>NC_089143.1:21808399-22135899 GCF_009819655.1 Sylvia atricapilla | reverse complement strand
GCCAGGTATCATCCATGCTGAAGGGATCTATTTAATTATGTCTGTTAAACTTCCACGTGGACAAGTCTGCTAAATTGTGATTAGTAGACAGAGCTTGAGCCTCAAGTGCTGTTCTTTGGAAAGGATCTGAGCTCACAGAACGTTATTACAGAACAAAAGAAGAAAGGTTTATTGCTCTTGTGTAGTATTTACCTTGCCATATTGTGTTGTCTGTGAAGGGAAAACACCTGGCAGGAAAGATTACAAGGATCTGTACATATGTATTCCATTCTGGCTTCATGTGACTTGCTGTGGTAAGTGTGTCTGTTGCAAAGGGTTGCAAATCAGCCCATGTTTTACTTTGAGCCATCTATCAGAATCCTTCACAAAATGATCTCTTGGATGAGAAGGCAGTGGGCACTGAAGCTGGTAAGTCACCTGGTTAAAGGTAAATTTTTCAATTTCTGGACTTTCTTAGAGTGCTGCCGCCATAGTTGAAGCATGTATACAGTATACAGTGAATCCGTTCTCTCATGATGCTCAAAAGAGAATTAATAATCCTTACCTAATGCCTGTATTAAGTCCAGATAGTATTAGTTAGTAGTGAGCTTGCTTTTTGATTTGTGTTCTGCTGCAGTCTGGGGTTCATTACAGGGTTGAAGCTGAACAATATACACACCTTGGACGTGGAAGATAAGTTACTGTTGTACTGCTTCTCTGAGTTTGAGATTTGTACAGCTAGACAGAGCTCTGCCATAAAGAGGTATAATTCTGTGAAAATCAATGAATTTGCATTAATTTGAGCCAGGGCAGTTTAGATCTGTACAAACTATTTGCAGAAAATAATGTTTTCTCATTTGGGTCACACAGTGCTTTCACAAGAAAGTGCGGATAGTCATGAACTATTCCAACTAATAAACAGTTGTTGTGCTACACTTTCTTTTTTCTTTTAGTGACCATGAATAAACTGGTTTCCTCTTTCTGCATGTAAAATCTTGAGGCTGCACTTGAGTTTTGCCTGCCATGACTAACCAAGAACCACAACCATGTTCAAGGACCTGGTAGGCAGTTGTTAGTGTAGCTGGAACTCAAACACCAGTGCTACAGAAGTGCCACTAAATAATATATTCTCATTCCCTAACAGTTATGCTTAAATTGAGAAAAATCTGTAGAGATGTCATTGAAAAATGCAAATAGAAGTAAACTGTTTAAATACAAAGGTTAGAACAGTATATGTATCATATTTTTATAATAATACACAAATGCAATGCTGAGAGATCTCTTACTGTTTCCATGGATTTTGTCTGTGGTTTATTTAGCAATGTAGACATACGCCCAATAAAAAGGATGCTGCATAAACTATAGTTCAGGCTGAATGTGCTTCTGTTTTTGGTTTAGGTAGAAATGTTTTTTCTGGCTGCGTCCTTCATACTTAGGTCTTCTTACAACAAATGGAAAGCCCTTAATTGTACCTAAGGGAATAGTTAATCTACAGTGGACATATGGTGGACAAAAGCTGAGTCTAGTAAATGAAAAAAATTATAAACAGAAAATGTGTGAATGTCTGCACAGTCTGAGAGTCATGGGAGATATTGTGCTGTTGGATTGGAGCTTATTTTAGGTTAATTTGCTATTCTTTTCTATTAGTATATTAATAGAAGTCAGTCGAGCATAATATACATAGTCTAAAACCCAGTCAAATTCGTGTATGTTATATTGGATTTAAAAAAAATACTTGTTTTTGGAAAAGGGCAGAATTTGTTTTCTTTGATGGTTGTCCTGCTCCTACCTTTGCCACATGACATAAATGCAATTTTGATTTCACTAGTGGGTGGGAACTCTCTGAAATTTTTAAACGTTACAACATTTGATTGGGGTAGTTAATCAGTGTTAACCCTGAGCAGCTCTTGGGCTTTATGGATTCAAGCATTATATGTGGTTGCACTGCTCCAGCAAAAGGTTAAGTATTAATGGAAAATGTTCACAGCTCTTTTACTCAAAGAAAACATGTTACTTGTAAGTTTTCTTTTGATTTTACTTTTACAGTTACATTGAATGTCTTCATTCATTTAGCCATCCATAAAGCAAATATTGTTGCACATGCAGTGGATAATAAGTCTTTTTAGGACTACTTGTGTGGTATGTCACAGATCATTAACTGCAAGTAACCACCTGACTTGAGGGAAGTCTGGAAGCATCATTACAGTGAAGTAAGCTTTTATTTCTGTATCACTGCAGCACATTGATTTGTAGGAATGTCTCCATTAGCTACTGTGGAAATATATTCTCATATATTATTATTGAAGGAAGTTGATGAGAGAGGATAACCAAATTTCGAGTATGAATAGGGCATTAGTATTAGGATTTGGGACAAAATGGAGGAAAAGACAAATGCTATTGTAACATTATTTTCTACTTAAAAGCTAGATAAGTCAGTAAACTAATCTTTTTTTAAAGCTTTAGAGTTTAAGTCAGACTGATAAATATACTGACAATTGTATAGTGTTTATGTGTACTTTGCAACTTCAACTGAAATGCATGTAGTAGTTAAATATATTTAATACTCTGTATGGGCAGAAAGTGTGGAAGAGAAATTTATTCCTAACCATCAGGGAAAACTTCAGCTTTTTCTACTAATTTCAATGAACCAAAAAAAAAAAAAAAAAAAATTAAGACTTCTATTGGAAGTAAGCAGATATATTATTCCAGTTCAATTTAGAGAAAGAGGGGTAGTCTGTGCTAATATAAGGAATATTCATGATAGATAACCTTCACTGTCTTTGTGGTACAGTATGAATGATGTGCACGCAGATTTGAGAACAAAGAAGTAAAATTACAGGGACTGCATTGTATGTATGTTTTTAAATTGTGTAATTGTCAGGACATCATCATGTTATTTGCAAGGGAAGTGGAAATTAATGGTACCATTTCAAGTTTAGCCCACAGTTATAGCTCCATTCCTGAGACATTGTGGGTTTATGATACCCGTTTCAGTACAGGAACATGTTTACTCTGCTAAATGTGTGGCTTTTTTGATAGAACTTTAAGTATATTAAGCACTTATGCTTAATATAAATTCTTCATTGTTCCACTATTTGAGAAGATGGGTCTTGATGGGGTACCAATTGTGCTGCAGTTTCTTTCTGCGTTCTACTTGGGTGTATTTTATAGATCATGATTCTTTGAGGGGAAAAATGGTATTTGAAAAAAGATAAAAAAAGACATGGCATTACTTATGTGTGTGTAATACAAGAGTCTGAAGATGTTACCACAGGAGTAACTACTAGGGAAATATCAAACAGATATTTGAGATAAGCCTCCTAGTTAAATGCAGAGAGTATTGTTGTTATTTACGCTCTGTGCTTCCAGCCATTGTGGTTCAGAGGATAACTTCAATATATGCTTGTTTTCAAAGGAATTGATCTAAGACTTACCATTAAATTCAATTAAAAATCAGTTAAGATTTACTGAAATCTTATTTACTTTCCTACTGAAAAAGGAGGGTGGAGTACAGTGATGATAAATAGTAAATTAGTAATCTAATTTATTTATTTAAAATAAGGTTGTAAAAAGAGGCCTTTGTGTACATTGCACATAGTTTCTATTTCAAAAATACTGAGTTCCCTGTGAAATTATTGTGACATATTTTTGCTTTTGTAATGCTTGTTTTTTTTCAGAAGTAGTGCTTAAGATAAAAATTTTTGTTGTTTATATGGGTGTAAATTTAAAGCACATTTAATGAGCTACTCCAAGTTTACTCTAGTGTTTTCACCAGAGTGAAATCCCTAGTGTTTAATATTCTTGTGGATTACCTTTTTTAATCTGTATACTATGAAGGTTTTCTTTGGTTGTAGATATGTTTGCCTAATTATGTATGATAAAAGGAATATATCATACTGGTATAATACTAGTGTGTGATGGTAGAATTCATTAAGGTTTTGAAATCTGTGTGCAGACAGAGGAATAACATCAACTCTTTCTGACTTTGACTGGAGAATTCAGTCGTACCTAGGTCATGACATTTAAAAACTGCCATTAGGACTATTGCTTTTTTGTTTCATATGCTAAACAAAAAATAATTAAAATAAAGCTACAGCTTAAATAGTTGAATGGAACACACAGAACAGTAAAACAGTAAAATGTCTTAGGAAAAGCTTGCTTTGGAAAAATCCAGGGATATAATCATGATGTGTATTTAGGACAACTTTAAGTTGTTGAAGTTGTTGGATTTTGCATGCAATTTTGCAACCAAGCTTGCTGCATTTTTTTTTTCTTTTTTTTTAGATTATTTAACAAGAAGGCTGGAAAAGCCATGATTTGTACAGATGGCACACCTTTGATACTGGACAGAAAGAGAGACCCTCATTCCTAAAGCCTTACTTCTTTATACATTTACAGGAGACTTTGGAAAGTAATTTGGTATAGGCATGCAGAAGAAAGCAGTGAATAGGTGTTGTTGGCCATGCTGTTAAGTTGAACTGTTTCAAAAATATTTTTATGTTCTGCTCATAACATAGAAAATGGTGTTATTTTGGAGTCTACTTTGTAATCTCCCTTCAAAAGCAGTAATCCCTTGACGTATTTAGTTTTGGAGAAGCCACTGTGATGTCTCATGGGATCTGCATTTGTATGATTCTCTTCTCTCTTTCTTCTCCTGCAGGCTTTGCTCCTGATGCTATGGGTAGAAAGACTGGTTTCATTTTTGTTTTATTTTTCCCATTATGTCTTTCATGATGTAGGTCTGCCTTCCCCTTAGGTATGATAGGACTTTGTGAGAGTAATACACGATGGCTACTGTCCAACTGGCAAATCTAAACTTGGGAGAAAGTAACAGTGAGACAAGCAAAATAATCCCTCTCACAAGGCACCATACTGATCTTTCAGCATCAAACTATTTGGTTCTCTTGGTTGGAATTTTTTTAGGGAATCAGTTTTGCATGGAAAAAATTAATCTTTTTGAGCAGAAAAAGTAATTTTCAGTGTAATAAAAGAGCCCTAGTATTTCTGATTGATGGTTCTGAACTAGTTCAGCTGTAGAGAATTTCCAGAGTTTTTTGAGTTTAATTCATTGTTTAATTCTAAGTATACTGTTGTGGTAGTTTATTTTAATAACATTACCCTGTGTGCTTGCAGAGGCTGGAGAAAAGAAGCCTAGTCTGGTTGTATTGTAATTCTAAGATGTTGAAAATGGTTCAGTGTGCAGAATACTGACAGTTACTGACAGTAATATTCAGTACTGCTTTAAAGAAAATTTTTAGAAAGCTCTATATAAAGCAGTTCTAAAATCTTTTATTTCTTAGGTTGTCTCAAACTGCACAGTAGAAGTAAAGTAAACAATATAAGGAAAGAATAAAGAGCAGTCATTGTAGAGATCTCTACTGCTGGCTAATACACTATCTAATTAATAGTTTAGCAGTTTTATTGGGCTGGCTTCTTAAAGTACATGTGTTAAGATGACCTGCTTTTACCCTGTAAGTTTTGCAGTTTTATTTTGGGAATGCTGTATACAAAAGTTTATTAGAGAATGGTTACTGGTCTAGTTGTGTGTTTCAGTGGTTGATCACTACAGCAATAATGCTGGTTTCTGAGCACAGCCAGCACTTTTTCCAGCTGCTTTATGGTGATATCTTGAAGCTTAAAATGTAATCTATATGGGTAAGCCACAAAAGCCACTATATATTAAAGCAGACTCTGACAGTAAATCAAAATTGAACAGCTGGCAACACTACTAAAGTCATAAACTTATTTATTAAAAAAACTAAACAGAAGAATTATATTAAAAAGAGAGGAATATATTCTACAGACCAGTGGATATAGCTTAAAACCTGGAAAGTGCTGCAGATTAAGGGCCCAATTTATGAACATCTGTTCTGGCAGTTTCTGTGAGATTCTCATGTTCTTTACAATAAAAGTGTGAAACATGTTTTTCCCCCCATACTAATCATGCTTTTCTGCAGTTCATAAAACTTGCATTGAGCCTTATGCAACTGGGCCTGTCTGCTTTACACACTTGCAGAGTAATTACTATTCATGAAAGAGTACTATAGCAACGTCACAATCCCACCATATACACTTACCCTCACTTGTTCCAAGCAGTCTCATTGCTTTCAAAAGCACTGAAACAAGCCTTCAGTTTCCTTCATATTTTTAAGCTTATAGCATGGCAACGAACTAATGGAAGCAGGACACTAGAGAGCAATATGGACAGAAAAATATCTTGCACATTGTTTCTCTAAAGTTGAAGCATACTTACAGGTGCACTGTTTTGGTCTTTCATAGTCACCAAAACAACTGTTAACTCCCCTTTTTTCTTAATTTTGAAATAAATGATCATAGAAAGATTATTTTAATTGTGATGTTTACAGGGAACAGCACCCGAGTCTTTTTGCCATATTGATGCATATGTGAGGATAAGCTTTAAGATCGGAACTGCTTTGAGAGGGAACTGAAAAATCGTAAGTTTAAAACTTGTGTGTCTAGTTCCATTGTCAGTGGTACTGTTTGGCTTTTGACATCAGTGTGATGAAGATTTGTTTCAGAGATTTTTAGGCAAAAACCTTGTTTCGTAATCAGGCTTGGTCTGCACAGCACAGATCATAATGTTTTGTTCTCTACCTTTTGTTCATGTCCAGTAATTCAGACTGAACTAGGGTAGATACTTTTGAAAGGCCATCAGTTTTTCTCTAAAGCAGTACAGACTGCTGACATCCTAAGCCCTGCTGCCATTAGTAAACAGTGTCTGGTTCTTGACAAAGTCTGTGATTAGAAAACCAATGTGTAGAATGAATACTAAGCAACCGTGCAATAAAATCATTTTCCTTGTCCTCAGCAGATAATATTCCTTTATTGATGGAAGTAGTTACTTTTCATTTGAATGCTTTCTTTTAATTTGAATTTGATTATTTTCGCTATGTTATGCCTTATTTATTACGTCGCAAATCCACATGCTTTCGTAGTTGTTTAATCTGAGAAGAACACTTCCAAGCTAAGAATTTTCAGGACAGGAAAATTTCTGTGTACCTTTTGGGAGCTACCTTTTAGATTCATACTAACTGACAGTAGGGAAAAGAAAGGACATCTAATATTCTTTGGGCGATTAAATGTCTTGTAGCAAGGCATTTTCTGTTTCTGTGCCATCCATTTTGGAGCATTTTATAACGAGTGAATCTCTGTTGTGTTGGTAGTATGTGTCCATTTCTCAAGTTGCTTAGCTAATTTTTCCTCCAGCTCACTTGTGGAATATTAAGAAATTGTATATTTCAGCAAAATGTATATTGGTCATTGATAGTTCCTTCTGTCTTTCCATTGAGTGATACTCTTATAATTAGTTTATGTGTAGTGCTGAGGATGGTATTATTAGGAAATAAAACAAAAAGTGTCTCATATTCATTTCACTGCCCTGGAAATTAAATTTCTTTTCTTCTCCGTCTAATACAAGACATGTGAATTGGTGCACTCTGAATCATTTTATCTGCAAGTGGTGTACAGTATATTAATGTCAGTCCTTAAAGCATGTTTTTTTTAATAGGAGAGTCATAAACATTAATGCTAGATTTGCTATATCACTGTGTTTACATATGAATTGTTATTTTCTGCTTCTGAACAGGTAAAGTGCACAAATGTAATTTATATGCACCTGCATTAAATGTTTCACCTGTCACTGGGGTTTCATTTGCTTGACTTGATTTGTGCCCGAACTAACCCAACAGAAATCAATGCTTCATATCATCAAAGACAATATCCATGAGGATATTGTCCCAGAGGAAACCCAGGAAGGGATCCAGGTTGCAATATTTTTTATCGGACCTGACGAGAATGTTCTGGATTTCTGGTTTTAATTAGCTCAGATTTTCATATTTATAGTAAGCTTATTGTATGTGGGGGACAAGGGATGCAAAAAAAAAAAAGAGTAGATCTCTGTGATTTCCCATCTGCCTCTCTCTGTTAGGCTCTGCTGTCCAGGCTGGATTACTTGTTTCTCCCACTTTTTCATCTTCTTCATACTCTTTACACCTTGTCCCTTGTGCCTGCTGCAAAGGGAATGTTCTTAATGTTGTTGGTTTTCTTTTCATCTGTAGATTACCAGAAGTGTTGCTTCATCAATACAATACACCAGGGTTCCTCTCCTCTCTCCTCTCTATAAATTTGATGGATGAACTACTAAATTCTTTTGGTTTAAGTAGTAGCTCTACTAGTACTGAAGAAGATTTCTTTTGGAGCTGTTACAGTCTACAGGGTACATAATCCACATAAATTAATGTGGCATTTCCTTCATAACCCTATGAAGTTTCTCCCTTAGACCTGCTTTTATGTTTTTTGTAAGAATTTTAGTGCAATATTCCTTTAAATATGTGTTGATATCCAGAATTTTTATATTATCATTGTATGCTTTTATACTTAACATGTACAAGGAGAAATAAGCTGTAGCATTATTATTCTTTCTGTGGAATTTTTGTTAGAATTTAGTATTTAGTGCTGTGGATTAAGTAATTAGGCCAAGAGGGCAGAATTTTTGTGAGTATGCTGGTGCTTAAAAATGTAGACTGCTGTCTGGTGGGGTTTTCAAATGGGCTTAAGCGATTGCCTGGTTGCCCAGTAGTTGCTTGGTACTTTAAAAAGCACCCCTAGGAATGCCTGCTTTCATCTTTCAGTTTCTCACTACCATTGCAAATGTAATCTAAATGTTCAATGCTTTCAAGATGACATCTAAATACAGGGGAAATTCAGTTCTGTTGATAACCAAACTAGTAAATATATGGTAGTATTAATGAGCTAGTTATGACTTGAGTGTCTGAGTTTTCTGCGTTTCTAAATGAATTTGTGAATAACATTGGAACCTGTGGAACTGCTTTATTCTGGAATTAATTTTAGGATTGGTCTGAGGGAAAAGCATAGTAGACATCACAGTTCTGTTGTATTTTCAAAATACAATTTAGTTTAATTTTGGAAAATATTTCTGAAAAAACATAGAGTTAACTTCTCTTTAGCTAATAAAATCACTTGAGCATGGTGTGCACTTAGTGTAGGGAAACTTATTTTGTGTGTTTACTCTACCTCACTTCTTGTTCTGGAATTCTTTTCCCTAGCATCAGCACAGCTGCATCATCCATTTCCACAGTCCTTTTAACCTCCACTTTTAATTAAAAAAAAATTAAATCAGATGCTGTTTAAAGCTTCCCATTTAGTTTTGGGAAAATAAAAGTTCATGTCTAGCTTAGACGTGTGTGAACAGCTGTTAAAAGCCACAAGCAAAACGATACTTATAAAAGTGGTGGGGGAAATTTTAATAGCAAACTGCCAGTTTGACTGTGCTTTTCAATAGGTCTTCACTTTCAGCCAAATGGTTTTAACAATAATTTTCTTTGAAAAAAACCTTTTTTATAGAACCAGCAGCTCAAGCAGTTAGACCAGTGGTAATGGGAGGCAAGTTGCCATTTCTCTTTAACTTTTTATGAAATTTTTCTTTGAATCTGAGGAAATTGCTCATTAGAGAGGTTGGAGGGGCTGATGTCCACCCATGCCCACCCACATGTAAGTACATCTGTCCCCATTTGATTCTAATGAGGGATCTTGTTCATTGAAATTCCCAAGTTCCAAGACTAAACATAATACTTCCCTTGTGCCATATTTTGCAGGCATTATAGTCCTGCTCATGATTTAAGTATTTTGAGGTAATCATAGGATTTCTCTTTTTTAGTCCAGGTTACTTAATCTGATTAAAATCAGTTGAACGGAAACAGGCAGAGAGTTTATCAGATGTTGAATATTTAAAAGAAAGAGTCACAATTTAGACTATTCCTTGCTCAATTCACCATCTGAAAGAAAAAACTAAAAGTAGTTCCTTCAAGAACATTTTGTCTTTACTGATACTGAGGATGGTGGGGCTAGAGTGTAAAATGCTCTGTGACTTAATATCCATGTATACATATGTCTGGAATTTGTTTGAGCAAATTTTTTTGATCCTGTCCTGGCTGGTCTATTCCATTAAGCGATACATAGTCACTGCAATGCCTTCCCAGATGTCTGGGGCCACTCAGAGAAGATGTGACTTGTCCCACCAGGTTACTCCGTGGTATGGCCATACTGAGTTCACTTAGCTCATGCTTACTGTGTCAGTGCTCGTTCAGAGTATGCATCTGGATGTGGAAGTGTCTTCAGACAGTTGGGAAGCATGTCAGGTAGATGGCTGTAGTCGTTGAATGTTTTGTGTGGCAGGAGAGATGCTACTGAAGTTTCTTCAAAGCTGCATTTTTTTTTTAATTGAGGTTGTTGGGGTGCCTGTTGGCTTTTAATCTTAGCAGATTACAGCCTGTCATAACTGGTGTCATCATTGGTTTTGGTATTTGTTGCATTGCTCTGTTGGGGTTTCCACACTTGTCATGTATCTTCAGTATCCACTTTTGCTCCCAACAGTGTGGCCTCTGGTGTGCAGCTAAATATCTCATGTTCACGGCTCTGGTGTGGCATTCATTTAACACATATATCTCTGCAATCTGCCCTTGTTTGCTTTGCATGGGCAGCTGGTAGAGATGGAATTGAGTTGCAATGTAAATTATTCTAAAATTGCTTGGTCATTGTTTTCTCCTTATATTATGTCTGAGTATGTTGTGACTTCATACTGTTAGAAAGCAGGAACCCAAAAAGCTTGTTTGTCACTTCCAGTTTGTTGGATGTCTCATTTTTATGTTTAGTTTGAATTCCGTACAAATTTCCTTCTGTCATTTCTGAAATGAAAAGAAGAAACAAGTAGTACAAGCAAAATGCCAAGTGTGTAATTTCCTTCTAACACAATGTGTATCCCTGGTGCCAAACTGCAAAGCTCTGGTAAGACTGGAATTAGAATTTTAGGTATGAATCTCAGAATTATCCTTGAGCACTGAAGAAAATTTAGGTGATTCCAGTTCACACAGGAGAACAATTATGATCAGAGGAATGAAAAAGCTTTTATATGAGGCAGGACAAAATAGATTGAGTTTCCTAGAAGTCAGAAAAAGACAAACAGGTGTATAAAAGCATGACAAGAGGGTAGAGAACAATTACATGGCATCTTTTCAATACAAACCTGAGGAAATCTCATACCCTTTTATTAAGCAGTGAGCTTAAAATAAACAGATTAAATTACTTTTTCACGTTGTGAACAAGTGAATTGTGGAAGTCCTATTCATTGTGGCCAGAAGTGCACATGGCTTCAGAAAGGAACTGCTGAGACTTGTGAAGGGCTGGCCCACCAGTGGCTATAAAACATTTCAGCTGTATTCCTGGCAGCCTGGAGATGTAGTGTCAGGCTGAGGAACTCAGGCTGCCTCGAAGTGGGGTGTGTATCAAGGAGTGATCACTCTAGTTGTACTGTTTCTTATTTTCCTGTCTCAGTACCTGCTGCTGAATGCTCTTTAAGGGAAGTTGCTGGCATGGACTGTTCAAGACCTTCAACTACCGGATTAAAAAAAAAAAAAAAAACCTCAATTCACTCTCTCAAGCTGTTACAAGTACTTCTCCCCAACTCCAAGCTCAAAAAACTCTCTAGGACAGTGAACAAAACACCTCCACACAACCTTGCGATTTTGACCTCAGTGCCTTGGGTTATGAAGCTATATTTAGGTGTATTACTTTGTAGCTGATTGGTTGGAACAGTGCAGGTGAGAGAATGTGGTCTGGATTGTGTGGTTGATCCACAGTCTTATTTATTTTCAATACAATTGTCTTTGGATAAAGGAATTAAGAAGTCTGGGGGACAAAGAGAAGTACTGAGTACTCAGTAGACCCTGGTGATTATTTTTAGGCTTTCTTTCTTTAAAGTATCTGCTCTTAACCAGTTTGACTATGTGAATCTCACAGACTCTTCTGAAAACCCTGTTACTTGCCTAGACTATGTTAAAGAAATTTGTGATATTGAAAAGTTCTAAGAATCTAATATATTGTTTGATATTATTAAAAACATATTATTAATATATTTTAAATAGAATTTTGGTGTTGACATAAATTTGTCAAAGAGTGGTCAGTGATGGTCCAGCCAAATGTTTAACCATTAACTAAAAAAGTTTCTTTACTATACCAATTTGGAACAGTTCACCCATGGAAATTGTGCCTGTGGAAACTCTTAATGTATATTAGAAGAGGAGGATTATTCTTAAGTCACAAAGAAATTAGGTCATCAGCAGGGCTGTGCTACGATTTTAGTAGATAATGTCTTGGGGTTATTTACAAGGGACTTGTTAACTTCTTGACGTAAATTCTCCTTTTCCAAACCTTGCAAAGGAAGTACTACTGATCCTTGAGGACTCCAAACTATAAAAAATAGATTTGGCTTATTTCACTGTTTGAGGTCATGACTGACCAAATAGTCTGGGAAAATACACTTTCATCAGCTAAGTTCTGCTTTAAGTCAGATGTAGCTGATTTCTCTAAGTTAAACAAAAATGGAATGACACAGAAACTCTTAAAATCACCTTTGGTTTTAGGAAGTTTTTGAAAATAAGAGTTAAAAAGTTTACAAAAAGAAGTTTCAGCTGAATCCTAACTTACTTGCTTAATATTTTCAAAACAAAATGAATCCTGACAAAAGCGTATGAGTGGATACATGTGTTCAAATTTAGCTGTGTATTTCCCACAACACAGCCTGGTCTGAGGTGTGAGGTTTTGTGATTGTCTTCACCCACTTTTGCTTTTGTCATCTGCAGTCATGGTAGCACTGCACAGAGTGGGTTCTGTTCATTAATCCAGCCTCAAATCAACAGAGCAAAGAGGAGTTCTTTGAATGGATGTGTGGGTTCCTTTTCTTCTGCAGTGGTGCTATCACACAGGAGAAGCTTTGGAAGTTCTCAGCCAGTAGCCCAGGAAAAGCTTAGGACCATCCCTTTGCTTTGCAATTATGGTAGCTGAAACTACTAAAGAAACGATCATTTTCCTAGCCGGTTTCAGGCCTGGCTCTTCTGCAGAACCATGTACTTTCTTTTTGGTGTGAGATGGTTGGGTTTTTTTTTGGTGTTTTTCCTGTTTGTGTGTGAGAGAGAAACAAAAAGAGGAAATTGGATTGCTTTGCATAGGAGATGGTTGAGTTAGCTCTGAGAAGAATATGGGCCCTGATTTGTAACAAATTGTGTATAAAGTACTTTTCTTATTCCCATGGTTCCTTTATGCGTTATATAGCTTTTAAAGTCTTGGACAAGGTTGTTAATGATTTTTGTTCAGTCCCTTATAGCTAGCCTGATGACTTGGTTCCTTCTGCTCATCTGATACTGGTTTAATACAGTAAAGTTACAATATTAGTATAATCTGTCTCAGTGTGTCCACTATTTGATGTTTAAAATTTATTTGGGAAAAGGCTTTTGTAGCTTTTCCTCAACATCCAAGTCAATAATAGCTTTCTGTTAAGCTAATGAAGTTCTGGACCGCATGTTCACATCATGATAGAAACTTATGTCAGGGAAAAATGAACTATATGCTCACTCTGCTTGGAGGCAAAAATGGTTCCTCAAGACAATGATGAACCAACTGATGTATTGATTAGAACTCAGGTGGTATTTTTTTTTTTTTTTTTTGCCTGGATGACTAGATTGTGATAATGAAATTTGTGAGTTGGCAAATGCGTAGGAGGTTTGTACTGTTCCATTTCTGCTGTCTGCTCTGAAGTCATCCTATTGTTAGGAATAAATAGTTTGAATTCAATTCTTTGTTGTCTTTGAAATGCTGTGGCTCAGTTTAAGGATTAGCTGATAAATTTACTATCATTGATCTGAATGTCCTTGAGTTGAATTTATCCTTTTGTAGTTAATTGAAGTATATTTATTTACTAAGCAGCCTCACTTTTTTTCTTGTAAAAAGTCATTTAATATAAAGTTCAATTGCACTATTAATTTTTAACTGCCAGTTGAAATCAGTTTGGCTTAGTAATAATTAGTTACAAAAGCTTCCAAATGGAAGAAAAAAATGGGCTGCTGTTAAACAGGATTTGATACACATGGAACAGTTAAGCAGTAATAAATTGCCTAGTAACTGAGTAATTTCTCTCAGATATGTGCCAATCTTGTCTCTAGATGGAAAAATCTTGGAAGAAGAACTGATGTTTGAAATTGCTTAATGCTGGAGGTTTATTGTAATAACAATAATACTGACTTGGCCTGATCTTTGAGCATTTAAGGCTTGCTTTTATACCCCAGTGAATGATTTCACGTTCATTTATAATTTTTGTTGTGGGAGAACTCCCAGAGGGGTATGTAGGAGAAGCACTGTCTCAACTCCTTACTACGTCTGCTGAAGCCACAAAGAAATCAGGCATGGAAGGGCCCTGGAATTGACCTGGGTTGGCTTTGGTAGGGAAAAGTAATTCAGAGTACTGGATAAAAGCATCACACTGGAGAGGACAGCCAAACATAGCTGTTGGCCTGAAGTAGACAGGAAGCAGACCTGTGGAAAGAGGCTGTGTAGATGGATGCAGCAGTAGCCATCAAGAATGGGTCAAGCTGGCATGAGGAATTATTATTTATTATGTAAATGCTTTTTATAGAATTAAGTTTGATATTAATAGTTCATTTCCATGGCTTCATGAAATATATTACTCTGGGATATGTTCCTATGCATTATTTGGAATACACTGTTTTAGGAACTGCTAGGTAAGGATGAGACTTTTTGCTTGATGTTTTAACATGTTCAGATTTACTATTTTTTGGAAGAAAGTACTTGTCCAACTGTACTTAGTCTGGAAGGGCTGTATAATGTTTAAATTATAGGCAGAACTGGAAATCGGTTCCAAGGTGTTTGGTGGGGTGAGGGCAGATGGAATTAGTTTTGATTTCTGTCTACAGCTACAGACTTCATCTCGTATCTTATTAAATAGATATCTGCCTTTAATAATAGGAAAAAATTCGTTTTTCATATGCAGTAATGAGACTGACTTTGTAAACTTGCCAGCCCTTTTCAGTGCTGAGAAGGAATTCAGTCCTTGTAAGCTCAAGGAGGCTGCAGTTCCACAATTGGTTTGTCTTGTGGTGAAGCCCATCTGCAGCTTTAAGTTACCACTGCTGCTTCACGGGAGATCAGATCTGAGACTTGATCTAGGTTAAACAGAGCAGTCAAAAAGAAATGGCTATTTTTAACATGGATCAGCTCACTGAGCTTCCTAAGCTCCCAGGAGTTGCATTGCCTCCTAAGTAGGTGAGGAGGGAGTAGTTAGACTGTGGCATGAAGGTGGGGTGAAGAGCCAGGAGTGGGACAGGTGAGACTTCCCAAACTTTGGTGCTGGCATCAGTAGGTCTTGAAACTATGACTGCAGGAGACAGATGTGAGTGACTGAAGGCAGGATGCAAGAAATGTTGTGTAAGTTTTCATAAAGATCCCAAGACCCTGCGTTTATAAAGTTATGAGCTTTTTTTTTTATGCCTGTCAATCCTGTAAATCTTCATGAATTTTAGAATGATATAATTTAGTAGTCCTCTTAGTACTTAAGTAATGATGAATATACCTTTTCCTGGTATTGATAAATTCAGTGGTGATGTAGTAGAAACATGAAAATTAGAGATAATATTTGAAAGAGATGAAGAAAAGCTGATCTACCCATGGCTTGTGGATATATTGGACTAGCACCATCTTCTGAATGTTTAGCACATTGCAACTTCATGTCTTCAATAAAGCACTAAAGAGCACTTAAAATAATATTCATTCAACTTAGAATTTCAGAAATTGTTTTACTATAATATCTTTTTTTACACTCTCTTGACCTTAAGCAATTTTAAATTCAACCAAAACAATGATATCTCTATTTGGATTAGCAGGAAAATAGGCTTTTTATTTTTTACCCCTTTTTAACCTCTATCCTAAAGCATACCTTTAATAATATAGGGAGGAAATTTTTTTTTTGAGAAAAGCCATTGGGCCCAGCACTAGTATCTCAACTAAATCAATCTAAGCATTTTTTTTCTAACTTCCATTAATCTTGATAAAAATAGTTTAATGTTGAATCAGAGAAGAAGTTTTTTATTTTCTGTCAGCAAGTCTTGTTTTAAAGTGCTAGGGCAGTCATTGAAGTTCATTACAAGGAACTTTAAAAACTGCTATCAAACCCAGTAACATCTAATGTGAAGAGAAATGTGGTTTCTGAAGTTAGTCACATAGGAATGAATTTGTCCATAGGAGTGCATATGAACATTTAAAAAATATATTGCAGTATTAAAAATTCTTTTAAAAGATTATGAATCAAATATTTCTGTGTTTCTTATATATTGCTTCATAAAGGGTAGTCTTACACTGCTGAGTGAAAATCTTCATTCTAAGTGGTATAATATTTTTCTTGTTGGTATTGCTAAAATGTTGGCAATTAGAAAATGATGTCTCTTTTGAAACTTGATTTTTTCCATGTGTATGATTAATTACTGTGTTTATGAAGGATGCTGGATCCAAAAAGTGAAATACCTTATGTATCACTTACAGAAAAATTTAAGAATGTGAGAAGAAATGCTGCAACTAGAGTTTCAGAGATACAAAATAATAATTGCATATTTTCATGCTCTACTGTATTTGAATTATGGTTCTTCATTAACAGAACTACTGTTTCTCAGAGATGGTCACACTAATGCTCTTGCTGTATAATTTGTAATTTCATTAAATGTATCCTTGTCTAATGCCAGTGTTTAAGTGTGCCTGTGAGGACTGGAATTTGTCTACAAGGTGTTGGGCATCGGGGATTATGGTTTGTGTGAACACAGCTTATTTTTCTTTGCTTTCCTTTCTCAGCATCATTCAGTAATTTTCAACTGTGTTCCTGTCTTGTGCTGGTCACCATGCCAGAGCTGTGATTTTTATAATCGAACTAATACAGCAAGAAAAATTCAGCTGAGGTGTGTTCTCCTGTCCTAGGCTTTTTCTCATTTCTCCTTGTCTCTAGGAAATAGCTACTCATAAAGATGCTTGAGTCTAGATTAACACCTTTAACTTAACTTAATAACTTATATTTCTCATTGGCACAAAGATTAGGAAGCCTGAACACAAGTGTAAAAGAAGATGAAAGATAATTTAGTGCACAAAGCAGTAAATTGATGGTTCAGTGAAATTTCCCATGATCTTAGCAAGGCATTAATTTATCTTTTCATGTTTTTCATTTTCCATTTGTAAAAACAAGAATGGTATTACTGGGAAGCAAATTAGCCAGCAAATGATCAATTACTAATTGTAAAGGTTTTGTAAATTGATACCAGGGCCATGTAAAAATCTAACAGACTGGATAAAAAGCAACAGTAAACAACTTGCCTTCTCTCCAGGAGAAGCTTGTTATCTTAGGATATGTTTCTGTGTGGAGAGTAAAAACTAATTAACCAAAGGTGTGAAATTAGAGAACATTAAAATCTTGTGAGATGATACTTTTGAGAGAGTAGCATTAGCTTGCTGAAGCCAGGCTGTTCGTTCTCCATACCAGAACGCACAAAAGTGTTTCATGTTCTTTCATTCACGGCCCCACTTCATTTTTTAAGCTTACCCTAAGGACGTTTTCTGTTCAGGTCTGTACACTGCAGTAAACAGAGATAAGTCATAAAACTATCTGCACAGAGGTGTGAGCACCATGTCTAAACTCCTTGTGCCTCGATTAATGAATGCCTTCTGAGTTCCATGTCTGCTGCCTCCATAGATCTTCATACTTAGCCACTTGAGTTTCAGGGTGGGGAGAAGACAGCCAACAATGCTTTTCAACCTCTCTTGCTTTCTGTGGCCTTACAATAGCTTTTCAAAAAGAAAAAGTAGAGTACTTCCAGTTATGTTTTAATCCTAAAATAAGGTGATTCAAATTTGTATTAGTTTAATAATATAATCTTTTCTGGATACTTGTTTCCAAAAATGTTGGCATTAGGGGTAGGTATAAGTGGTATAGGTACCTAACAGAAGGGGTCAGATTCCATCTGTCAGTGTAGTCCTAGTCTGTTCAGTCAAATGAGAAATGGTTGCAAGAATTTCTGCCAAGGATTTATTAAAAATGAAAATGGGAAGTGTCTAGCTGAGAAAAAAAAAATTATTCTTATTTTCTCTTTAACTGTCTTTTCAAGCTGTGTAAGCCAGTCATCTGTCATCATAGTTTTGAAAAGGAGCTTGGGTGTTTTGTTCTTTTCCTTTATAAGAAATTTTACTTTTGTATGAAAAAAATGCCTGCTGTTTGTATTTGCAAAGGTTAACATCATCTTAAAAATGACGTGCCATCTACCAGACATTAAACATGCTTGTTATTAGGCAAGTATCCTGTCCTGTGTCCTCTTCAGTTAACTGCACTTGGTGTGCTGAGATGGAGGCATTTACTTCTGGCTGCTCTTCTTGTTTTCTGTTGAAACCTATTTTAAATCTTGCAGGTGTTAACCTCATTAACCTAAGATGCTCAAGAACCACTGTTTTAGAGCTTTAGCAAAAGTGCTGTAGTTGTTTATTGTTTAACAGTATTTGAAAGTCTCATTTAATATGGGATTTTTTTGTAAAAAGACGTTAATGTAATAACCGCAGATGCTTTCATAAATGCCCATCAGAGAACTTGTCATGGTAAACACATTCTTGTTATTATTTCCTGTGGCGGAATATGCTGTCAGCTTCATCAATTTGATTTTAGTGTGAGAAATATTCTTATTCCAAGAGGCTCAGATTTTGTGTCTTTGTATGACATTTTTTGGACAAGAAAGATAATTCCACATAAGCTTTGTACAAAAAAGTGGAGGCTTATATGAGAGGTGTACATAAAACCAGGCAAACCTCATTCACAGGCATGATGTCTTTCTGTGTTTAACCAGAGGACCTAGGACCTTTCCCATATTAGGCATACATTTTCATGTCTTGCATCTGTAGTAATTTGTCTTTTTGAAGGTGCTCAGATCATAGATTTGTCATTTAGAAAGCTGTATTTTTCTTTATTGTAATTGAGAAGTGTATTTGCTGATAGTTCTAATTTTTAGAGGAGGAAGTGTTACAGTGTTTCTTTGTAAATTGCAAGAGTTTTTAAACTTTTTTTTTTCCCTTCTGAAACCAATGATTTCCTGTTGTAGCTGGAAATGTTAAGCCTAGTTTTTTAAGTATTAAAGTGCAGCACCAGCTATTATTCTGCCTTAGCAAGTCTTCTAATACAACATTTGATTTGTTACTATGTCCTCATAGGAAAGCATCAGCAATAGACTGTACATGACAGTGAGAAAGTAAACACATGCTTGCAATCAAATTAATGTATTTCATCTGTCTTCAATTAATAACAATCTGTCATGCTATCTATCTGAGAAGTGGCATAAACAGTTTATTTTGTGTTTGGAATAACTTCCTGGAGGTAGTTAATGTGACATGTAGTTTGTCTGACATGAGTATAACCAGATCAACACTCTAGATGTTTTCTTGATAACCTAAAAAAATTACTGGGAAAATCTGTACTGGAACTATATTTATATTAAGTTTTGAGCTTCCTTAAATCAGAGTAGGGGCATAGTTTTCAGGACTTCCATGAAAGAGTTTTCTTGTCTTGGCAGTTACACAATTTTAGTGTGAGAAAAAGATTGAAAGTATTAACAGAAAATTAACTATGAAAAGCTGCAGTTTGCGCTCTGACATTTGGGATTGAATATTCGAGAATGTGTGCTGTAGTAATTTAGAAGTACCAAATCAAAACAGATTTTCAAAAAGCTAGCTGCTACACAAAGTCTGGTAGTGCTGCAGACCTGGTACAATTCATTGGTAAATTAAGTTATTGATATTTCTGTATAAATCTGGTTATATTGGATTATAATAATAATTTGATATTAGATGGTTTTTTTTTTTATTTACACAGAAAGAACCTCTGTGTCTAAATAGAAAATGAAAGTGCAGTTGCTTGAAGTTCCAAGTAACCTGTTGAAATACTCTTTAAGATCTAAGACATGATGAAATAGCTCCATGTTTTAGTGGGAAAGCAGTAGGCTGCTGGTAAGCTGTGCAATAAAAAACTAGGGAGGGGGGATTTTTTTGTTGCCTTTTTTTTAATTTCACTTTTTTCTTTGGATTGATGGTAAAATTAGGATTAAAAACAGGTAATAATGCTTATGGCAGAAAAGGCTTGAAAAGGGATTCCTTCTGGCCAGAGCAGTGGGCCATGCTAAGCTATTCTCCATTGACATGCCACGAGATAGAAAACTGGAAAGTAAATCATGTTGCCCTATAATGTTGTTGTCAGTGTTCAGCTTCATTTCTGGCTTATGTTTTAAAATAGTGGGTATTTGGCACCTCTTGAAGAAATCCCTCTTTTAATTCCCTTTGTCATACATGTTTGCTTATGCATAGAGGAAACAGAACTGTCACATTCTGGAATTAAACTGACTGAACTTGTTGAGCAGCATGCACTGCATGAGGACAGGGCTGTGTAACAATATTGTTGTCCTCAGTCTGCTAGGTTTTCAGGTGCCCAAACTAGCTTTGTTCTTAAGAAATCAGTCAGAAATTATACCAAAAAATAGGATGAAAAAGACATTGTCGTATACAGACCCCTTTTTTAATGACCCTGGAGTATTTTTAGAAGAGAAAATGTGTACATAATTTTAAGCACATGTAAATCAAATTAATAAATTATTAAAGCATTTTACTTGTCATGTCTGTGTGGGCTAATCGTGATAGCTCATTATTTAAACATTATGTAATTGTATACCTTGTGTGCACAGCTGCAAATACTTTGCAGAAAGATTTATATTTCATTTTTCACAGCATACTATAAAAGAATATATTTTTGTGTGGTACCTTAAATTAATAAAGATATTTACTCATAACTTTAAAACTACTCTTAGTTATATTGAAATATGAGATTGCTATAATATGTAAGATAACTAAAAAAACAGAGGGTTGTAAGTTCATTTATATGTTACTACCAGTTTTAATGGAAAATACTGTTATCAATTAAAAAAAAGTTCATGTTAAAGAGAACTTCCCTTTTGCAATGGAATCCCTTGCAGTTTTTACAATTCAAGGTCTGAAAGCGAAAGATTGTGAGATTTGAGTGGAGAGGCATCCCAACTGAAACTCTAAACAGTCTCTCATATTTCTTTCCATACATATGGTTCAGAAAGTGGATAGGTTATCACTGGCATAATCATTGAAAACAGCTTGCAGTTTGCAAGTGTAATCTCACGATCCAGGGGAAGTGCCAGCAAACTGCTTAGCACTCAGACTTGCTTCACATGCGTTATACTCGGTTGTCCATTCTGTCCTCAGCAAGTATTGTCACTGGTTTCTCAGCTGCTTGGTAGCACCTGTACATGTTACCTTTTTGTGTTTCTTCCAGAATTGCCTGAAAGCATGATTCATGCAAAATGAATATTTTCCTACTTAAAAAAGACCCTATAATTTTACATGGAGCTCTTCTCCAGTGATGTTATGAAAGAAGAGACTGGCAGTCCTGGAGGAAAGAGAGATAAATTAAATGAATAGCAGTCTTTTTATTCTGCACAAATTATACACTGTTGTCTTTTTAGAGTGTGTGCAGTTATTTGCTTATATGGTTTTGAAAGATTATAAAACCAGAACATTCATCATTCTTCTGACTGATAATATGTATTCTAAAGTACTTCTGGTTTTGTCTTGTATTGGGTAAATTGTTACATGTGTTTTATTATTGCCTTAATTTTAAGAGAGTACAGTTCTGAGATTTGATATCACACTTTATTCCTCGCAGCAAACTCTGGTGAGCTGATTATATTGGTCCTGGCTCATGGATTTTAGAGAAGCAGCAGAGTTGAAGTAGTGTTTAAGCTGCTACACCAGATATGGTGTAGTGCAATGGAAATTATAGTCTGTACAGGGTAGTGTGGTGTGGCTCATTGCAGGCCATTTTTAACTTGTAGAATGATGCAAACAGCTAAATAGTGGAAGAGAAAAAAAATTGACATTAATTTATTTTCCATTAGTGGTTTCAGAGTCAAAAGCAGCAGAACTATTCAATCAAGATGGAATTGCTGTTGAATGGCTGGATGTGGGTAGATTGTAAAGCACTTATTTGTGTTTTATCTACTACTTTTTAAGGTTTTTCCATTCCCTTGCCACAGCCCAATAAACTAAAATTTCAGTGACTTACTCTTAATTTCTCAAGTAAATTCATATTGACTTTCAACTTTGAAGAACAGTTTATGCTGTCTTGAGTCTTTCCTCAGAATTTTTTAATCATAGGATAGATATCTTGCCTTGCAGTATTTTGAAGTATGGTTTCCTTTTCCTCCATTTTGATTTAAAACTGACTATGAGATTTTCACTGCAAATAATTGATGTATAATAGCAATTTGAAGGGTAGTTATTGAAAATCCTTTTATAGATCATGTGAAGATGTAACCTAATCAAACCTCTCTGGTTATAACTTAAAATTACTATTTTGTCCTTATCTTCTTTGTAATATCACTTGCTCTCCATGGAGATTGCCATGGTAGTGTTTACATCTTTTCTTTCTCTTACCTAAAATCTGCATTGTTGTTCTAATCAGTTTATTTTTCTTGTTTGGTTGGTGGTTTTGTTGTTGTTGTTGTTTTCCTTTTTTTTTTTTTTTTTTTTTTTTTTTTCTTCTTTTTTTTTTTTTTTTTTTTTTTGGTTTGGTTTGGTTTGGTTTGGTTTGTTTTTTTTGTTTGTTTTTGTTTGGCTGGGATAGTTGGTTTTCTTCCAAGAAGTCTTCAGGAATGCCATAGAGGGAGTATCCTTGGGATTTGTGTGGGAGTTTAATACTTTTCTCCTAGATTGTATTTTCTTTTTTCACCTCACTAGATCTCTGTTTAATCTCACCTATAAATCAAAATGGAACTCCCTGGAATTCATGAGAAGCAGGCATTTTAGTAAGTCTTACCTATTTTTGCTACAGCAGATGTTGATCTATGCTTGCTCAGTCTTTAAGAAGAGATTTTTACTTGGATCTGTTTGCCTTGCTGAGATCTGTGTCTGAATTCCCAAAGTTTCTAATCTGTTTTTGTTGTTCTGGTGTCTTTATGACATACTTGTACATACAAATGTGCATCAACCTGTTATGGAGCAGCAGTTTACCTTGGTAGTGTAATTGAAATTACTCTTCATACTAGAAAAGCTTAAATATGAATGTTTAGTCTTATTTTAGCGAATCAACAAGATGGGCTCTTGTTATCCTCTATCTCAAGAGGATAAGCAAGGCAATGGAGATAAATTTTGGAGAATATCTAGAAGCCATTTATTTTTTGTAGTTGTCAATTGAGGCTTTTAGTGTGTATTTCAGGCGTAAAGATAAGCAAAGCTGCAACAGTCTATATTGTGGATGCCTTTTCTTTGAAAGAGACTTTGAATAGATTTTGGAGGCTGATGAGTCCTCTTTTTCTGTCCTCATCAGACTAGTCAGGGGAACAATACTATGACCTGTATCTGCCTCTCTTTCCCTCATTGCTTATGAAGTCCCTTTGATTCTCCTGATACAAGTTTTCATGTAGGTTATTTAAGTATTCCATTTAATGCAAATATATTAAGTGGTTCCATTCTAGCTAGGGAATTACCAATGTACTCCTTTGACCTTTTAACTATTGCTTTGCTAATTTATACTTTTAACTGCCCTTTCTGCCTGTTGATCCCATTTTTAAGATGTTTAGAATTTTTGAAATGATAGGTCAAAGAAGTACCCTCACTGTGTTCTCTGAAGTTTACACATCTTGGAGCTTGCCTTATCTTTTCATGATCAGAAAACATACTTTAATGCAGATAGAAGAGTTTGTATTCAAGCTCTTGACCAAAAATACTGGTTTGTAACATTTGTGTGCTGTAGAGAGTCACTGTTTGCAAATAGTTAAATCTCTTTTTACTTTTCAAACTTGTGTCCTTTAGTCTTCTTTATACATCCCATTGTGAATCTCTAGCCATCAGTTTATATTCTCCTTGGTAAAAATGAAGCTATTAATTTTGCCCTGCTATTACCCTCTTTCTCATTCTCTAAAGATGAGGAGGATGACTGTACCATCTGGCATGTAAACTTCATGTTCAGCCTTTCTCTAAATGTTTGTGTTTGATGTGTGGCCAAATCTTGCAGATTCCTTCTCTGAGACCTTTGTTAGATATGGCTGAGCATAACCATTACCAGAGTTAAAATGTCCTCATTTTGTATCTAAATTTCAATAATTCCTTTTTCTTGGCCATTGGTATGTTATCTAGTCATTTAGAATATTCTGCAAGATCATTTTCCTGGTTTGTAAAATCAAACAATATTTATGTATCTTATTCGCTTTCTTTCAATCCAGAACTTATTTGTCTTTGGTGTTAAACTTTTCATGGCTTAAGTGCATTCTTGTATCATTCTTCATCCCAAGATACCTATTCCTGCTGTTAATTGGCTCATCATATGAGCCCACATTGGCCAGCTGTTAGTTTTCTTTCTGTGAAGTCCCTGCATTCCTTATAAACATCTTTTCTAGAAAATCATTTTTCTCCTCCAAAGCTCTCCTTAAAAACTTTTTGCTGTGATGTCTCAATAAAAGTTGGACAAGAGTTACCTCCCGGTGTGCTAAGAATTCTGCCTGTTGAGCTGACCACTGTCAGATGTTAAAGGGCTGGAGGGTAATTGTTCATTGTCTTTAGCTTATCTTCAGTAACTCTATGATTGTGCCCTTGTCCTGTGGGCAATACAAAGGAATTGGACTTAGGATCATTGCCCTTCATTGACTTCAGACTGCAGTTTTGGGAGCTGAATATTTATTAACACTTGAAACTCTTCTTGTACTAAAGATGCCCTTTTTCACCAAGATCTAATGTAATGTCAGTCACCTGGTGTCTGCTGTGGGCTCTGAATGCACACATGGACAGTCACCTGGCATTCCCTGGCAGGACAGTGCCTGTAGCGTTCAGAGTAGACAGCCCAAAATTCAGGAGGCAGAAAGCAAAATACTTGTGGCTGGGGAGAAGGACTGAGAAGTATACATTGTTTGAAAACATAATTACATCTTGATTTTTCACTTTCAGTCTATTTGTTTCTGTGATTGTGTGTGCTTTAATTTCTCATCTGTAGTAAAGTATATACACCACTGACCATGTATTATTGATGTTTCTTCATAGAAAATAAGAGGCATTTGAAGATATGATTTCCAGTATCCCTGTGGCATTTTCTTCCTGGAAATTCATCAGCCTTTTAGCCTGTTGTTTTCTTTGTACACTCTTTATTCTTTCCTTCCTGTGAAAGGGAGTTTGAAAGAGATTGTAACTAGTGAACTTGTTTTTAAGTATTTATGTAAAGATGTTGTGGTATTTTAAAGGAATATAGTGTAAATGCTGTCTGTCTATCTATTTATTTAGTTGTGTTGTAATAGTGTGTAGATTTTTGGAGTTCAGGTATAATCAGAGAAATACAATGAGTGAAATCTGGAGGTGGGGGTTGCAGTTCCTTTAAAAGTTCATGAAATGTAAATAAAGAAAATACATTTTTATTTTTCCCAAAAGAGTAATTTCACTGTTGTTTTTTCCAAGCTGCACTTAAAACTAATGTGTGAAGCATAAAAATAATAGTTAATAATGAAATGTTTTAGGCAGTACGCTGTATTTGATTCTTAAAGGCATTTCAAAATGGTCTATCTTTTATCTTGGGAGTTATTTTTCAGAGAAAAAAATTAAATTAATGAGATTTTAACGAAATTGTTATTAACTGCAGGATTTATTTTAGTAAATGTATTTGTTCTTCCTTTTTAAATGAAATTTTATTATATAGTGGATGTTTAGTATTATAGAAAAACTATACTAGAAACATTAGTGTTAATAGCTTAGTATTTTAGTCCTTCACAAATTAATGCCTGTGGTAACTGGATGATTTTAGGCCTGTTCTTACAAACAAGGCCTTACTGATGTGCAAGGAACAGTAATACGTGTCAAAAACTCCACATTAACCAAGGTAAGCAGTATAAATGGAGTGTAGGAATCCCCTGTTAGGCTAAAAATCTCCAAGAGAAAATCTCCAGAGCCTACAAATTAAAGACCTCCAATATCATTTAAAAATAAAGCCTTTTATGTAGTAGGAGAGCATTTTTTCAGCTGATAATCAAATAACACTATTATACAGGCTTACTAGATTTGCAAATTTACAAGTTTTTACAAGTCAGTTGGGTCTCTTCCTCAGGAAATCAGTTGAAGTTTTTTTTTCCTGTATTAACTCAAAGAGCCTGCTTGTCCTTAAATCCTTCTGAATATATTTGCCTTATAATTTGACTACATTGAGTCAACACCCTTATAGGAACTGTAATGCAATAAAAAAAAGGAGAAACTCATATATAGTTCAATATAGTTTCCAATTACCTTAGGATCAGATTGGAGAACCTGGAATGTACACAATAAAACCTGCACAAGACTCAAGTTCTGTGACATTTTGGAAGCAACCAGTGGTTTTCAGCATAAAATACCATTTAAAAGCTTTAATCTGCTTCCAATAGTTGTAAAGTGATAAAAATGAAAATATGTGTGTGTCTTGAAATGTGCATTTTACTTTTTAAAATTTTCTGAACCACACTTTTGTGGAATTGAAAGCCTCATATGTAAGTAACTAAGCATCACTGCTTTTATTCAGTCATTTTTTATTACAGTGAATGTTTTTGCTTTGCCATGTTCTGCAATAAAATTCTTTATAATTTATTTACATTTTTACTTTGGAAAAATATGTCAATTTAGATGTCCTTGGTGAATTTATTTTTTAAACTCTTCAAGTTTCACTGGAATCCCCAATATGCATGTTGCTTGCAAACAGAATATGGAATATTTAGTTCTGTCTTATTTTAGTATGTAGCTAGCAGTAGAGTTATTACAAAGTATTTGAGTGTATCCAGAAATAAATTTGTACTTTGATATACGAAGTTGTTGCATTTGGCCATAAAATTTTAATTCTGGTTGCATTTTAGTTGTGCAAATGAAATTAGTGTGATGTAATTCATTGCTTTTATTTTAGAAAATGATTATAGAGAGAAAGAATTTTGCATTTGCATACACCTGTAAAGGAAAGTATATCTGATATGTTTCCAATGAATAAGTTCTAAGGTGGGTAACTAAGTGGGCTCCAGTGTAATAATTTTTCATTTCTTCAACTTATTTTTAGTTGACTTGGAGCATATTCGCACAGTGAAAGCCGACAAGCACCAGCGATTTTGTCAGGAAAACAATTTCAGTAGCCATTTTGTGTCAGCCAAGACAGGAGATTCTGTAAGTAAGAAAAAAAACCCCGAACCTGTAGATATCTGTTGTTTTTTTTTTCTAGATGCAGCTGTTTTGCTATACTTCACATAACAAACTATTGAGAATTCAGGGTGCTGCCGGCCCTTTTTTGCCCCCCTTAGTTGCATGAAAAGAAGATATTTTTATGAGTTCATATTAATCTTAGTAAATTACAGTGGTTTCTCATGTGATTTTCAGTTTGAGGTACAAATTTTAATGAAAATGATCTGGCTTATACATCAGTGTGAGAACTGAGACCAGCTAAATCTGTTTGCTGTAAGCCTGTAGTTAAATATATTTCTCCATTCCAGGTAAAGTCTCATACATAGACCATCAATATAGAAATTTCCAACGATTGGTAAATAATTTGACAAGACTCTTGCAGTAAAAGATTTTATTTTAATATGAGTCCTGAGCCATGAGAGACATTATCTTTGCAGGCCCGTTGAAATTTGAACATTCTGGCATTTGTACCAGATGCTTTGCAGACTACATTTTTGAACAATCTTTTGACTCTGAGCTAACTGGATTATTTGTTTTAGTTGGAAGCGTATGAAAGAAAAGGTTCTTTTTCAGTTGACACTATCAGTCATATGAAATAATAATGTATTGTTTTGCTTGATTTCTGTCTCATGCCTAATGAGTTTGTCATTCCCATAATGCAGTCTTGTATCTGTCTCCTTAATATTACTGTTGACAAGAAAGTTTGCTTTATTTTTATGTTATTGGATAGTAAGACCATGTAAGTACATGGAAATATAGTCCACAATGGAACCACTTGTTAAGGTCTTTGATGAATCTTGTGCAATGAACTGCCTAATTTTGTAAGATATAGTTTTTCTGTAAAGTCTTAACAATACTGCTGTTACAAATGCAGTGAGTCGTGATTCTCTCTATAGGCTGTGTTAAATCCTTGGCATTTTTTGTTTAAAGTGTGATAATACAGGGTTTTTATGCCAGAAACAGAAAAAAACAACCCCACAATACTACACTTAGTAAAGTGTGCATCTGATAAAATGTTTTCTTTTCTCAAGGAAACCACCAAAATCAGTTTTTTGTAATTCATACATTTATCATTGCTAATTTTGACAGAATCTTTATTGCAACGAAGTCATTAATTGCATCTGCATTCTACTATACGTACTGATTGTACTTTTCGTAGCTTACTGTTTAAAAACAAAAGTACATCTGAGTATGCCTAGAAAACATTAACAGGAAATCTTTGCCTAAATATCTGTTAATGAAAGCAGTTTCAACAGTACATTTTTAGTTTCAACATAAATTTGAAGTAGCCCTTTCACTGTTGCTGCACACTGATCATTCAGAAGATGGAGTGTTTATCCTAAACAGTGATTTAAGAAGAGGCCATCCATTGCTACTGTGAATATAGGCTAAAGGAGTCTTACTCTGTTAACTGATTTGTTACTGTCCATCAAATCACATGGCTGAAGCATTGCACTTGTGCTTGATGTTTTTTGCATAGAGTATCCTCAGGGCAGGTGATGTAGCTCAGAGCACGTGAGAGCTCTGGGTGTGGGTTAAACTAGGTCTGTGAGCCTCAGAATCTCTGTTCAGCATGCCCTTTCTCATTATGTAGATGTTGGTAGAACAAAAGCAGTACCACCCTAAGGAATTGAGAGAAAGAGCAATTGCTTTGGAAGCTACCACACTTCATTGGTTGTGCCACTAATATATTTTTGGTCTCCATCTTGGATGTTAGAAGTGATTGTGTAAATTGTATTTTTCTTAATTTTCACTGAAAAGGACTGGGAGCATGTATATAGATCTTTTTTTTTGTGGGTGGCAGCTCCATGATGCAAACCAATGTTTGCTAGGAATTTAGACAGTGAGCTCAGATGAACAGCCCTGCAGATAACTATAACATGTAGCCTGGCAATACAGTGTTCAGCAGCAGTGCACACTTAAGCTGCTCCTCTTGAACATGACATATTCTTTAATCACATTTAAAATACAATTTTACTTAAACAGTAAGATATGTGGACTGCCTTGAGATGAATAAAAGGAATTATTTAAGACAGCAATCCCACCCAGTACTATGTGTTAAACCATGTCCAAAGTCTGACTCTGCCAGGCTGCTGCTGCAGGCTGCACAACATCCTGCTTGTTATAGATACTTCTGGTGGTGTATGTTTTGTAAGATTCTTTAGAACTCTTTCATACTGCCGTTTTTGAACATATGTAGTAGAGATTTTGGTGATGTTGATGCACAGTTCTCTTAGTTTCAGAAACCTACATCACTTATTTCACAATACACTGGTAATGCATTTTTGTGTTAAACATTAGTGAATACCCTTATTCATATTTTATAGCACCGAGAGTAGTATTTGAGAGGTAGGTTGTGTAAAATCTTGTTTAAACTTAGGTCTCTGGAGGCAGACTAGAAGTGTTGCTTAACAATCCAGCATACTGTTCGTTCCTTGTACCATTGTTGAGTTATTTTCTCAAAATTTTAAACAAAATTGAAAGTACCAGATGAGGTTATTTTCAGATCTGTTTTGCATAGGTCATAATTTTGTATATCACTGTTTACTGTTCAAGAATGGTTTGATATTTGAAAGAACCTCAAGGATGTCTGTTTTTAATCATTGAAGTGCATTTTTTTTCCATAGGTCTTCCTGTGTTTTCAGAGAATTGCTGCTGACATACTCGGCATCAAATTAAACAAAGCAGAATTGGAACAATCACAGGTGATTTTCCACAAATACATGGATCTTTTTAGCATTTTATTTAGTATTAAAAGTGATTGTAGATTTATAACTGTTCTTTAAGTAAATCTTCTATCTATTGTTCTGAAGATAATTATTGAATTTCACAACAGCTTTTTTAAATATGGTAATCCCTTGTTTATCCATCATTATCAGCTCTATGAAACAAGAAAAGACATGTTCAAAAATGAAGAAAAAGCTTGAGTTCTAAGGAAGTTTGTTTAAAAATAATGCTTAAGATCAGTTTAGAAATTAAATATGTATGCATATACAGATAGCATGGAAGATATTCATGATATAATATGCATGGGTTTAAACTGAAAAACTTTTCTACAGCTCAGTTTCAGAAACCTCAAAAAGAAAGACTATACTGAGGCAACCCTGTGTAATGACATTTGAGATTACAATTATATAAATTTACTTAGTGAACCCAAATGTTGTTGTTCCAGTGGTGTAATACCCTGGAACTGCTTTTCAATACCAGTGTTAAACAAGTACCACAAAATAAGTCAATAAGTTTATTTAAAATAAATGGCAAAGCATTTCTTATGTTGAGCTTGGTCTCCTTCTTTTTGAAATATACAATAAATATGTAATTTCTGAAAGTGCTTTGCCACAGCAGTGTTTGCAATCTGTGTTGAAGTGGTTAGCTAGAAAACTGTATTGCAAACAACAAAATTGTAAAATATACTTACAGAGTGTACTTAACAGGGAGATTAGTTTTTAAAAGCTGTAATTTATAGGCAGAGAAATACTGAGTATGTCTTTTTAATGTTCTTTTACTATTAAGGTGCCATTCATCTATTATTTTGAGTCCTGTGATTATTTGCCTTTAAATAATTGAGCACATAGAGTTCTTAAATTTTTCTTTGACTGTTTAGCTAGTACTGGAATATCAGTCATAGACCTCTCTGTGCTGTGAGTGGTGTAATTCAGGTGTGAGATTGTAGAAAGGTGTGCAAATACCTTAAATTTAAAGGAGACTGGTTAACAGGGTTATACAGAAATTGTATCATTCTAAAGAAAGGTTGGTTTTAGGTTGTTTTTAAGGTAAGAAGCTCTATATTGTCCCAGTTCAAGAGTATATTACTTTGTATGTCAAATTGGTACCACATTTAAGTAGGCTTCCTTCTATTTTAGTATTGTAATTAGCTTTTAATTTTGTTGAGTAGATCAATGGAATAGGCATTGTATGTGTCAGACAAAGTCAATACTACAAGTTGCATTAGCAATAGCCTATAAGTAGTTAATTTGCATGAATTAAATACTGTGGCATACATTACTGTTGATGTGAGTCCAGGCTATAATAATAATAATAATAATAATAATAATAATAATAATAATAAAAATCTCTGAAAAACCACCATCACTGACAAAAAATCAACAAAAGAAGAAACAAAACCAGTAAATGAATTCGGACAGAAAAGAAACTTCACTGTTGCCTTTCAGGTACAGCAGAAGTCACTACATGGTGTAACCCTGTGCATGTAGCTAAGGAGTGTGAGCTGCTTAATTTGCAAAGTTCTGTTAATGGAACATAATTTTAATCTACTCCAAACAAGCAATAGCTCTTTGTTATAAGTAAAACCTTTGCTTCTTTTGATAGTGGTATTTTGAAGGGGCTTTAAGAGTTTAAGTCAGAAACCAATGAGAATGGTATTGGAATGTCTGCTAGCTGTATCTTAAGGCTCATTATCGTATAGAACCAAATACCCCCATCACTTGATAAGAATAAAAAAGGGAATGTCTCTACATAATCTGGAGAGGGAAAACTTGAACCTTCGTATCCTCAGGAAGATAAATTCTCTTGAGAGAAATTCATTCATCCACTGTAGAAAAGCCTAGTTGAAGTGATGCGTAGATGCTGTTTCCCAAAAGCACGGAGCTGGTCTCTTGGCTGGAAGGAGGTGGTGTTAGAGGAGGATGCCATTATGAGGCTTCTGTTTTACCATAGACTCTTGTATGACAGGTGCAGGTCCCTTTAGTGTGGTGGTGGTGGGAGTGTTTCCCTCTTCCATCTCTAAAATGGGCACGTGTCTTCCTTAATTTGTGGGCCAATTATATGATGTGTGTTCCTTTAAATTTTTAGGCATTGAATACTCTAGCTACTGGGCTATAAAATTAGATCAATGGATAGATGGATTCTGGATAAATGCTATAAAGAATCCAATAAATACAATGTAATAGTAAATGTGACTCATCAATAAAGTATACAAGTTGACTTGGACTTAATCTTTAAATAAGGAGTAAAAGCCATTTTAGTTTTTACAAATAAACACTATTTACACACACGATTATATATTTGCGTTTTCCATATTTTGTGTAATGTGAGATTTCCTCATTTTGAAAACTGAGATGGTTCTTGCTTGACTCTGTTTGTCAGAGAACATCAGATATGCTCATTCAATCTAGGCTGTAACAAAATATAAGCTTAAATACTGAATTTGTGTAAAATACCAAAAATGCTCTATGTGTATTTTTTATTGTCTAGTATTGAGAATATGCTTTAAAATTATTTCTAGCACTCCATTTTGTGCTTGAAGATCTTATTTCTTGTATTTAAGATTCAGTTATGATTGTCACAGTCTAAGAAGATCTTACATGTGACTTATAGGTGGATAGAAATAAGTAATAGGAATCCCAAACACAATATTTTAACTCATGAATTTGTGGTTTGGCTCATGACTTTTGAGCTTTGATGACTGTCAGAACTGCAGAAGCTCTTGTGAAAACGATGTGAGGTTCTTGGTCACCTTCAAATTAGCAGCACAACTTCTGTTAATTAACTGCAAAATCAAGCCTTAGAGATTGAATTATATTTACTCTGCATTGCTTCAGAAAACAGCTGCAGCAGTTTAAGATATTAATACAGCCCACACTGTTTGCTACAGCCCTTTTGTTGGAATGTATTGTCCCACATCAGAATTAGAAAATGGAAGGTGATCATGTGCTTTGGCCACATCAGGGTGAAGTTGAGCAGCTTAGCTTAAACTGCTGCTGAAAGTTGTTTTAAAGAGAAGCTGCCAGACTTTGTGCTGAAGTGGATGAAGTGCAAGTATGTGTTCCACCAGCTCTCCTTTGGCAGCAATAATTTCCAGCAGAGGAATAGGACAGACTTTGGGGGTGGTAAGTTTTTAAACTATCTCAGCTAGATCTACTAAACCTTGTCTGTTAACATGCTGAGATGACTGTTAATCAAACCTTTATTTGGACAAAACAGTGGTAAAACAAAGAAGTAGATTACTCTTCATGCGTGACTGGAAAGTAGAGCATGTTTTTTGAAATGGAACAGTTCCAAAATAAGAAAATTGCAGATTCTGACTTATTTTCAGTCCTCAAAATACTCTCCCTTTTAAATTGCAAGGGTCTGATGAAATTTGAGAAAATAGCTCCTTTATTAATCAAACGTTTTTCTTTCTGTATTTTTTACTTTCAACCGTAGTGTAAAAACTACATGGGGTACAGCTTTGTTCCTTGGCATTGGCAAGAGCTATCATTTTTGTAAATGATGTGTAGTTTTCTCTCTAACTAAATGCCAGTTCAGCAAACCAGTGTGTGTGTGCCTGCTTTGTACAATAAAATGTTTGGCAGGTAAGTCAGATCTGAATACCTGGACCAAGAAAGGTTATTTCTCATTATTGACAGTGATTTGAACCATTGCAATGATACGCTTGATGTAAAATCTGATGCAAAGAGGCCCAAGTTTTTAATTACCATGAAATTAATAAAAGAAATGTTGCAATTATATTTTTTAACTCTTACTTAGATGAAATTCCATTAGAAAATCCAAGTAATTTATGTTCGTCAGTTTTTTGCTACAGAGTACCTAAGCATAGGTCACTAACCTGGCTGTGTTTACAGGATGGGATTTAGAACCGTGTTTGAGCAACAATTAATTGCCTATTGATTGCAGGACTTTTTTTCTTTTTTTCTGCCCCTCAGCTCTAGTCAAAAGATTGGTATGAAGAAACTAGGTCTGAGAGGTCAGATAACTCTGTTTAATGCTAAAACTCCTACTACTGCCCTACATAGGATTTGGCAACCTTTCTCTTGATAACATCAGGCCAGGAGTCCAGTAAATCATGGGTGTTGTCCACTAGATAAGATAATATGAATGTGATCAATTAAGCTCAAGAAGAGTACTTCAGCAGCTAATAAATCCAGGTCCTTACCAGCCTATTCAATTAGTGTTGGTTGTTTGACATATAGGTTTTATTTACAGAGTCAATCTTGAACATATACTATTTATATATTCCTAATCCAGTTTACATATTGTTTCCTTTAAAATAATAGAACTAAATTATTTATTATTTTTAACCTTGAAAACATATTTTAGAAAGTTGAAGTATTTAAGAAAAAATATTATACTGATTTAGAGTATCTTTCGTAGCAGACTTACCTCCTCTGCTGCTTCTTTGCTGAAATTGTTCCATGAATTTTACTTCCCTTTGCATGAATCCTATATTGACCCTATATTAATAATGAGAACCCTGCATCAATTACATGTATTAATAATAAGAAAAATGTTTTGTTTGTCTTTAAGGGGAAGAAAGGGAACCTTCTATTTTTTAAATGAAGCAAAGAAAAATCAAAACTTACAGCATTTCGATATGAGGTTGTTGATTTGATCACTGCTTGTGGATTATATATTCCGGTGTAATGTGATTGTTATGTAATGGAAAAGATGCATGTGTACAGCTAATGCACTTGTTGCAAGCTGATAATGTAGTATTTAGTATTTAAGTATCTTTGACTTAAAGGAGGTGTAGGCCACTGTCATCTTTTCTTCCACTGAATTCCCTGCTTTTTTATTCTGTCCCTTCTCTAGTTTTAATACACTTTTGCTGATTGCATGATTGAGCCTTTCACCTAGGTGCTTTGAAAAGACATGTCCTGGAAAAAGCTTGAGAAGCATCCCTGATGCTGAGAGTGTTGCTTTCAGCCAGACATGTTGCTCTGATATCTGCCTAAGGCCTGAAAATGCACTTTCATTTTGCTTCTGCATAATCTTATGTTATCCATTCATTCTTTTCGACTACTGATTAATCTCTCCATTGTTTTCCTTCTCTTTTCTTTTTACATTCTTCTCCTTGCCCTCTATCCATCATGTTGATACATGGTTAACAGCATGTTGTCAGGGCAGAACTAGTGAAATACCCCGAAGAAGATAACCAACATCATACTTCCAACTGTCAGAGCAAAGTCTGCTCAATGCAGTAGTTCAGGTATTGATGGAAAACTTGGTTTGTTTCTATTTTATAAGCTGCATTGCTTTTACATGAAGTAACAACTGTTAAAGTAAGTTCTTTTGGATGATTGTGTTTTGTATGTGTAAGTACTTGTAATACTCAACATATTATTTTAGAACTCTGTACAATTAACTACATCGTGTTTCTAATAATCAGATAGTTTGTAGAAACTTTGAAATGCTTCATGTTACTGTATTCAGTGCTGTGTATTCAAAATGACATAGCTGTCTCAGATGGAAATGGATGCAAAATTGTACATTTCTGTCTCTTCAAGTAGGAGAGAGCATCAGTCTTATCAAATGCTTTGTAAATAGAATGTGAATATGTGTTAGCTCTGTGTTAGATATATTACTGATAAATACAGTATGCAAAGCTTCTTTTTTATGTTAATGTAATACTTAGCCAGTATACCTATCAAAGCTTTTTTAAAATATGGCTGTATTTAAAATTTGCTTTGAATTCTGTCCATATTTTCTGATGAAATGCTTGGAGTAAAGACAAAAAGACTTAAACTTAGGTACAATTTCCAGTTAAAATTTAGGCAGTTGTTATTAAAGAATGAATGGTACAACTTTTGCAAATAAATTCTGTTTTATTACTCTCGTACAGAACACTTTTTGTGCAAGTAAAACTATATTCTGCTGTAGCAAAAAAATTGTATTCTTTTTGTAGTGTTGTGATAATCTACCAAGGCACTTGCTCTTGCTTAGCATGAATAAACCTAGAATTATAATGAGAACTAGCACCTGATAAGGCTTCCTGTAAAAAAGGGAAAAAAGAGGTTTGTTTGTTATTTTCCCCTTTGTATTTCATAAAAAAATCTGTTGAATGCTTTGCCACCATGAAGTTTGTATTTTCTGATTGTTACTGTGTTTTCTTTTATGACAGAGGGTGGTGAAGGCAGATATTGTCAACTACAGTCAGGAGCCTGTGACAAGAACCGTGAACCCTCCCAGAAGCTCAATGTGCACAGTTCAGTGACCATGCTGTTCTTCTCTGCTTTGATACCTTCGAAGTCCCTCTGCCTTGACACAGGCTCTGGGATTACCAGGAACTTTGTTTTAACAGAGACCAGCGCAACAATGCAATTAGAGGTTTCAGAAACAGGTTGCCCCGTTGTCCGTTAAGAAGCAGCAGGCAGTTTTTTTGACTGGCTGAAATTCAAATGTGAGATTACACACTTGAAAATTTAAGGTCTGTATTCTTTTAAGTTATATTTAAATGAAACTGTATAATTGTGTTTTTGTTTCCTCTACTCTATTTGACTGATACCAGAATAAAAATGGATGAGGAAGCCCTGCATTCAAAATGCTTTTAAAGACATCACCGTGGAAGGGTATTTTGCCAAAGCATTTTTAGTTTCTTTTCTCCAGTTATTTGAACTAACGCTCAGCAAAATATTACTTGGAAAAGCTGTTGTTGGAATAATTTTAAACCTATAATATATATTTTATCTAGGGATAATTTTGAAAGTGTTCCATTAATATATATATACACTTAGTACAAAATGTATAAATTGTATCCAGTGAGAAACAGTGCTTGAAATAAAGCTATTGTTATAAAAATAGTTACTTTTCTAAAGCCTCAAATTGTGTCCATGGATGCTCTGAAAAATGCTAGTGTCTGTGTGTATTTTTATTACCACATCAGCATTACTTTTTGCAGTAATAGATAGGCTTATATGTCTTTATGAATATGGATGAATCTCAGTCAACAGTTTGGTCTGTAAATGATGAATGATATATTCAACATGCATTAGAAACCGTTGATAGATCAATTAGCATCAGTCACTTTAAATAGCTAACAGAATTAGTTTTGGCCTGGTACTCCTTTCTTATGAATTTAGAGTAAATAACAAATAAAAAGCTGTGTGCTCTGTGATCTTCACACTTCTCCCCTGTTGCTTTCCTAGCAGTGCACTCAGTTCTCTGCTGGCACATCTGAACGGAAAGCTAAGGAGAGAAAAAACATTAGGCCATCTCAATTCCCAAACTAGAAATCTTTTTCTCTTTAAACTCTAGAATGCACTTTCTAATAACTACAAGCAAACATTTGGAGATTCAGAAAGTAATGAGGCTATGAAGCTTGTATATTACAAGTGAAAATTATGAGTTTCTTCAAGTGAATGTTACTATTGAGGTGTTCAAACAAGTGCTTATTAGTTTGAAAAATTAAACAATTAGTAGTTTAACAAAATAGCTAAACTATTTTAACTATGTTAAAGAAAGATTGTAAATAGCAAAAAAATCCTATTTATTAGCTTAACACATAATTATATAACTCTGTGGTATGACTTAGTGTGTATTGTTTAGCATTCAGATGTGGGAAATTCTAAGAAGCTGAGATATTGAGAAATTATGCTATGCTAAGGTAGGTGTGATTTGCATTAAATTATTTATTCTAGTCTGTGTTCTTGTTCCTTCCCATGGGATCATCTCCCATTGCATTGCTCTGCTGTATAGTTAACTGCAGCTGTAAGGACAACACTCTTCCACTATCACCAGCTGAGAATTTCTCTTCAAAGAGTTTTTCTTAAATAGTAATTCAGTTCACAAGTTTATGACTTTCAAGGCAGGTGGAAAGTTTTTTTAAAATCCTTACATTTCTTGGTGTGTTTGTGGCCTCATCTCTGTTCGTATGTTCAAATACTAAGAACTGCCCCCTCTGGGAAGCTGAGCACAACGTGGTTCAGGTAGGTGGCTGTGGTATTTCTCTAGTCCATTTGTATCATCTTCATGGTCCTGCTTCCCAAGTAATAAGTAGCATGTTCCTAAAAACCACTCAAATCCTTAGGTTAAGTTTTTTCCTTTGAAAAACTTTTGTAGTTTTACTTTTCAAAAGAAAATGCTTTTTCGTAACTTCATATGCAGAGTCCCTTATTACCTTGAATAATAAAAAATTTTTGCTTTTATGTTTGGGTATCCTGAAGGATGAAAGATGTTATACATGTCCCAGTCCAAGCTGCTTTACAGATGGATTTTATGTCTTGGTCTCATCACATTTTTTTAATTCTCAGTGCCTATTTTTTCTACCTGTCTTTGACTGGTAATTCCTTTTGTATTTTGCTCCTCTTGATCTTTTCACCAACTGCTATGTTAAAGGCCTACCTCCTGTGAAGATATTTTTGTTTATGTTTCCAGACTGCCCTCATTCTTCCTCCCTAACATACGTGTATTTTATTTACGCTAACTAGGAATCTCCTCTCTTCCATGCCCTCAACCCCTCCTTTTGGTGCCCCTCTTAACCTCCTCAGCTTTTTGTATTGTATACTGACTTCCACTCTCTCTGCTTTTCCCTCCCCTTCCTGCCCATTGAGATCCATTACCTGTCCACCTTTTAATCCTTACAAATGAGCTCTGCTCTTTTTGCTCAGCCTTGGGGACCCCACCTTGAGCCTTCTAATTCCAGCTGCAGTCTAAATCCTTGGCTGTGGTAGCTGCCTTTGACGTGCTGCAGCAGCTGTGGTTGAAGATTCAGTACTGCTGTTGCGGGTGCTATGGCACAGTTTCCTCCAGACAGAGCAGAAAGATCAGAGATGATTCTGGAGGATTAAGCAGTATGGAGAGAGGGAATAGACAGTGTTCTGCAGGGAAGGCAAGGACTCTGGTGACTGGAGGGATAGACACAAATCTAGTTAGAGAAGAACTCTGTAAGGACTGTGGGTGCGGTTGCCTTCTGTAAGTAATCTCCCACCACTACTGATTCATGTGATTCATGTGTAGTAGAGTTGAACTGTGCCATTTTAATGCACTTAAAAAGTTTTTTCCAAGGTGAGAACTGGTGGAAGGCAATTCAGCAAACAGTTATGAAGTAAAAAATGCAATGCTCTTCAAAAGTGAGGCGACATGTGCTTAATATCCACTGACATGGGGAGTTGGCTGGGACAAGTGAAACATGTTTTTTCCTGAAGCTGAGGCCAGATGAAGGGAAGAAACCTGTTCAGGCCCTGATCTTACACAGATGCACACTGGTGAAGTGATCTGCCTGCTCAGAGCTGTTGTAACTAATCATTTCAGTAACAGCTCCACGGTTAAAGGTTGTTGCTGAGTTCAGCTCCTTGCTAAGGTCATTCTCCGTGATGTGGTGGATACCAGTAGGTTCATTGTCTGGCTGCATGGTCGAGTATCAGTGCTTTTAAAACATACATCTAAAGCATTATTAGACTCATACAACTTCTTGTCTTTTGTGGTTCTAAAGTTTGGTGGAGTCAAATGGAATCTTTTTCACAAAGAACAGCGTGAAGTTATTTTCCCTTCCAGATGCTGTGAGTGCCAGAACCTGTGATGAGTTCATGATCTCTCTGAATACATTGTCTGTTGGCTGTTCATAAAAATCGTAAAAACATGTGAAGCTGCTTTTTAGCCAGACTTTTTTTTAAAAAGAGTTTTAGACACATACAATGTCACTGTGAAATTATGTGAAATGTGCTCGTTTGAGGAATTTCATAATTGTCAGTGCTATCTTTCTGCATCATTAGGCATCCAAAAAGCACCTTTTCTTTAAATCACTGCTTGATTTTCACTGGAAGAAAAGGGCTTTTGCATAAAGGACTTTTGCATCAGGCAGCTTCTTTTAAATGCAAAACTAATTTGCTTGTAGGCAGGTGTACCTGATAGCCTAATATCCAAAATTTTATAATAATTTTGTAAAGAAAACTATTATAGTAATATTTGAAGTTGGTTATTCTGCCTTTTTTTTTTTTTGAGAAGGGCAATTAGATAAATTGCAGTTGTATTTTTCCTTTTTACATTTATTTTATATCAGGAATGTGGTTGCTTTTTCACAAAAAAAAAAATCTTTGTTTTGTGATGTTCTTGACATTTTTACAAAGTCGTAGTAGAGAGTACTGTTTACTAGGTAAACATTGGTATATCTAACTTGGACTGTACTGTGCTGCTAATGTTTTGACAGAAGATTAAAGTGCTGTTCTGTAACATAACTAACAAGTTCATAATAATGGGAAATTTTCTGCAAGGAGAATTTTTCCTATTTAGAATGCTTACATGAATTTCTGATGTAGCTTAACCATTTGTATGAGGGGCCTGATAGACATATTTAAAGCAGCATTGACTTTAATAGAAGTTATATTTACAAAGCTGACATGATTAACTACTTTTCATTCTGGAATTTACACATTATTTCCCAAGCAAAGATGTTATTCTACAGTGCTGTATTCTTTCCTTTCTCAGTTCAAATACTACTGCTTAACATATAATCTGATTTCTTTAGGCTGTCTTTATTAAAACCAACTCATAACCACTTAAAATGTCAAAATAGCTGAATGTTCCTGAAAAGAAAAAGCCAAAAGTTATGCATGTTTGCATAGGGGTAATGGCATACGTATAAGATTAAAACTCCAGTCCAGATAATTATCTGTAGGAAGCAAATTTATACTCTGATTTCAGATGCTATGAATAGAATGTGATTAGAATTTAATGTCCTGCAGTTTTATTTGCAAAATACACAGGTCCTGCATAAAACCTCTTTTTATAAAGGACTCTCTAGAAGCCTTGGGGATCCCTGTTTAACTTGCAAATGCCGAAGTTTGATCTTCCCCAAATAGAAGATATTGAAGCTCCTGAGTTCCATGAACTGATTTCTATTTTCAGTTTCCCATAGAGAGCTGACTGTTCAGCCAATTTAAACTCTTTTTTTTCTCCTCCACTTCATCTTCATTCATTTTGGCACCATTTTGAACTGGAAAACTTCCAGTTAGCTAATTTGCCATTTGCCTTGTTTTATGTGGGGGTGATGTCAAGTGCTGAAATAACCGATTGACTGAAAGCAATCTTGTTTTAGAGGCTGGTCAGGACCAAACCTCAGAAGGTACAAATTTCAGGTTTGTTTTGTATTTAACTGCTACACAGCAGTCCTTATCCTAGTGGACGAACCTCAGAGAAGAATATAGATTTGAGGTCAAGAGCTTATGTTTGCTCAGATACCACATTTAGTGCACTGAATTCTGGAGGAAGTAGGAATCCAGATCTTTTTTTAATATCAATTTCAAGACTTCCTCTGCTTCTACTCTGTAATGTCATACCAGCAATCAATGCTTTTAAAAAATATTAATTCAAGTCTTCATTTTAAAAACAAAATGTGATAAGTATACTTTGGTTCAGGAAAGTTTTTCTTTTAAGGATGAGTGGAAAAACTGTTGTATGAAATATCACTGGCATAGTTGAAGACATTTAATATACATTAATAATCATATTCAGTTGCTATGATCTGTTAAATATCCTATATTCTGCTTTCTACTTTTTTTTATTTAAAGTATTCTTTAAAATGATAATGATTATAAGTAGAAAACAAAATGCCAAAGCGGTTTTAATTAATTCATGCCTCAGAAAAAGTCCTTCAAACTGCTTCAGGCAAACATTTTTTCTTTGCCAGCTAAACTCCATTTCTGTCCTTTCCTGGGCTGATCCGTACCAGGTAGCTTGGAGGATCATGACCTACTAATCCTTTTTGATTTCTGGTGAGCTTTTAAAAACAAAATAGACCAAGAAACATCAAAGGAGGATTTAAAAGGCACACACTGTGCCCCGAAAAGTAAATGTTGCTTTGGAAAGCATTCTCTCCTTTAAAAAAGAGGTGAATGCTGTGGTTCAATACTATTAACCAAAAACACTTAAGCATATGCTCAAAATTAAGCGTGTATTTAAGTTCCCTTGAAGTCTATGCTGTTTAAGTACACACTTGAAGCTAAATACATTCTGTCATACTTTGCTGACACAGAAATTCTGGCTCCATTGAAATAAATGCCTTTGAGGCTAAAGTTCTTTTAGGAATTTCAGTGTTGTTTCTTAAATTTTCTGCCCATTGTGAAGGGTATAAACTAAAGGCACTCACAAGTCAAAAAGAAAAAAAAGAAAAAAAAATAAAAGGTGTTTCTCATACAATTAGTTGTTTTTTCTGATATTTTCTCTAGCATGAATGATAGGAAAACTGAAAAAATAGAAGTTGAAATGTGGTTCAGTTTTATGAGCAGAACATTTACTTGACATTGGGCAAGTTGCTGTTTTTGTAACAAATGTTCCTCAGATCCGTAATGAATCAGAAACAAAAGAATCTAGAGGCACTTGACAAGTCTCATTGCAAACTGAATTCCGGCTGATAATGCAGGAAAACGTATCACGTTCCCATTTGTAGTGTCTGAATTGCAGATCTGACATGGAGGATAAACAAGAGCTGGTACTTCTTACTCAGATTTGGGGAGGTATTTGATCACCATCTTGGAAAAAATGAAGTGTGATTTCTGGAAATATTCCAGTATTTGTCAAAGAATGGTGAGGCAATGTTTAACTGCATAGTGGAAACTGGAGAAAAATGTTGACATCCCACTCATCAATCCAATTGCTTTTTTATCTCTCCACTGTCTTGGAAAGAGAGCAAAGTGTAAACCAACGTTTGGCACAAATGGGCTGTCTGTGCCATTTAGGAGCAATTTGCATGTAATTGGTAACAATTATACAGACAACCCATTTATAACAGGGAGTGAGCTCACAACCTAGCATAAACTACAAGAAAACTAAACATATCCCCCAAGAATCACACATTGATGTAAGAAAGAAAATGGAAGTTTTTCAGTTGAACCTCTTACTGGTTTTATCACCCAGAAATTCAGGCATGCAAATAAGCCTGTACTCAACAGAGTATACATTCTCAAAACTGCAACTTGTGTTTGTGCACATTAAGCTTGGATATAATCAGGAGTCTTAAAGAGGGTGCTTTCTATCTTTTTTATTTTCACTATATTTCTGCTAATCTTCCTGACTAAATGACCAACCTTTGAAAGTTCAGAGATTAACTCTGCTTCCATATGGTCAGCTACTGAACTGATGAGGTGGCTTCCCAGTCTCCTCTGTCAAGGGAAGCTGGTGCCAGCCAGGTCCCCAGCAGCAGAGACTGAGGTGACAGGTAGTGGTGACACTGAACTGCAGCTGAGCAGGCTTGGAGGAGCTTCAGCCAGATAATGCAATTGGGGAAGTGTGAGTTAATTGACTGAGATAAAATTAGTTTGATTTGTACATGTCAGCAGCAGCTGAATGTCTTCCACTGTCTTTTGGATAAGACACCAACTGATTTTTTTAAAAAATATTTTTTTTCAGGTGGGTGTAAGCTTACTGTAGTTGTTCTAGTTGTGACAACAGGTTGGATGTTTTGGCATCCTCCTGCTGTGGGCAGTCTTTTCCTCTTTGGTTAAACTTGTTGCAGTGCAGACTCACTAACCATAGTGATTCAGGCTGGACATAGTTTTGATGCAGCTTTGAGAAAGTCTGAATCTAGATCCTTGTGCACGCACTTCATTAGCTGACTCTCTGAGGAGCTTTCAGTATGGTTGCTGTAGTGTCCTTATGACAATGTCTTCGAATTTATTTGAAACTGGGCATTGCAGACCAGCATTTTCAGTGGAAACTGGCAGAATCTTTGGCTCTGAGTTGGAGGAGCTGCAAATGTTCCCTGTGTGTGTTTTTACAAACCACTTAAGCTGTCTATGACTTGGAACTCTTTGCAAGCTGACCACAGTACTCCATCCAGCGGGGCTGCCATGGACATTTGTGGGAATGTCCTGTGCTTGTGTACTGTGGTGGAGTGGTAGCTTTGACTGGTTCCTTGTTTAGACATGGGAGGCATCAAGCAATATTTTCTAGGATTCTTGTCAATGCTTTCATTGTGCAAGTGTGCAGTCTGATGGTATCCCTCATATAGCCAAATATTTGTTATGGACTTGGACAAGGTGTATTTCAGGTAACAAATAGGCTCAAGTTTATAAAAGTTATCCCAGCAAGGTTAGTTGACTGTTTACATCATGCAGGCCATAAACATTAAACAATGTTGTCTATTTCTGCTCAGAAGACACAACTGGCAGCTGAAGGCTAATGCAAGTGGTCTGAGGCATTCTTTCAAAGCCTGGGGATAGATGAATGCTTTGCCTAAGTGCGCCTTAATCACTTTAGTCAGTCTTAGGATTCTTTTAAATTAGTGAAAAGTTAGTCTTTCTTCTGGTCTGTTCCTTTCCCTAATTATTTTTGTAAAAACCAAAAAGTTACTGAAACCACTTTTTCAAAATATTTTTTTCTTTTACTTTTCCACTCATTGGAGCAGTGGTTTCTGTTGTTCCCTTCACATCTGCACCCATCCTCAGCAGCAATCATTCTGAGTTGTTTCTTCTATCCCTTCATACTTTAACAGGACATTGTGCTACTCACACACACACACACACACGTTCCTCTGTGTGTTTATAACTGTATGTGAGCCTCCATACACTTTAGCACATAATGAGTGTCTTGGTAGTTGGTGTTAGCAAAGTTTTAGGTGTTGGGTTCTCTCCTCCCTTCTCTATTTACTGTTTGAAGCCAGGTGTTTCAGTACTGCTAAAAGCACATATTAGACTGTGGCTAAAATTTGGAAATGCCTGCAATATTTAGTGGTAAATATTAGATATATCTGTCTCTAAGCTACATTGACTACATGGATACAGTAAATAAAGCAGGTCCAAGGAGCCTTGCAGAGCACTGGAATGCTGTTGCTTGCTATGGAGCAAAAATGGCATGCCTGACCAGAACACAACTTCTTCTTTTATTTACATGGTGTGTTAAGAGCTGCAGTGGGAGTAGGGCAGTGGGAAGATGGTTAGAGAATAGGAATGCAAACCAACTCTCACTGTCATCTCACCAAAGCACTTGGATGTTCACACCAGTATCAGACTACAGTATTTAAAGTCCTCCCTCCATTTCTCTGTCATTAAGGCAGCACAATTACATATGTTATAATCTAGACTGGGAACATGATCCAGCTTAAAAAATATGGAAGAGGAGCATTAGAAGACAGGATCAATGTGGGCTGGCATATATTCTTTAAGCATGGCTGAGGTGACAGTGAGCTGGAGCACAGAAGCACCACTGGTCAGTGTTTAGGTGCAGACAACTAATGGAATCAGAAACCTGAGGAAATGTATACCTTTTGTGACCTGCAGTCCTCAGGCCATCCAAAAGTTATAAAGACAAGTGACCTTTTTCTCGTCCTGCTCACCACTGTCTGACGTCTGCTTGACATCAGTTCCACCTGCAGAAAGCCAGTCTGCAAACACATCCTTTTCTGGGCTCCTAGATATTCAAATCATCATTTTCCTCCCTTTCATGTTGCTGTTAATGGCATAAACACAACAGATATTTATTTTCAAGGTTGTTGTTTTTTTCTCATATCAGCTGCCTTATCAAAGAATATCTGGTACCAAAAGACAGGTACAGACTGTGTTCCATATAGGAGATATTTCAGATGCGTACAATGAGATGAGTTCTTGAGCATCTGATTGCAGGACTAGGGTTACTTCAGGTTTTGAAAATTGTTATCTTTAACTTCTTCTATATAAAATCATATGTGTTTTCTTTTAAATATAAATTTCAGTGAAGAAATATTATGACCTTAAGCACAAAACTACCTACCTCTTTTCTGTACCTCTTTAGTGGTTTCTTGAAACAGCAGAGAAGAAAGAGAGAGGAAATGCACAGAATACTCTTTCAGCCTATCTGAAATCCATTGCAAAGAAACACTTAACAGTCCTCCTTGGATTTTCTGGCACTTTTTTCACAAAAGGAACTGTTGCAGTTTTCAGCTCAGGAAATCCATATCTGTTGTGCAACGAGACTACAAGTTTTCCCTTCCTTCAGATGAATGCATCACAACCCAAGGGAATGGCTTGCACCACCCTAAGGAGAGTTTATGTCCCTCACCTGCAAAGTGCCTCTTTTAGACAGGGTTAAAACTGAAAGCAATTATAAAGTAATTATGGACAAAAAGCAGAGGCTCCTTGATACAAGGTTGTTTCTATACTAAGGTGATGTGGCCTTCAAAACATTTATTAAATTTTAATAAATAATAGATGCATAAAGGACTAAGAGTTTATCCATGGAACTACAAAGTACTTAATCTCCTACTTAATAGAGTCAGGAGATGGATTTCATAATAGTTGGACTGCTGCCTTTGATTTCTAATTGGTTACCATTTACACTCACAGAGTCATTGACCTTTCAATTTGTAATTTATGAGAGAATCTTATATCTGATAATACTTCAAAATATTTAAGATATTACTTTTTATCCAGAACAGCTGAATAAATGTTCCAGAAATTTACTGGGATTTGATAAAACTGAAATAAACCCTAGCCCATTTTTTTTCTAGCATACTGCTATTTTTTTTATTTTTTTACTTGGCATATTGTACTTGCTCTTAAAGCTGCAAGTAGAAAAGATTTATCTGCCTTGTTCTATGACGTTTGGAGGTGAGGAGGTTTTCTGTAGAGTATGAATGCTCCTGTTTGCTGTGAGTTCTCTGGAAACTGACATTGCAGGTGCAATTCTTGTATAAAGTGTTTGATAAAAGGTTAGTTTTGTTCATGTCTTTAACAGAGGTTTGCTACCAGAGTTAAAACTGCACAGTGAAAGGCCAGTATGTCTATGCTGCCATACTATTTTTCAGTGTACATGAATGAGGATGTTTTGGTGTTGGCCGTGGGAGCACATACGAGGAGCTCAGCTGCAGTGCTGTCCTCAGCAGGGGAGCTCCAGGGGACAGCAGTGACCCGTGGGGTACAGGCAAACCTCCAGCCTCAAGCTCTTGGATCGAAGGCAGCAAGTCTTGGCCTGAGCAGCTGAACTCAGACTGTGAACTCTGAGAGGCAGTGACAGTGCCAGGGTCATACTCTGAGGGTTGGAGAGGCATCTGTTCAGAGGTCGACAGAGGACAGACCGTTAAGTTTTAGGACAGTAAAGTTTTAAATTAATGTCATATTCCCCGTGTGGCTCTATGGTCTCCTCTTAGGAGCTGGTGCTAAGAGATGGTAGAATCACAGAATCATTAAGGTTGGAAAAGACCTCCAAGATCATTGAGTTCAATATTGGAATAATGCAGAAGAGATATATTTGGTCCTAGGTGTGCACACACATCTGGTTTGCCTAAATTATCCAGATCATGTCCTGTAATGCAGCTTTGTTTGTCAGTTCCAGGAGAGCCTGCAGGCAGAGGAACAGAGAATCTGGATTTGTGTTTGTGAGTGACCAACTCATCAACAGAGGTTGTTCCTCAACATGCATGAGTGTGTTAACTGCCAAAATGTGTCTTAATGGGAGAAAGTTTCCAAGAATATTATTTCCAGTTGCTGTAGACACAAGAAGCTTTAATATTGTGTTTAAACATAACTCCTTTCCCACAACAAATCCAGTAATGAAGTGTACTTTCATATTAATATTATTTTTTTAAAAATACCTTAAATCTTAAAAGACAGCAAAAGTCAGTTCAGAATATGTAATATATTTTGCATTTTGGACTAGAAAATACATATAAACAACACTTCTCACTCACTACAACTGTTAATGTTGTCTGCTTTCTATAAAATTACTTTTCTCTCCTTGGCATGTTTTACTGCAAACTGGTAAATTCACTTAAATTGGTGCAAAGTATACCTTACCTTGAAAGTGGTCTTTGTGAGTGCATCTCTCTACTCCATTGGGTGTTTTTAACCCTTTATCCTCCTTTATTTTTTTTCCTCAGATCAAATTAATTTTTCCTAGAAACTGGTGCCTTGTATAGAAATTACTGGCAGAGTTGCCGTCACTTCTGTAATGATTCACCACATTAAATTATCCCTTCCAATTCTCTGCACAGGGCTTTTAAAGATCTTGGTATGTTTTGGCTGTTGGGGTTGTTTCTCCTCTTGAGTGGGTCTGCAGGAATTGGAGAAGAACTCATCAAAAGGAATTCAAGGAAGTCAGGGTTAAACACCACGTTTTCTAAATTTCGTTTTTGCTGGAGTTTTGACTTGGATGGAAACCTCATTCTCTAGGTGGGGCTGAGACCAAGATTGCATGAGGAATTGGGTGACTGAGGCACGAAACTGTGGAAGGCACCTGGCTGCCAAAGGGATTGGGACCAAGCAGAGTGATGGAGGATGGGGACAGGGGTGTTGTGAAAATACACACGTGGTTGAAGCAGTCAGTTGCTATGGGGATGTGCAACACCACATCCACTGCTGAGGAAATGAATCCTGCCCTCACAGCAAGGCTTTAGGCAGTAAATAACAGAATGTGCCACACCTTTCTGGGTGAGGGATGGAGAAAATATCTCATCCAATATCTGGGTGAGAGTTTCTTTAGGGGAAAGAGTAAGCGGTTGTGTAATGGGAGATGGTGTCAAAATGTATAGGCATGAGCAAGACAGCACTGCAGTGGAACAGGCAACTTTGCCTTTTTTGCTAATTTTCCTGTTTCTGGTTTTGGAGCCTAAATATTTTTCCATATGGCTTTCTTGATTATTATATTATATAATAAATATAATATAATATAATATAATATATATGTTGGATATAATATACATACATAAATAAATAAGCTATGGTGAAGCCAAGGCTGCCAAGTGAAGTTTAGTAGACTTTAAAGCAAATTATGTTACATTTTTGTTGGGTTTTCCGTTAGATTGAACTAGCAACATTGTAAAAAGGGACCTTTTCATCTTCTTAAAATATATCCCTCAAGATTATTCCAAGTTACCACAAACAGGTCGTGTTGGGAATGAGTTCATGTTCTTAAAGTTCCATCAGTAATCCATGCAAATTAATTTTAGTCTGTGGGTTTCTTTCTTACGCTGGTTATTGCAAGTTTTTCATGCTATAGGATCATTTGCTGGTTTTGCACATTATTCTTTTTGTTTCCTTATGGAAAGCATAAGACTGAAAAACGTACTATCTTGTTCTCTGTTTCCAAGTTTAATTTGTAATAGCTATTTCTACACTGTGAAGTAATAGTTTTGGTTTTTTGGGGTTTTTTTTCCCTCTAAATGCAAAGTTTGACCACATGTATTCGTGGTTTGCATGAGCTAGCTTTTGATTCATGCACAATCCCACTGTCTGTCCCCATGTGAACAGCAAGTTCTGTCCACAAGCTCCAGCAGGATCCAGGGCATAAGTAAAGAAGCAGGTTGCAAATACCAGTGCAATGAAAAAGCAGAAGACATAATCAACAAGGGAATAGTATTTGCAAATAATTTTTAATGTATTTGCCTAGCACTATTAAATAAAAAATCTGGAAAAATTAACTGCTGTGATTATCTGACAAGTGAGCAAAATTGCCAATAGTCACTACCAGTTAAGCTTGGAATTAGTTAGTCATAGCAGACTGAAGGGTAAAGAAATTAAAGTACCTCTATGAAATGCCAAAAATAACTGCAGATAAAACAGAAAGTTAATTTTTTTTTTCACTTCTTCTGGCCTACTTGCCCCTCCCCATCTGGTATTAATTTTGATTTGATTTGAAATAATCTTTAAGACATCAAGGGCGTTAGGGCTTTGTAGCTTTAGAGGACTAGGTCTGCTTTTCACATTGAAGTGAAAAGAGTATACCTTTGAAGTCCACTCCTGGTTCAGACAGGAATACCCCCACCCTCTCTTTTAGAATGAGTGAACCTCAGATAGTTTTAAATTTTGACTTGATAGGTTAAGTTCAAAAATATTTTGGAGCAGTTTCGTTTCCTCTTGAGCTTTATGTCAGCCTTGAGGGGGATGCTGCTGACTCAGAGACAGATGGAAAGATGTATTTAACAAGTGGAAGATTTAAATGAAATTCTTGCTCCCACCCAGTTCTGCGCTACACTGTCTGGATTGCTCTGCATGTTGCCAGCTCCTTAATTGCTGTCAAAGCTCCTGTTACTTCTCACAGAGCAGAATGCTGAGGGTCATAACCAAGACACCACATTTTTATGCCAGAAAAGCTTTCTTCCTATGGCTTCTCACTTGTGCTTAAAAGAGTGAGAAGTATTGCCCCTCCAAGGTACCAGTCTTAAGGCATAGTATGACAGCAACATAGTAGCATGTTCTTGCTGCTGAACAAGGCTTCATTTTGAAGGCTGCCAAAATAATGAACGGATTTGGCATTCCCCTTAGCTGTGGTGCTCACTCTCGTGGCAGGAGACAGTTGCAAGTTTAATTGTGCTCTTTGTTTGAAGCTGCATGAGCTGGTTTGTAGGAAGATGCCGGAGCCCAGCTGACCAGCAGCAGCTGTGTCCCCGGCAGAGCAGTTGTGACACAGCCCCGTCCCCTGGGAGCTGTGCTGAGTGTCTGGAGCTCCTGTGGGCGCTGGGCCCTCGGTGCCTCTGTCAGCGTGTCCGGGTGTGTGCAGGGACACGGGGAGAGAGGCAGGGCGGTGACACGGTGACCTGCCGCAGGCCAGGGCTCTTCAGCTGCTCTGTGTTTTGGTTACCGGGGGGAAGCTGTGGGTTTACTTTTCCTTCTGAGGGCAGCTTGGGAGGTCCAGACCGCTCTATGCTGAGAGGCTTTCAGCCTTGTCAGCCCAGGGCAGCTCAGACACTGCAGGTGTGCCGAGCCCCAGCGGTGCCCATGTTCCAGGCAGCAGAAACTCCCCGGGACAGGGGCAGGACTGTGGTGACATTCGTGACAGGGAGGGTCAGCAGGGACATGGGCCTCTCGCCTATACAGCACAAATCATCTTTTGGAGCTTTTCCTAGAATACTGCCACTTCTCCTGTCATATTTTATTTTCGTATCACATTTTTTTGCGGTTTTTTAAATGCAATGAAAAACATGAAACCAGGGCAATGTCTCTGCTTTGGTAGAGTGTTGTGAGATTAGATGGTAACTGTGAAGTCTGCCTTTCAGGGGGTTTTACTGTTTGTTCATCAGTGTTACGGTGAATTTAATTTGCTGTAGTGCAAAGCTCTGAAGTTCTTTTATCAATTAATAAAAGAAAATTATTTAACAAGAATAGCATATATTAAACCTATCCTTTCTTTGTCATGGTTAAGAAAGCTGTATCATTAATATTGTCTACGTAGTAAATAGTTTTATAAGGATGGGAACTATTGTAAGGTTAACAATACCTTTGTCTAACTTTGTGAAGCAATATTAATTTCTTTACCTGAAAGAAAACATGTCAGTGTTGATTTATAGCCTTTGGTCAAATACTTGCATATAGTTTGATCCATCTGTTAGATTATACAAATTTTTGGAAAGATTAATTGAAGCATGTATCTTGTTGAGGTTTCTCCTTGTCTATGTGTCTGTCAAATAGATAATTACACCGATTAAATTTGTCAGAGAAAAGGAATTCCAACCAGATGTGTGAATTAATGTTTTGTGCTATTATAGCAATTAAATTTTTCAGTTGAGGCTGCAACTTTAGGAAGCATTGAATTTATTAGACTTAATAAAAAGGGGATATTTCCATGAAACCACCCGTGAGATTTTACAGCAATGAAAATATTTAAGATATTTGTTATGTTTCCTTACGATAGTTTCATTTCTTTTTCCTCGATGTTTCTTTCAGCACATGTGCTGAAAACACAGTGCTTTGAAGGAAGAATTGTTCACCTGTTTTTTGGTAATTACATGTTCTGATGGGTAATATCAGGCCTATCACACCAAATATGTTATACAGTGGTAAGTTTATGGATTGAATTGCTGTATTTATTTAGGAAGCAATAAAGTCCTTAACTAATAGCAGAATATGAAACTGTAAGGATCTCATGGGCTCTCATACCCTATGGAAAGCAGACGGCCTCACAGATTCTTTGCATAATGTCCTTCTGTAAAGGCTGATTTAAATTTCTCAGAAAATGTTTAATACATCTTGAACTTTCTACCGTGGCCTAATTTGCATATCAGACAAATATTAGAGCATATTGATTCTAAGTGAGGCCAGAGTAAGTCCTCTTAAGTAAGAGACAATGTTTTAAAACTTCAGTGTATAATTTTACCATTTACAGAGTTGCCCTGGGGAAATTCAGCACGAATGTGCATGTGGACACGGAGAAGAAGGAACTTAATGTGTGGACTCTGTGAGCCAAATCTTTCGTGAGCTAGCACCATGTGAATTTTACTTTTATCTTCAGTAAGAGAAAATACCCCAGATGTGCTCTCATGTCTTAGGGAGGATGATGGCTACCAGTTAGGATTGCTTCCGTTTGAGCTTTTGTACAAATTCTTTATGTAATCAGATGTACATCTTTATATTTACTTACTATGGGCAAGAATATCTAGCCCAAAGGAGTTTTATTTTATGTATTAATGTAATTAAAAAGGGCAAAAGATGACTTTGTCAAATAGTAAGAAGATGACAAAACACACAGATAAACATATTTGTGGAATTGGCCCCAAATGAATTTCAGAAAAAGAAGTGAAACAGCAAGTGTAAACACAACAGATTGTTAGGTGTCTTCCATAGGATAGATTCATGGATAAATATCAACAAAAATAGTTTTAAAAATAGATTATTCACTTAGTTATTGTAATTCGCAAATAGTTTGTTTATGTTTGTGTTTGTGCAAACTAGCAGAATTTTAGAGCACTGATCCAAACACTGAATCCTGCTGTTTGAATGCTCAGAAAACTGAGGAAATTATTACATTTACTGTAATTCAGCACTGAGAATGGAATATTTTGTTCAGTCTTACAACTGGTTTTCATCAAAATGACTTAAAGTCCTGTAGCTCTATCCTTTTAAAAGAAGTGCTCCTCTGGTGACTTGTTTTCCCAGAGTTTCTTTCAGCAACATAGTAACTCTACCTTTAAGAGTTTAATTTTTGTTGTAATCTATTAATCTTTATTGAAGCTCAATACATATCAAGGATATGTATCACCCAATATTTATCTTGTGCTTGAGTATGCAGGATAAAAATAATTCCTAGCTATTATTTTATCATATATAGAACTCAGGGGTTGGCAGTCCATTTGCTTGTAATTCATGGCATGGTGATATTTAGTCTTCCTGAATAAGTTCTCTCTGAACTGCTCAGTGATATTTCTGGATAGAAGAACAGACGAATTGTGGTCAATTGAGTTTTGCAGTTAACTTGAGAAGCATTCAACTTCCGACAGAAGAGTAACTATAACTAAATTATTTCAAAGTACATAACTGCATTTAAGACAAATGGGTTATTTTTAGTTCCGTCTATCATAAGGAATTTTACATGACAGCTGGCTGAGGAGGCATAAATTGGCATTCTTCAGTGTAACTGAGACGACCCACCCTTGCTTCCAGTCTTTGCAGTCCCTCTGTTAATCTGACAGCTCAACAAAGGTGACCGGTGTCTTTGGCTTTAAAATGAGTTCAGGTGATCTAAGCCCAACAGCTGTGTGTTTTCGGCCATGAACATCTGGCACTCATCGTGGTATGTATTGTTGTGTGCTTTGTTTTACAAGTGCCAATATTGCCTTGAAGCTACTAGAAGCCCAAAGTTTATTTTGGCTGAGTAGTCAACTATTTAGAATACACAATAAAATCAGCTCGCTCGTTTCTCGCCAAACTCCTACAGCTGTGAGTTATAGAGCAAAGATGAAAACCTAGACATGACTGTAACCAGAAGATGGATACTTTGGTGCATCTGCAGCAGGCTTGCAGCTTGGGTGGTTGCAGGTCATATATATAAAGGAAAAGAGATTGTTTCAAACTGGTATCCATCATTAGTAGTAACTTAGGACAAATATTAATATTAGTGAAATCAAAGCTCCTTGAAATTTGAATGGGCTAGTTACATGTGATAAACTACTTAACACATGATGAATAGCTTTAAAATGGTACCCTCTTCAGCAAATAAATGTCCATTAAATCGGTTTCTGGATCTTTTTAATCACCAGAATCAGTTATTTAGCATTCGATATATGAAGATGAAGCCACTGATGGCAAAAGGCTAAACTGCTTAAAATATGAAAAGTTTTCATGAGCAATGCACATGTGACAGAAAGACGATTCAGAGGTATTCTTTCATTATAATGACTTCTAAATAATTTGTGACTGCAATAGCTTCTCTAATAGGGCAAGAAAAGATATATTTTTACAATAAGTGAGAATCCTCATCAAGATCATAAATTTATGCAGCTTCAATGAGCTAATTAAACCTTAATCTATCTATGATTCCTGACAGAAAAAAAGCTAAATTACAAGAGGTCTGTTAGTAAGTCATGAATAAGAAATGATTACAATCTGTTCTGGAAGTCAATATTTAAGGTCTAGGTACAAATTTAGTCAGTGTCTGCAATGGAAACTGCAGGTGGTACATTCCCTTGTTCACTTTCACATATTCATCACAAATTACAGAACTGCTCAGTTCTGTGTGAGATATGAAACAGAACCAGTCCCCTGCTCATTCAGTTTGGTGCTTAAAGGTGGAAAGAGAATATGTACTGGGAATCACACTGGAAGGATTAATTTTCAAAATACATATTTGGGAAGAAGGAGATGGAATTAATTCAGAAGTGAAGGTGGCATTATATTTATCATAAACCTCAGCTTTGTTTCCTTCTTACAACATGTGTTAAGCTGTCCATTGGAGCCATTTCAGTTGTAGGCTCTATAGGATCTGCTGTCTTAGGACATTATCTGAGACAAGAAAAGGGAATTTAGCATTGTATAGAAACTGCACTCTATTAAATGTAGCAAGGAGAAACTAGTTTGCAACAGAACTATTTTTGAGCAGTTTCTGCCATGTCTAGATGGAAGTTTAGCTAAACTTATGATAGTGTGGAAAAACTCCACAGTCAAAAAATGGGACAGTTAGAAGATATTGCTCTCTGGGCAAAGGAATGAGGTGATTGTCAAGTAGTACCTTGAAGGTAAAGGGAAGCTCTGTTTTTGGTGGTCATATTTAACATAAAGATGTTAGGAGAAAACAGCAGTGGGTGTTTGTGTTAAACGGATTGCAAGAGAGAGGCATGGGAAAGTTGTGTGTGTTTCAAGCGACTCTACATTGTAATTACACTTACAGAGCTGCTATCCTGCCTTTTGGATAAAGAAAGTTTAGAAAATATTTATAACATATACAGTCAACTTGGTGTTTAGGCCTTTCACCGCCTAGTTAAAAAAACAGGGAAGTAGCAGTAGTGTTAACATAGTTCAACCCTTGTGTATTTAAGTTGTAAACTCATGGAAAAAAAGAATTGTACAGGGATATGTTTGCACAGTGCTTGACACAGTGGGTTCCTGGCTTCTGTATCTTATTATACTACAAAGAGCAAACAAGAAGCATAACTACGTTACAGTTACTATATTTTAGAATTATATTTCAGACAGTAGTGATCAAACCAGTGGTAAAATGGGATTTCAATCTGGTTTTGCACACGTATAATTTGAAATTAAATCCTCAAACAAGCCATGAGAACCATAGCTGTAGGGGAAGCAGATGATCAGAGTTCAGAGGCCAGTGGAAGGAAAAGTGGGCTCTGGGTTTCCTTTGTTTTGCCCATATGTATATGTATCTGCAACCCATACAGATGCAAAATTGCCTTAGTTTGGCCAACAAGTGACTCCCTCTTCTCTTCCCTCTCTTGGCACATGGCTTCTTTCTACTTATACAAACTACAGCTGCACAGCAAGTAGCATACAACACTAATAGTAGTGATACACTAGCCTTGTCACCCCTCTATTTATTCTCTTCAGTACCTGCATGTAGCCTTCATCACTGGAAATAAAGGTTTTGTTAAGTGCTTTTGGGTGTTGTTCTTAACCCATCCCTGAGCTGTTACACATGTGGTAACATACAGGGCAGTATCTTTTCTTATCCAGCAAAAGTGTGGTGTGCTTGTTAATGATAAAATGAAGAGCTAAAATCTTGGTAAGATAAGGGAATGAAGCCTCAAAATTTTTTCACAATCTTCTGTTCTTCCGTGTATGTAACAGGAATACGTACATGCATTCTTGATGCTGGAGGGAGCTGAATGTGTCAATAATAATAATAATTAGTAATAATAATAATGATAATAATACCCCTTCTGATCTTCTTGGGCAGCCTTGTTAAAACAAAATCTATTTCCCTGAGGAATCAGGAGGTCTTGTCTGTGCTATTCTGCCTGCTCTGCTTAAGTGGGAATCCCACTAACTCCCCACAGAAAGAGAGCAAAAACCAGTAGAGATGAAACCCAGTGTGCATGTGAAAGGGGAGAACTTTGCTTACGGCATCTGAAGTATCATGGGAGGCTTAAGATAAAAGTTCTTCTTCTGTTTGGAGTGCAGCTGTGGAATATCTGACCTCAGGCTCAATGGTTACCAGGGACTTTTAGCTTCATCATTTAATGGTATAAAGTTTCAAGAACCTTGATTTTGCACTGCTAAAATCAGATGCAATGGATGCTCCTTCTAGCTCTTTAGCTGAATTAGCTGGAGGGCATAAATTCAAGAATTTTTCTTGTTGTTTTATTGAGTAGGAGAGACTGACACTGGCTTTACAAGCAGATGAATTTTAAGTACCTGTTCTTAAAATTCTGTTTTCCCAAGAAGCCTAGCACCTGACAGCTGAGACTGCTGCCCTTCAAGATGACTTGTTCAGTTTTCTTTTTGCTTTCCCTGTGCATCCACAGCTCCTGCACCTTCCTGTCTGACACTGGAATTGCAATGTTTCTGTCATATTCAGCTCTTCTGCTCAGGGTCAGGCTACACCTAACACACTGATCTCCACATCCAGCACTTTTTTCCCATGCAACGAAGTCAAATACAAAGAAAAATGTGTTTAACAACATTTGAGGAACTGCAGTCAGCACCTTTTACTCTGCAGATGCCAGTGATTGCCCTTGCCTACAGGCACAGGCTAAATCCTCTTGCTGTAATTTCTCTTGTATCTGCATTTGTGCTTGTATCACTCTCCCTGCAATGCTTTACTGGGACTGTAATTTTCAGAGGAGAGCAAAAAGTGTTCCCAGTCTCAGTGGGATAAACAGAAGAGACACATTTTGCCAGGTAAGGACAAACTTCAAAAGGGTTCTCATAGCATTTAATTTTCAGCTTTGCTTTGCTTTTTTTCTAGCAACCATGCAGAGGTGACATTAACTGATAAGTTGATTGCCTAACAAATGGCTATATTCTCTGAGTCCCATGTAAAATATGAACTCTGTATGAGTGCTTTCAACATTGGACCCCTCTGTGTGGTAGGGTACAAAATCCTTCTGCGATGACTCAGTATCCCAAATACTGCACAGAATTCTTGCAAAAATATTCTGTGCTGTTTGAAAACATAAGTCAGTCCCACATATCTCTAAACAGGTTGATATCTTTTCCCAAGCAACTGAATTAATTTTGTCTAATTTGAAACCTTTTCAGATATCATCACTTTTGAGGTTCAGCTCAATCTTGAACATTACTAGGTTCATGTTTCATTTCAAGTGTATGGTAAAAGGGTAGAGAAAAAGGTCAGTGAAAACATAAAGAAAAAAAAGGTAATGGAGTGCTTCGCTCTAAAAAAAAATATGGAGGTTGAGTGTGATAAAGAAATAGGACTAGGAAGGGCAAAAATTTCTATGAAAATGTCTGCATTCTGTATTTTATGGGCACTCATCATGCTTGGTCCAAACCAGTTTCCTTATCCATGAAGGACAAGTTTCCATTTAATGGCACAGCTAAACTAAATTGCTCTTAAACAGTAAGAGAGAGAAGAAAGAAAAATTTTTCAGACTTTGATCCCTGTTACTACCAATGTTCACCAGGAAGATTTTTCACAAACATTTCTGCTTGGAAAAGCTTTTCTGTCTCTTATCATGAATTTTCTTCTTCAGTGTTCCAACTGAACAGCTGCTGCCTGTCCCAACCTGGCTGACTAAGGTGGGGTAGTACTAGCTCTCAACACTTTAGAATCTATTTTTTTGCCCATTACACACCTCTCCTTGGTACATAATGTGATATATGGTGATTCTAGTGCTAATTGTTAAATTTCGTTGTTTAAAAATATAATTAGAAAATAGGTTTGTCTTGTTTTATAGCAATATGTTGCTTGTATTACTTACTTGCAAAAAATATGGTATGATTTGTTGCTTAAGCTTTCTACAGGGTAGCTAAATCCAAAGGACTGGCTGGCAGAAAGGTGGAAAATTTGTTCTGCTTTCAACTGAGCATTTCTCTGAACTTCACTTTGCTTTGCATTGTGGGATCCCTTTTCTGTTCAGGTTCAGGTGCACAGCCAGAGAAATAATGTGGAAGCTATTGCAAAGAAGATTGGAGAAACCAGGGGCTGTTTTTTAAATTAATGCACCTGGTTTCTCTCTCAAAAAGTATTATAGTTTCTGGACCTTGATAATTTCTCCATTTTGTAGATCCAACTAACTAAGCAGAATTATCACTTGTGTCTGCATCTATTGCTTCTCTACTCGTGTCAGGACAGATTGATGGTAACCATGCATTTTGACTCCCAGTGTCAAAATCTTGTAAGGTTCATTAGCCTTTTCCTCCTGAATCCACAGGTTTAACTTTCAAGATGTATTTTAACTGGCTGGTAACATAACAGCCCCCTCTCTCTGTATGATCCTGATACTGTAATCCTCTAACGGTATTTAGGGGCAACGGTGTTCTGATTAACTTCCAGTGGTGATTAATCCTTTTTTCCCCCAAATGACAGCTGTTTATATCATTGGTAGTGCTCTCAATTCTGGACAGCCTTTTCTTATCAGTCAAGTCCTTTTTCAACACCTGGACCTGGCAATGGATTTCATGCCTCAATGCCTAAGAGCTATTTTAGAGCCATTAACCACACTGATGCTTACAAAGTAAATGTTACATTCCCCAAGCAGTATCCTGCTTCTCAGTCCCTGTGTTCCTCTTGCTTCCTATCCTCTCCCTGTCCTTATCTTCTCAAATTATTTTAAAGTAAACCTGTGATTCAGACTAGCCTAGGATATTTAGGAGTCAGTCCTGCCTTTACAGTTTCCAGTCATAATTTACCTCCAGTAGAAAAAAAACCTAAAAGGAAAGAAAAATAGTTTTTACTGTACTGGGTCTGGCTTAAACATCTGCCTTCTCTTGGCACTGTCACAGCCTGGGAATTAGGGAATTTAACAATGCTGTACGTGGAGTTGGCCAGTAGGTGTCAAAATAACCTGTCATTTGTACAGTGTGACACCAATGGGTGAGTGATCATCTTTTCTCTAGTGTTGTGTTTATGAACAGTAGGCTTAGCGAAGGTCTTGTGTCCTTACCCAAGGATGGAGCTGATGCTGTGGCAATTTATCAGAGTGTGGCAATGCTGTAAGTGATTGTATTACAGATGCTGTGTCAAATCTAGTGCAACCAGTAGATACTGGATACTCAGGCTAGTAATGCTGCAGAAAGCCATGTGCTCCTCTGACTGACCTTCCATCTCTCACAGTAAAATTTAGCAAACTGGATGTATGCTTTACAAACAGTAGTCTGCATGAAGTACTGCCATAAATTGAGATCAAAGCTGGCTTCTTGGCTTTGCTTTCTGTCCTTTTGTCCCACCACATTTGACTTTAAACCTGATTTTTCTGAGTGCCTTGACCTGAGAGCAGACCTGATGAATTTTGCCCTCAGGGGTGTGCAGTGGCTTCTGCTGACATTAGCACTCAACGCAGCTCTGTGAAATAGTTCAGCCCCTGCACTTGGTGTGTCACTGAAAAGTTAGGGAACCCCTGTACCTACTCAGGGCATTTGGATCATAAACAATTCTCATGTTCCTTGAGCACTTTACTTTTAAAAACAGAAAAATAATTGATGTTTTTGTAGAGTTTTTAAAATCAACAGCTTGTGTAACATTCACATTTCTATTTGTTCTTTTCAGCCTGAAATTTTCCTGTTTGTTAATTCATATAGGAGTGTTCTGTTGTCCCAGTTTACCGAGATGAATGTAGGCACAAGTTTACTGCCCTAAAACTCTGCATGCTTCTACAATTCTAATTTACTATTGATTTATACACTTACATATAAGTATTATTAACTTACCTGAGTGTATAATTGGAGATTTTATAGATCAATTTTTTGCGTTTCAGTTTACTGATGAAACAGTAAAAGTAAACACATAAGCAATGAACAAATTTAACCCATTGCACTTGGGAATGGAGCCTTTTCTGATTTTCTAGTTTCCTCAAAATGCTGTATGTGTTCCCTCTCTGCTCCTACAGAAGAGCCTGCATTTCTGACACAGGATTGCCTGATGCTTGGTGCCACTCAGATGGGCAATTAGTTGAGCAATTAAATTAGATTAGCAGCCACTTAGATGACCAATTTGTTGAAATCTGTTGGTTCCATAAGAGTGTGCCACACTGGCAGAAATGTGACACTGAAACGTCTCACCCAGCAGTGGGCAATTTGTCAAGAACTTGGCTGGTTATTGTTGATTTGACCTAGGCCAGCCCTTCAGCTTCCATGTGCATATCTCATCACACTGTGGCTTCCTCCTTACTGCTTGCGTTTATGGGTGATTGTGGTGGAAAATATGTGTTCAGTTAGTATGAGATCTAAACCAATAGAAATTATGAAGGTATGGGGGGAAGATCAATTCTAAATGAGTCCAGAAAGTGCCTTGGATAGGAAGCAAGTTGAAGCACAAAGGCCAGTCAAAGGGAACCTCTTCAACCGAGTAGAATAATCACGCAGGATTTGGTTTGAAACAGAAGGCTCTTATTGTGAACACCTCAATAGCACATCTGGGAGATCTGTTTGTACCCTGATCTTTTGGGAAAATGTAATTTATTTTAGTAAGATTTTAAAATGTAATACAATGTAAATTGACTCCTGCCCTTTCAGCTTTCACTAATTTCAGATGAATTTCTGATCCTTAATGCCACACTGTAGTAACACTAAAAAAAAAATAAAATTAATACCTTATAATAGCTGCCAGTAATAACACTGGTCTATAATGAAGCCAACAAATACTGAAATTTGAACAATTTGTAAAGTCAGTAGAAAATGTGTAACCACACACTCAGGCAAATAGGCTTTTCTTACATAATAATCTTCCAAAAAGCAGATGCAATTTCAAAGCAATAGAAAATACGTGTTGCATACTAGAATACCCTTGTTTCAAAAATCATCTCTCACAAAGCCCGTGGCTGAATGTTTACCGTCTCTGCCTCCTCCTCTTTCTCAGCAAGATTGTTTTCTGGCTTGCCCCTCGCTCCCCATCGAAGGTGCACACCACCCACCACGATCATGCTCCATTAAGCTCTTGTCCTAAACAAAAAAGTTCTATGGAGCTTTCATTTATCAACTTTCCCCCAAAGTGCTTTTTGCATTTCATCAGGGATTTGCAGAACTATTCACAGCTTCAGAAACCCAGCTCTGGAGCAATGTGATCGATGGGAGAGGAATTCAATAACCACCCAACGCTGTTGAGAAATCCTGGGTAGTCGATTGAGACAGGAAGTGAGCGAGCAGGAGATGATGAGCCAGGGTAGTTGATCAGGTCCTCACTGAAAATGGGTTAGGACTTTTGAGTGCCCTTGGCAGTTACAGCCTCACTTTTAAGCCTCATTGAAAAAAAGTTATTTTTAAGAAACACGTAATTTAACATGCTGATGGGAATTTGGTTTAGGCCCATCCCAAGTATCTATTTTATCTTGCAAAGATAGTTGGGGTGCAAAAATATTTCATTAATATATCTCATTTATTTATATACATTGATTTTATAAAAAAGATTTTTTCCATTGATGGACAGTTTTAAATGCACATGTAAAATCATGGACATGATAGATAGTACTGCTTCAAGACAGAATGGTGCCCTGAAACCACAAATCTTTGTTATCTTATCTGAATTTATTTTAGTGCTTTCTGTCTGAATACAATTGCAGTTTTGCATTGTTTATCTTTGCTATCCTATAAGTTAAAATAAAAATGCCTTCATAGGCAACACTGCCCCTTCTCTCCTTTAGAGCCATGGTTGGTGTGATTTTTCAGTCTCGGAATAAGAGAGTTTGCTTTTGCAAACAGCTTTGGAGTGTGTCAGTCTGAGCTCTTTTATTCTACATTGTAGGTGTCTGGAAAATTGCTGTGTCTCCTCAGCTGGGTATTCTCATTGCTGAGCACATTCCCTGCAGCCCCTGATAGAAACGTTTCTGTGGGAACAGGGGAATGTCCAAAGCACATCATGTTCTGGCAGATTCCAGCTGGCAGGCAGCCCTCTGGGGTCACAGCTAGTCAGATGTGGTGTGGGTTGCTTTAAATCAGACCACGGGCAAGCTCGAAGGACCAAGAAATTTTTTGCTGCATCCACTTGCCCCCAGCAGATACTGGGACAGCTGAGGTTAGAGGCTAATGCAGAGCTTCTTAGCGATTTCCAGGTGGAACACTGATCACTGATTTCCATGAAGAATTAAAAGGTACATTCAGGTTATTGACAGAAGAGGCTATATAAAAACATACTGTCTTGTACACGATGGGGAAAATGATGATGCTTAAAGCATCCATTTATTCTACAATTTCTATCACAAAAACAAGAGGCTCACAGCAATATTGTTTACAGACCTGTTTGGCCAGAGTTAAACAGGACTGTTCTTGTGACTGGACACAAGTAATGATGAAGAAACTGTATTAGAAGCTGAATTGTTTGTGAATCTCATAACCAGAACGAAAATCCTGTTGTTCTAGGATATTTGTAAACGTGGAGTAGAAAATTCAATTTCTGAGCATTTATTAGTAAAAAAGGACAAGACATGACATAGAGAAATAATCCAACAAAAAGTGGAGTAAGTGAATGTAATCACATGAATGAAAGAGATGATCCTCACAGCCCTATATTAATATACTTTTTCACTCTTAGCTGAAATTGCAATCCCATTACACAATGTATTTTAAAAATTATTGTATGTGTATTTAGAAAAAATCCTGCTGGAATGAAGACTGCAGAATTTAGTTGAATTTTTCTTCATTACAGTTTGTTAATTCTTATGGAGACTATATTTTTCTTATGTTATAAACAGTTATTTGCATTTATTATTTAATTAAATCTTCCATGATTTCTAATGTCTCTTAACTTTCTTTGACTTGTTAGTTTAGTTGTGTTTTAATCACAACCCTAGTCAAGTGGTGCAGAATAAATAGTAGATAACAGTGATGAATGAAGCTGAGTATCACAAAAACCAAGTGTCTGATCAAGCTTCTGCTGAAATCCAGGAATAGATTCCTATTGACCTTTGTAAAAACAAGAAGAGAAATGATCTTTCAATTCAAGTTGCAAGTTTTATGAAAAATTAGCCAGCGTAGTTAAGCATACTGAAACCCTCAGCCATGAGGCACATTAGTACTATAACTTTTACACTGAAAGGAAATATAAATTGAAGTTTTATTTTTCTGAGAGTAGAAGAGTTGTTATCCTTTTATCTTATTGATTATGGATAACTTAGGAAGTTTTGAGTGGTCTTCTGAAGAACAAAAAATTATGACAGAGTATGTGCAGGTGAGGTATAACTGTATAGCATAACATAGCACCATATGGCACTGAATTATATATTGCTTTGATAATTACTGCTTAAAAATACCATAGCAGTTCTAAGACAATAATTTTATATGACAGAAAGAGATTAAAAAGAAAAAGAGGGCCCCCACTTTCTCTACAGTCTAGGAACATTCTGTTTTACAGAATGACAGAATTCAGTACGAATTATTTTAAATGTAATGAATTTGACTCTAATATGCAGCTGATAAAATTTTTCTCAAAAAATTTGTGTGGGTTGCAATTTTAAGGTGGTATGGATGGTATGTATGGAAACTGAAAGAGCATAAGCAGAAGATGGAGTGTTTGGATTCTTTGTTGAAAGTCAGAAAGAAAAGGAAGAAGATTTGTTGAATGCCAAATCAAAACACAAATATCAAAGGAAGCCTGGATATAACAAGAAGCATGACAAAGAGATGAAAGTTGAGGGTGGAGTAAGAACATCTGGATTCAGGTAGGAGGTGTGCTTCACTGTATCTGGAAGATGAGATTTCAAGGGAGAAGTCAGACTGGACTGAGTAAAAAATGAGGTCGGGGGGAAGAATTCAGAATGACTGTTCATGGCAACAGTTGAAAAGGCAGGATGAAAGGATGGAAGGCAGAATGGGTTTTGTGCTTTTTATTCTTCAAACAGTGAAGGAGAGTAAGGTACAATGCTGTCAGAAGTGTGAGGAAACTAATGAGAGTGAGAGGTTAAGGAAAGGCAGGGAGAGTAACAGGGCAGCAGAAAGAATGTACTGGATACCTGTCTGATGGTGGGAGTTAGAGGGGCAGTAACAATTCCCAGAGTCACTGGGGTAGGGTAAAGGAGGAATAAATTTAATATCAATAGCCTTTCTTTCAAATGTGCTCTTATTTCTCTAGTGGCTTTGCTTTATAATACTGCTGATGGCCTCATGCCTCCCTGATATCACAGGCAAATGCACCGGTCATTGACTCCTCTCCTGTTATTCACACAGTGTAGAGTGTGTTCCAGAGTGTGTCCAACAGTGATGTTAAAGAAAGTTCTGCTTTTTATTTTCAAGGACTTCGGCTTTCAAGACTTTGGACTAAGTGCCAAAAACAATTCATCAGGAACACTTTACAACTCAGCAATACAAAACCTGTTAGGAGACAGACACCCACAAGACAGAGTTTGGGGAGGAAATATGTAAAGCACTGGTTGACCTCAGCATGATTAATGGTTTTTAGCACATTGAACTCTGTTGCTGACAATGTGAGTTTTACCCTGGCTCACCCATTATTGTTTATTTTTATTTTTTTGAAGGAGGTGGAACCTCTGTTTGTGAAACTTTCATTTATACAGAAGTTAATGACATTCCACATATAATAGCAAAATATTTATATTGGGACACAATTGTCCCAGCTGATTCTACTTCTCAGCCATTTGCTCCCTTTTAAAACAGCCTTTAAAAATTAGAGACCTTGCAGGGTTTGTGTCAATCATCTCTGTCATGAGAGGACATTTACTGGACTAGAGCACTGAATAAGATTTCTTCCATAACTACAAAGACACCCCAGTCCCAACTCCTTGCATTAGTAATATCCTGAGTTGCAAGGGACCCCTTAGGATCAGTGAGTCCAAATTCAGTCTTGACATGGAGCAATCTTGAACTATTTGCTGAGAACATCACCCAAGCACTTCATGGACACTGACAACAGCAAGTGCTCCAAGGTGGAGACCCGTCATCTCACCTAGTCCAAGCATTCTGTACTCAGTGTTGCCGAGTAGTGACACATGGGGCATAATTTCTAGTTACAGACAGGGCTCTACCTTTTGCTGCAGCATTCAGAGGCACTTGGCCACCTGCACACAGTGATTTGTGACAATGTGCTGTAGCTGAAATGAACAGGGTGGGCCTGTTTCTGCTGACTCTGGCTGGGATCCTGCTTTTCCTATGTCCTGGGATGAGGCTGTGCAGCAGCTGACGGAACAGGAGATTTCAGCCTGTGAGCCCAGCACTCTGAGGCTGTCCTGGACCATGGGCCAGCCACGTGTTCTGGTGGCTCAGGGCAGGCACACCAGTCCTGGATAAACTGCACAGCACATGGAGAACCACTGCTTTTGCCTTCTGAGCTGATTTGTTCTCCTTGCGACAGGACTCACAAATCCTCAAAGTCAAAGGACTCCTTGCTTTGTCCTAGTTTCAAGAAGGCCAAGGAGGTCATAATTCTTTCAGGGCTTAGCTGGACGGAAATATATTCTTTTTTTTTTTTTTTTTGCCCCCCCTCCCCCACCGGTATTTTTTCAGCTGTACTGAGAAGGGAGAACAAAACACGGGATGGTTATTAGCTATGAGTCAGGTATGGCGTAAGTAAGTAAAAAAGCTGGAGGGCTGGTTCTCTCCCAAAGGTTTCTGCATCAGATTAAAGAATTAGAGTTGCATCCTTTAAGTCACTACAGCGTCATAACAGTGAAAACCAGCAGCAGACAAAACTCCACTGTGTTAGAAATGTTCTGGGACCAGGGGAAAAGCAGGAAGGGAGCACCTGCTTACTAAATATGTACCTTTAACCTGGAGCTACAGCTTTTGTCTGGTTGACCCATTATATAAGCAAAAAGTCCAGACCTGTTTCTGTAAGTTTTTATTGTGCATTCATCTCTCAATAAGACAGTTTCCATATTTCACCCTGGCTCTGACTAGTGTTACTTGTTAATCCTGAGCTAAGGTTAAAAGAATGAACATATTCCACAGGGCTTGAACTTAGTTCCCGTGTTAGACTCCAACACTTTACATTTCTTCATATTTGCTTTATGGTATTTTTCATAATTTCTTAAATGCAAGTTCAAAATATATATGTTTAAGCTCCTTAACAACAAGATGTTTTTAGAAACATCACCTAACATTTTGGAAGCTTTACTGCCTTTTTCTTATGAATTCATATAGCTGAAATCTAAAAAGTGCTTATCCACAGGAGTATCCACTTGCTGTTTTGAAGTGGTAAGTAATTGAAGCAACATTGAAAAATATTAAAATTAATGTAGAACAATTAACTGGTAGTTTCCCATGCAGTTAACACTGCCATCATCATTGTAGCGTTCCTTATCTGTTTTCTACACAAGCCATCCTAACCAGGCATTTTAAATATTAAGCATAAGCTAGACAGAAATGGTACTATACAGAAATATTTACATGTGCCTAACTGGTCAAAGCCAAAGAATAACACAGTGGCTCTTCAGACCCACAGCAAATTACCTTCCCCAACAGTAAGACAAAGAATGCAAAGGATCCCAGATTCCTGAGTTTTATCATATCATCTGCCTTTCTTTCTGAAGGTTTCTCTTAATTGCATGTTTATGAGGAAACATGAAGTTAATGTCTAAAGAAAATGTGATGCATGCCCATGGACCAAAAGGGAATTGGTGAGAAATGGAAACTTCAGCAAGCAAAGAAGATAATGGAGGTGCTGAAATGAAAGGTCATGTTTCAGATGAGGTGATTTCCTGGTGATATCACTGTGCAATGGGACAGTTTTGGGGAGGGTAGAGGAGAAGGTGGGACAGTAGCACAGGGCTGATGTCTTGAGGCTCATTTCAGGAGACAGAAATTGGTTGAGTCACTGCTCGGTTGAGCTCAGACACCAATTGAATATCTAAGTTCTTCTCTTATCAGTTCTGGAAACAATAATTGCATCTCCTTAGATATATTCTGCTTATCCATTTATTGCTGGAAAACAACAGCATATAATGGAAAACAAATGAGCTTATCTAACGAATAAGTTTACTTTGAGTAGTGCAATTTTAAAGAAATATACTTTTATTTTTCTTGTTTAACCATTTTCAAGATAAAACATTGGTTCTTCTTTTTTGTTGTTTTGCCCCATGTTTCCAATAGAAAGTAGGTTTATTTTGAGACTTTAGTTAAGTTCTGAGGTGAATAAAATCTTTTCTTTAAAAAGTCAAACAGCAAACAGTATGAACCATTCAATTTCTGATTTCTGAAGAAAAGCAAATAAAAAAGTTAAACTTTGACTTACCTGTGGTGAGTGGGATAAAGATGTGATAGGTGTTATAGAGAAGTGAACATTTTGAATTCTGGAACCTCCTTTGTTTTTTTTACAGCCATCAGAATACATAAGACCATGTTTTGTGTCCATTTTTAAATGGAGGGTGGATACAGCGGCATATAAGGGTGACATTTCTTTGGAGTTGGCAGAATGCTGTGGTGACTTGGTACAAATCCTGCCTACTTATAATTTAGATGTGACACTGAAGCAAGAGTAAAAGCCATGTTGTGTTCTTCTGCTCCTTCCATGTTTCATGGCCTGCATTTATAAAAATTCAGGGACTGGGTGCTGCTGAACACTTGCAACAGGGGTAGGTTGCTGGTTGATGCCAGACTCACATATGTTAAGAAAAAGGTGTTTCTCCCAAAAGTCTGATTGTGCGCCATGAAAACTCATGGAAGTAGATTTCAGCCATAGTTTACAGCTGTAATTTTTCCAAAATACTGGGATTGCTTTCCTTGTAAGTCTTCCATCTTAAGGTTGGCTACTTTGACTATTAATTCAAAATGAAACTCTGGGCCAGTATGTCTGCTTCTGAAAAAGGAAAATAGCTGAAACCTCAAATAAAGGATTCACTTCCATTATTGAAGTTTATAAGGTGATATGTGGCATATAAAAGCCTGTACTGGTAGCTTGGGATCACATGTTGTGTTTCTGCTCTCTCTCATCTGGAATGAGCATGGACTATTTGTGTTATGGTTTGGACTGGAGATGGTTTTTCCCTTTCACTTAAATTGGTGACTACAGGATGTGGCAGTTCTAATCATACTGAAAATTGCTGTAATTGTTATCAGGCAATAAACATTCAATATATTTTTGTAAGAAGTAGAGCTTAGTGGAAGTTTTCCAGTATTTGAGAAAATAGCTGGAAGCAAAATGGTAATGATACAAATTGAATTTGGACTTTAAATACTGAGAAAGTTGGCCTGGCTTATTCTCTTAAGAAACAGGATTACAGTAACACTCAGAGCAACGCAAGACATGTTCTCAGCTAAGGATGAATATGAATGTCTTTTTCATATAAAAACACATTGTAAGTACTGCAGGAATGCATACCTGTCATAAGCATAACTGTTGTACAGAAAACAGAACAGGAATGTGAATTAAATGTTCTTACAAAGGACATAATTTTCCTCTTTGGTTCTCTCAGCAGCCATATATGGGCAACTTCTACCAAATGAGCCTGCAATAAAACTCTGTATTGTGCATTCACCTTAGAGCAACCAAAAAATAATGTCCGTATAATTTAGGTGAGAGGTCTTATTTATTACTCTGAAATTATAGTACTTTTTAAAGTACTCCATATGTGTAGATGGGAGTGAAGATTCTTAAGTTGTTAACATTTGATCTCCTGTTATAATTAATCAGATCCAGAATGTAGCTTAAATAATGTGTTTATATAGTGTTGTCTAAGAGTTTTACTTACAGTACTCCTTTGAAACTGTATGTACTGAATGGGACTAAATATAGGCAGTGTCTTTTTCCTTTTGATAAAACACATTTCCACCGGATATTCTGCTTACTTTATTTTAAGAATTGATGATTTTAGAAAAGGTAAAACTAATTCTGAAATCCTGTAAGTATTTTATCGGCCTAGTAATGCCTATAACTCATTTGCTGAAGCATTGCAGGATGGGAATTAGGTTCTTGGATTATAAAGCTCCCTTTTAAAATAAACAGGAGGAAACATAGGGGAGAGACAGAAGAGTGTAACTTGTTTAACATTTAACAAGCCTCTTGATCCATTTTCTGGACTAGTTGCCATGCTTTTGAAGATAAAAGCAATTACATTAGGTATGGGGGTGGTTTTCATGCTCTGGGGGTTGAGAGAATTTTGGGTCTTTACAGAAGCAGGAATGTGAATACTTAGTCTCGAGGCTGATTTTTTAAACATTTTTCTGAGTGTGTCTGGGAGAAATCCAGGTCTTGCTGAAATCAGTGAGAATTTGCTCATTGCCTTTAACAGAGCCAGGATTTTGTCTATGAATGTTCAGGTTTTCAGTCACTGGCCAGCTCCAGTGGAGCTACATTTCAGCTTTTCTTTTTTACTACTGCAAGTTGCCTCATCCCTGGCCCTCGACTGCAAAATGACTCCCAGGAAATTTTCTTTCTGGAAAGTACAGTGTTGATGATTGTAGCATGGACTCTAGTTAGCTGAAGCACAGCAATATTGTGGTGAAAGACTGGGGGCCCACTAATAAAGTCTACACATTTGCTAGGCAGTGGATTATGTTGGACTGGGTTGGGTCAAAGCCTGCTCTTATACATTTTGACCAATGAGTGGGAAGCTCCTGCATGGGATCTTAATGTTAGACAAAGAGCCTTCGAGATATCTGACGCTGTAATGTAGCCAGCAGAGATAATGGCTCATGCAAGAAAAGAGATCTGAAGTCTCTGGATCTCTAACAGAATGAGGGTTTGCTTTATGCTGCTCTGAAGAGAGGCACACACTGCAAATTCATTCAGCTTCGTCCTCTGATGTGTGTACCTGTCTTAAAAATGGCTTAAAAGAAAACAATTTACTGAAGTCAACTCAGAGATAAGGAACTTGACATGTTTTTCAAAGTCTTTGTGGTGGTTAGACCTAACTTTATTGCAGACCAGTGAATCTTGAGGTTCTTGATGCCCAATTTATGTCTGAAGGAATGGAGCTGGACAACAAAGTAATCTATCTACTGATAAACGAATGTAAAGAGATGATTCAGTGTTCCTGTGCATTGTCTTTGCTTAACTTCTGGACTCCATTCTTTGGAAGAGAAATTTTCAAATTCACGGTGGGAGCCAGAAGCCACCCCAGATACTGAATAAAAGTGCCAAACAATGGGTTTGAAGAAAGTGAGAGATGAGTTTGTCCATTTGCCTACCAGGCTGCAATTTGGTTCCTGCCTGAGAGCTGGATGTGGGATTCCAAGTTTGTCAGTCTCTAATGAGGTTATGAGTGGGGGGGAAGGCCAAGGTGACCTGAGGGCAGGTGAGTCACACAGTGTCCTGCCCTTGCCAAATTCTCCAAACATTCCTCGCAGTAGGTCCTCTGTTCAGTTTGCCTTGCCACTGCTTTCCATTGGGCTGCAGTCTTTTCAGGGCTGACCTGGAGTTTGTGTGTTTCTCTGCATTGCTTTAAGAAAAACTTGGGTTGAATAAAAAGTGAATTCTATAAATCCTTCCCCTTCAATGTATCTTCAGTGGAAGAGAAATCTGTCTTCTAAGACCATTCAAGTACCATAATTCCTCACAATGGTTATTTTCAGATTTTAAGTTACTCTCTTATATTTAAGTTATAAATGTGTTGTGCAGTCATCTGGTGGTTGAATATTAGAGCAATGTTTCCCAGAAGTTTCCACTACTCACAGTATGTTCCGTAATTTTGGGGGGTTGTGTCAAATTGTGAGTTTGGTTACAATCCCATTTTGTTAGTTACTGCAAGCATAAAGAAATAGACGGTAGTATGCAATCTTTCTGGGAAAAATGGGTTAGTTGAAAAGGTAATTTTAAGTTGTACTGAGTGAAGGAGAATGTAAAATAAGTTATAGGTTTTAATTTTTTAATTTTTTTTAAAGACAAGAACTCTAGCATGGGCATCATCTAACCTATGGATTTCAAAGCAAATATGTAGAGTTCTGACTATTCTGTGTGCATGAAATTATATATTTAAAATGTAAGCCTCTAACAAGACACATATTTTGCCTCTCTTAGTTTCCTCTCAAAATTGGTAAAATGTGTTGGTTTAAGCATGTTCAAACAATTTGTGTCTGCAGAAACTACAGCAGATGCACTGTGTGTTCCAGTTTGCCATGCTGCCATTCAAATCTCAGATCTGGTGCTGTAAATAGAAGTGGTGTTTTCACTTTCCTTAGTCCCTGTGCAGCTTCCCTGCTGTGTGTTAGCCACATCACTAACTCTGTCGCGGGTCAAAAGGAAAGCTGGCAACTTTACAGCTACGACACCTCTCTGCAAACAGTGTAGCCTATTCTCATCCCTTTCCTGGATGGTACTGGAATCTCCCACTCCTTGTGACTCCTGTGGCTATTTTCCTTCTCTGAGGAGTCTCTGCCTGTGCCTTGGACTCCTTGGTTCCTTTACCTGTATGGAGCAGCTGGGAACAAGTCTGTGAGGGAAGGCAAAATGCTTCTTGCAATGGACAGTTTGTTTCAGATAAGGGCGCAAAGGATGGGAGGTGGCTCAATATATTACTCCAGGAGGGGTTTGCTGGAGCCAGGAAAATCCAGCTCCTGCAGACTGGCTCCACTTTCCTTTCACCCCCTCCTGTGAGTAACGTGAGTTGTTTATTTCTTCATAGCTGCCCTTGCAGAGAACAACTAGGCGTTCATTTCTCTTCCCACCTCCTCCTCACCTCGGCCTCTTTTTTTCCTTGAAGAAGTGAGGAAAAACTGCAGGGGAAAACTTCACTCTCATTCCTTGCTGGATCACAAGCCACCAGGGCAGAAGCAGATGAACTGCCTGAGCACGGGGAAGAGTAGGATGCTGTGATACGTAGGGTAAATGTGCCTCTGGCTGGGGCTTGCAGCCCACCCCAGGGCTCGTCTTCTCCCAGACCCTGAGCAGAGGATTAGATTCTTTTGCTGCTGCCTGTGTGTTTCTGTACAATATCCTGCAGATTGCAGCTAGGACCAATTTTAAAGTGAATTAGAACCTTAACCGCCTCTTCCTTTAATACTTCTCTCTAGTAATTCCATCCTTCTGTTTCTAAATTTCTAAATAAGTGCAGAAATAGATGTTTATTTGATAATTTACAGTTTAAAGAGGATTTTGAAAAGAAATTAATCTCTTTGCATGGGAAGACACTATGTAATCTTCTAGGACATTCCAAGTTTCCTCAATATTTTACAGTCTTATTGCTATTTATTTTGTATCTCTTTTCTTGAAAGTGTTTATTTTGGGAAGGTCAAAACAAAATTCTCCCTATGTTTCTCATCAGCTGTAAGATGAATGCACACAGTTGGAACAAGTTCCATTGAAGCTCTCATGCAGAATAAACAAAGTCCTGACCAAAGGCTTGACTCATGATAGATCTTTAATGACTATTGTCATGAAAAAGTATTTAACATATTCTCCACCAAAAGAAGGGTGCAGCTTTGCTGCAGAGTCAGCAACACATCAAAATAGGGGCAAGGAGAGATTCAGAGGGCAAGGCTGTCATGGAGCTGGTGGGTGTTGGAAAGAAGCTGGGCAGCTCTGGGCTCAGTGGAGAGGGCAGTGTAAGTGTGCTGAGGAGTGTCACAGGGAGTTTCTGGTCTTCCTGGTCAGGCTCTTCAGATGGAATCAGCCTACAGACATGGGTGTCACCCTAGGGTGCTGCAAGGACATAGTGACCACTTGAGCTCCTGTAGGCTGTATCATACCAACCTATGATAAAGCAATTTTGCCTCATATGTTCACACAGTCTGTGGGGAATCTTGGGGATTGTTTGGGGAAGAGAGGTTTGGTATTTTGATAGATGAAGCTAGAGACGCCTACGAAGTCGCTGCACATCCTTAAACAAAGCAGATCTTGTTTCCACTGCCTTTTCTACTTGTGTGACAGTGAGTGTAACACTTGGCAGTCAACAAACGCTGCATGCTGCTCTTGTCATCATGTGGTGGGGCAGGAAAACTGCTGACATGGAAAAGTGCAGACAAAATCAAGCAAAGTGATTCATGGCTTGGAAGGCTCTGTGTCCTGGGGAAAGATTAATCAAAACAGGCCCAGAGAGCTCGGGGATAGTAATATGCATGCATGTTATAGTTACTGGGTGATAGAAAAATATCTTTGGGTGAGTTGGGCCAGATTCACAGATGTTATTTTAGGAGGTACATTTATTATTTTTGCTATTAAGAAAGGTCTCTCTTGTAAAAGCCTAATCTCTCTGTGAGTGAGGGGCTAGGAAACCTGCACTGTATAGATTACAGACCCAGGGTATTCACAACAGTCATAAGGAGGGCTGGTTGAAAGTCCAAGAAAATTACACTTTTAGACCATTGCTTAGTGAAGAAAAGATGCTATGAGAGCTGTGGGACAGGCTTATCGAAAGGAAATAAAACACTTTGGTCCTTGAAGAGTTCAGGTATCTGAGAGTGATTCAGCCTGTAATCTTGTTCCCTGCAGCAGTAAAAAAATTAAAATTATCATTTTAATTTTAGTACTACGTGTTACTTATTAATTTTGGAAGGTGTACAGTTATCTTTCTGTGGGCCTAATTATCTTTGAGGGGAAGAAGACAGTGATTGGAAGAGTCTTAAAGATTTCATGCTATTTAGAAGATTAAGAGATAAAATGTCCTTTTAACCAATGTGAAAATATACATAGATGATATCAGAGGAAGGAACAGTTTTGACTAAATTTTTAAAGGAATATATCTAATAAAATCCTTCACTGAGTATGAGTAGGTATTTTTTTATTCTAAAGAAATTTTTGAATTTGTTGGCCATTTTTACTGAATTAAAGTGCCAATATTTTCTCAACATTGCAAAGTTCCTCTTTATTATGAGAAAACTGGAGCTAGGAAAGACATTTGTACATAGATGGATGGAAAATTCCCAGCAGACATACCTTGATCAAGCCACTGGCATGCACAGTGTTCAGAAACAAGCACAGTGCCTCTTGCTTGACCTGAAGCTGATGGATACAGGAGGGCTGGAGGACATCAGTGTGAATTACAGAGAGGGGAATTTATCAAAGGAGTATGGAAAAGGGGCTTGGACTGCAGCATTACAGAGCAGGGAATGATGCAAGCCACAAATCTCTAGGAAACCAGGCTTTATTAGTTCCACTGCTTTTGGAACAACTTGTTTAAACTTCCCTTGTAGGTAATTAACTTTCTAATGGCACTGTGAGATAGGCCACCTGCAGAACCCTTGGGCAGGGGGATTCACAAGCATGTGCAGTTCAGAATAAGGCCTCATGGAAAACTAGGCAAAAGTGCGTTAGAATAATATTTACATTCAGTAGCATTAAGTACATCTGTTTGTTATTAGTGGGAGGCTGAACTGGCTCAAAAATCTTCTGCAAGAGTGACCCAGCAGCAGAAGGCCAGGTACCTCTGACAGCTTTTCTACAGCTACCAGCAGAGCTCTTTTCAAAAACATGACCAGATTTCCCTCAAATGTCAAATTGAACACGAAGATGGTCAAACTTAGATTACAGTAATACATAGATGTTTCAGTTCGGATCTTTTAGATGTCTTGCTTTGTCCTTATTTTCTCTGTTACCCCTGTGTTTACACTTGTGTGAAGTTTTCATACAGACCAAGGGAGCACAGCTCTGGTTGAAATCAGTGCAAGCCAAGGATGAAAAACCAAGGGTGATAGGTGACAGTCTTTAACCCAATAATTTAAAAATTCCTATGAGTGTTATTTAATACAAAAAAATAATTGCATGTCAAACACGGACACAGAACATGAATTTTTTTTTTTTTTTTTTTTTTTTTTTTTTTTTTTTTTTTTTTTAGTTCAGCTTAGCATGCTTACTGTAAATTTGACCTCTGAAGATTGTACACATAATTGCTAACAAGGATTAATGATTTAATGCAGTTGTGATGATTTAAACTATGTGGAACTAATATTTAGTGTCAGGTGGAAAAGCTTTGGAATAGCTGAGTCCTGATTTTTCAGTCCTATGTCTTAGACATCTGTGTGTGTGCTTATGCACAAAGCAGTATTAGGGAGAGGGGTTATTCTAGCTTAGGGTTTAGGAATTCTACTGACCATGTACTCAGACTTTTGGGTTCAGTTTCATGTTCTACTATAGGTTATTCAGTGTAAAACTAACTTGCAACAGCTATTTGCTTATTATATATCTCTGTCTCTTGAGGTATTTAAGAAACTGAAGGGAAAGGAAGAAAAGACATTCTGTGTGTGTGTTTACACATAACACATAGAACATAAAACTGTGGAGATCCCTCATCTTTGTTAATCAATCTTCCAATCTGAAGTATCCATAAATTGCAGGGAGATTTCTAAATCTGGAGGTTGTTGTAGCAAACTCTTATTTAACCACACATGATTGCTGTCTTTTGTCTAAATAATTAGAAATCTCTCCATCCATCCCCTCTGAAAGTTTCCTTTATCTTTTCCTTAGATTAAGCACTCACTATCAAGAACTGTCTTCCTCTCTGGTTTAGAGCCTGCTGCCTCTGTTCTTTGAATGTTTGTATTGACTGCTGTTTCCTGGCCACTTTACACCTTCAGTAATCTTCAGGGTATAAATAGACATGATGTCACACCTTAGTCTTGCTGCTATAAATTCTTATGCTGTACACTCTTTGGGATGAAGGTTCCTGAGCCCATTCTGTTTGCATGGCATATTGAAAGTCTGATATGAGTGACGGAGGTCAGTTTTTCTGCCCAGCCACATGCACCCATGTTGTAAGGATTCCCTAGGCTGCATGTGTGACAGTTCTGTGGGACTGGAAGGCATCATACAGAAGTTTTGAAGGTCTCATATGTCCCTGGGAAGACATAGGTCTCCTACTGTAGACCAGGGGATACCCAAAGATATTTCTGGTGGCACTCAGCACTTTTACCCTCTTACCTCAATATCATACAAGCAGACATTCATTAACTACGCAGTTTCCAACAGTTAAAACAATTGGGAAAACATTCTTAAGGAGAGAAAAATTTAAAAAGTCCTTTTGATTTGACCAAATATGAAAGAAATCTACCTTGATTATGTTCAAAGAAAATGAGCATTGATAAATAAAACACCTCCAAAGAGATCCGACACAATAGCAACAGAGGCAGAGAACTGTGTGTCTGGAGATTAGCACAAGTAACCACCTTATCATAAGACTCAGAGTGTTGTTTTGTGGTTTAGGAAAAGCAAGCAGGTATGACCAAAATGACTGTCCTTTGGGAAGATGGAGTCAAAGGGCACATGCTTGAGAGCCACAAATATGAGCTATTCAGAAAACAAACAAAGACCTATAAACTAAAATGTGCAGGTGACTGAAAAGGTCACCCTGTGAAAAGCACAAAGAATGAAGCAAAGGGAGGTGATGAGGTGTGTTTGAAGCAGTGGCCTCATCTCCTGTGTAAGTGCACCAGATGAGGGGCAATGTAGGTTAGTAGGTCCCACACTGACTTTGGGATCTCCAAACTCCTCCAGTCTCCATGAGACTTTGGGACACAGCTGCTCCTTTAATGACAAGTAATGTGGCTGGGTAATGTGTTCAAAATGTGTTGGTTTCTAGAGCTGGGCTATTTAAACAGCAGAGAATGGCAAGGCTTTGAAACAAGCCTTAACATTTTATGGGCTGCGTAGCTGCCTTTAAAAAAAGAAGCAAATATTAATTAAAAATGGGAGACCACCTACATAAAATGTAACTCTGCAAGTAAGATAATAGTTTCCTAAACAAACTTATATGCAAGCAGTGAGTCACCTTTTCACTTCTATAAATGTTTGTGCAGTGTGCTTCTATTGAAAATCATTTGGATTCAGAAAGGCATGGATTTGATTCTCTGCTTTCTTGTACTAACTCCTGTAAGTACTAAGTAGGTAGATTACTCATGCAAGGAATTACTCATTCAAGAATTCACTTCCTTTAGTGTCCCTGCCAGTTAAAAACTTTCTGCTCTGATACTGGGCTTTCTGATACCAGCTCTGGTCTGGACAGTTTACTCCTTGTTTCCTATAAACCCTTTTCATGCTCATGTAAAATGGGCATGCTGAAATCAGATATCCTTTTCGAAACAAAATTTTATATAACTAAAGTGAACTGGATTCCACAGACCTTGCAGACCTTCCAAGCCTTTTTTTCATTCTGTTATTTTTTTTTATTTGCTCCAATTCTTGTTGTTATTTCTCTCAGTGTGTTAAAACTATTTTGAAGAGTCTCATTTTGTTATGTGTGTGTTCATTTATCTATTGCAACCCACTTAGTGGCTTCCATATGCTGCTAAAATGTGTTTGGAAGAGAGGATTAAGTTACTGCTTCTAGCTGTGAGTTTGGTCACTTGGACACGTTCACTGTGATGTGAGATCCTAGAGTCCACAAGAGCCTTCCAACTGGAGATTTTCTATTTTTTTTTTTCCTTTGCAGTGGGGGACCCCACACATGCTTTCCCTGTGAGCCCTGCTCTGAGGAAATTCAAGTAACATCACTGCTTTACTACAGCAAAGTGAAATCTTTGCAACCCAGGTTCTGGTATTCCCTGCCTATGGGATCTGACTTGAGGTGCTTCCCTCCAGAGGTAAAAGAAGGAAACAAGGGCTGTGAAAGTTTCCTCAAAACCCATAATGTTCACTGCATAAATGTTTATTGAATAATCCTGACAAAACTAGTTCAGAGAGCAAGGCATATCCTTGCTTTTGTCTGAGTAAAAAATGAAGAATTAGGACTTCATATAGGATATTTAACTATGAGTGGCCACAAGAACTTCAGTTTCCAGTATCTTTTTTATGAATGTTCCTTGTTAGCATTACATTCTACTAATTACAGTGCTACTTTGAGAATGTAAGTCTGGGAGGCATTGACTAAGTCATGTTTTAGTCAAATCTGTTTCCTTATGAACACTGTGACTGATTTAAATTCTACTCTTTTGTATGAGATTTTTGCCAATACTTTCATATGACCATTTTTTGTTCTTGAGTGTGTTTGGAGAATATGACTTTTCTTGTGATTCTTAGCAGTTCATAAAAATAAACAACATGTAGTGAGTTTGTTTTTGTACAACCAGAGATACTTACCTTATACTATTCTATATAATTGGCTTTGGGCACAGCTTTGGGAGGGAAGAGTTAAGGCAGAGGCAGAAATGAAGAATCTGTTTAATTGACTTGATTATTTCAAGGCGAGCAAATATGCCTAAGCAGCACAGAGAAGAGAAAACAACGAATTGGTCCCCATTTTCCCACTGTGGTTTTGCATGGATTCCACACCATGTCTCAAATATCAGCAATGACCACATCTAGTAGAGTTATCTTGACATACAAATGTAGCATTAAACACAACAGGAAGTCATGTAGCACTGTCCTTTTCAGCCTGTTTCAAATAGTCTGTTCTTCTGGTTTTTCTACAGTTGTCTTCTTTCAATGTCATGAAAGGTACATTAATTTCTTTTGCATAGTATTGCATGAGATCGAACGCAGCAGTTTCCCAAGTCCTCTGGTAATAGTATTCTGAAATTAAAAAGAAACCAAAAAAAAAAAAAACACCACCAAATAAACACAGGAAAAACCACTGTTTTCCTTACAAATGTTGTATATGATACAGCAATAAATTGTTACTAATGAAATAGAAATCAGTGGATTCAGCCTCTGCTCTTGTGAGTGGCAAAGTATCTGAATATTTAAAGTAGTGATTTGTCTGAAGAGCTGGGTAGGATTTGATGGAATATGCAGTGGCTTTCTTAAACCACTGGGCACTAAAATAACTGAACAAGCCTGTCATTAATTTGAAGATACCTTTCACATCTTAGGCTGAGGCAGAGGGGCTGAGGCACTGATCTCTTCATGCTCACCACCAGTGACAGGATTAGAGGAAACAGCAAGAAGGTAAATTGGGGGACTTTTAGGTTGGATATCAGGAAAAAGCTTTTCACCCAGAGGGTGGTTTCATGATAGAACAGGCTCCCCAGGGAAGTGTCACAGCACCAACCCTGACAGAATTCAGGAAATGTTTTGACAATACCCTTGGGCACATGGTGTGATTCTTGGTGGCGTCCTGTGCAGGGCCAGGAGTTGGACTTGATAATCCTGGTGGGTCCCTTCCATCTCAGCATATTCTCTAATTCTATGACTGTGTATGTACAGGCAACTACCTGTGAGAATGCCCAGAGAAAAACAGAATGTAGTGTCTGCTAGGCTGCCAATAACCCTGAATTCTATCCTTCTGTTTCCTTTCCAGGAAGTCACCCAGATATTTTTAAAATCTCTACCCATGAACATAAGATTCTTTCTTGAGGAAAAAAAAATAACAGAAAATAATTTAAAATACCTTGAAATGTCATATTCCTTTTTATCTCCTGATGCTTCTCCCTTTCTCTTGGAGGGTTTACAAGTTTATCCAGCCTAAAGGCAAGAGTCCAGGAGTTCTTTCCTGAAGTCCTGCATTTTAAAAGGATCCCTACATGGCAAGTAGGCAATCTTAGAATACTTCATTCAAGTAGAACGTAGCAGAATCAAGTAGTAGAATCCTTCATTCAATCCTTCATTTTACTGCTGACTTGTGGCCTATCTCTTGACAAATTCCTCAGCAGTTTGCTAATATTTATATATTAGAGGATGGCAATGGCAGTCAGATGACAGCAGTTTGTCACTAGAGTTGTCACTACTCTCTGGAGTACTAGACCATTAAAAGCATGGTTGTATAAAATGTTCTTCGTCAGCTGCACTTTGTAAATAGAAAAAGAAAGATTTATAGATTTGATTTCTGAAATAAAATGGAATTACATGGAATCCAATCTGCTTTTCCAAATGTTTATCACTGTTAAAGAAAGCTGATCAGGTTAGCTAAATCCTGGGTCTTTAATTTGGGAAAACAAGCTAATTTTATAGCTCTAGTACAGATATAAGTGGGATTTTCAACAAGTTGCTCATAACTCATGGTGTAGTACTTGGAATATATAATTTATGAATAAATCCTTGGGATCCAAGATGTTCTCAGCATCATGTATCCCTGGTCAGATTTATATAAGGGATATGCATTTGTTAAGAAAACCAAGTATTAGTTGTCCTTATGAAGTGCACATAGTTTCTGTAGTTCTTAATATGTGTATTACTGATATTGACAAAGAGGAAATTTCATGTATTTTACTTCTTTATGTAGCAGATATTTTAAAAAGACTCCTTTTGCCTTCCAACATGAATGAGAATTGTCTGGTCTGCTCCTACAATGCAAAACTGGTTGATATTTCTGTTTAAGAAGCAAAGTAAATAAAATACAATCCCTCGAGTGGACACCTCTGTCACGTTCCCTTGGAAAACTCCTAATTGGACAGAGGTACCCTCTGTCCATGCACAGAGCCCAGCAATCAAATGCATGTGGGGACTGAATTCCAGCAGACTTTATAGCCACCTCTGCACAATAACAATAAATAACGAAATAAATGCAGGGCACTTTTTCTGGTTGGTTCTCAAAGCAGTCTACAGACCACTCAAACAGTAGTGCATTGATTTTTCTCACCCTTGGAATACAGCAATCCTGTCAAAACATGGCTGCTGTTTAAAAGCACAGAGCAAGATTACAGAGTGTTTGGGACAGGAATTAATTTTTTGGGTAAAAAAATACAAGATATTTTTAAGGATGCAAAAATATAAGTGTTATGGTTAAGTCTTTTTTGATATACATCTGTCCTTGCTGTTTGACTCCAGAGCTAGGAAAAAAATTTGCAGAAAATGATTGTGTTATCAATCCTTAGTCACTTAGCTAAGGGAATTCTTTTCCCTGGTTGCCTTATTTTTTTTTTCTTTTTTTTTTGTGCTGAACTACTTTAATTGTGCATACCTATAGTGTAATCCATGCCAGTAGTTGAATTTGAGCAAACCTGAAGAGGCAATTGTATCACTGTTGGCAAAATTTGTTCATTTTCTCAATCTCTTTAGATACCAGAAGCTGACAAAATGTGAATGCTTAACACCACAGACAAGAGGCTGATACTCAACCCAGCCTGCACTGAATTCTGTGCTTCCAGAGCTCGGCTGCTCTTGGTCCCTAAGGCAGGAATCACCTGTGCACCCCTCTGACCTGATCGTGCCTGTGAGCACACTGTTCAACACAGCCCTCCTGAGGTGGTTTGGAACTCCTTTACAGATGTTTCTGCACGCTCTCAGCCCTTCACAAGAAACTTGTGGATGAACTTAAAAGGCTTTCTTCACTCTGCCTGTGATCCAAATATATTTGCTTGCATTTGTTCAGATTAAATGCAGGTGGTTCTTACTTGACAGTCCTGGTGTCTTTTGGTTCTTCCACATCTATAATATTTCTTTTAGTGAGGCCAGATATTTTCCTTAGTTTTTATTTCTTTCTCGTGTGTAAATATTTGCATCTCTATCCCAATTGTTCAGTTTATAGGAAGATGTCCTGGTTTGTTTTTGGAAACTCTCTTGCTAATACTAACTTACAGCTTTTCCTAAGTTCTGAATCCAGCATGAAACATTTCGATTTGGGCATTTCATGATTTCTAGTACTGAGTTTTGCCTCACACCACTGTGTTATCCATTGACTCCTCCCTTACTTACAGGAAACCAATGGAAAAGGCTAAAAAAATTTACTGTGTTTTTATTTTTCAAAAATTAAGGGGATGTCAAAGACTATGCCATATTTTTTTCCCTCATATTTTCCCTGAATCCTGAAAGAAAAGAATTGAAAATAACCTTGAAATTCAGAAGTAATTAATTTTATACTCTTACTTCAGATAAAATTGCAAGATATTATTGATTTTCATTCCGAAACATGTAGAGTTTGGGTGGTTTTAGTCATGGTAAGCTGCAATGACATGGTTAGAGGATCTACTGTGTGTTTAGCAGTGAGGAATGAAGCTCTAAAGGTCTGGAAGTTTGGAAAAGTTCAGATGCCTTAAAATGCTTGGATTCCTCTCAAAATTGTTTCTTAACTGTATAAATCTACCACCCAACTGTCATCCTCTGAGGAATTAGCAAAAAAAGCATATATATAAGACAAATCATTTGGCTGATGAAGAGAAATATGCTAGAAATATTTTTTTGATTCACATTTGAAAGTAGAATATTCTTCCATTTCAATCAGAAGTCAGGGCTGCAAGTAGGTTCCTTCCAGCAGACTTACAAAAGACTTTTTCTTTCTGCAGGCATTTAGCCACACCACCGTGGGCTGTGATCTTGTCAGTTCTCATAAGCTACTAACACCAATGGTAACAAAATACTTTCCCTAGTTATGGGATGTACGTTTCCATTAATTGCTTTGGTTCATCTTGTGCATGAAGTGTCAATTTTTTTTTTTTTTTTTAAAGCATGAAGGATATTGGAAGAATTTTGAGCAGTTTTCTTCCTTCTAAAAGCTAGTTATATGAGTAGAAGCTATATCTTAGAAGCAATTCAGTAACAGCAAAAACCTATTTGGCAAAGATGCAACCCTCTTTCTGTGCCTGTCCTCCTGAGGTAAGCTGACTAGATGAGACATGATGAGGCCCAAAGCATGTAAGTGAGCTGGTATTTTGTGGTACAAAATTGTGCCTTTTCTGCAACATAACCCAGCATCTGAGGTAGTAACACCAGAAAGGACAAGCTGAATGTGAACTCTCTCTCCTTTGCAACACAAGCCATTATCATTCAGGTGGATTTAAAAGGTCTTTACAGCCTAACTCGTTTATATGTGTCGATTCTCCCACCACTGAAAGCCAGCCACCTCTGGCCTGAAACATGGCAACAGTTCAACAGAGTGTAGCAGCAAACTGCAGCATGGCAGACACTGAGCATAGCAAATGTCTCAATCTGAAGATGCCCAGAGAGCAGCAGGAGGGAGAAATGAAATTGCACAATGTGTATTCAGAGACGACTTGCAGCTTGAGGTGACTTGTGGCAAAAATCACCTGGAGTTGTCAGTGATCTGTGATTGGGATGAGCTGGAAGCTGAGCCTGGCTAAGGAGGCAGCACTGGTATTCCTTGGCACTCCCTGGCACTGCAGCGTGGCAGAGCAGCACTGTTAGCAGAAAAGGAAAAGAAACTTGAGTATGTTGCCAGCACTGCTAGAGAGAGCAGCTGAGATTTCTCCTCTTAAATAGACCTTGCAAACATATGTAGAGCTCAACATCTGAGTTCCCCTGACAACTCTTATTTTCATTTAGTAATATTTCAGTTGGTAATACGTTGAATAAGTAGGTTTTTAGAGAGATGCAGTTGCTGTTCTGCGGCAATAGGTCTCTCTTCCTGTGAAAGCAAAGCATTATGAATGCAAAAGACTTTTCCAACTAACACTGTTGAGAGGATGGAAGTTCTGGTGGGAATACTTCCAAGTGAAACTTTGGCTTCACTCAGCTGGAGTGGCACAGGCTCTGTACTAACAGCACCTTTTTTTTTGTGTGTATCGTCCCCCAACTCCCCCTCCCCTTTTTTTTTTTTTTAACCACAAACTTCCCCGTGTCACAGCTCTGTGCAAATATTTCCCATATGCCAGCTGGCTGATCCAGTAATCACTTAGGGCTGGAGTGTAAATTACACAAGCGGCAGCACGCACACAAATATCTGGCTTGTACGAGCCCGTAATTCAGTGAGATTTAACTATGGTGAATTGAACTGGCTTTAAATTAAAAACTTTCTTTTAATAGCTGTGTAGATTCAGTTCTAGAAGGCCTATTATTCTGTCTCCCACTATATCCCTAGCCAATGTAGAATGTCTTGCTTGTGTTCTAATAGTGCCGCTCTTGCTGTTTGCTTTCTCAATTTACTTTCATTTCTACTGAGTGTGCTGTCATTATGCCATGAAATAGATTCTTTGGGTCGGAAACTATCTTCTTTTAACATCTAGAATGTGGATGGCATTTTGTAAACTGATTAATAGAGTATGCTATTGTTTATTTTATATCTGTAATGCTGCTGTTGAGCAGTTGACTGTGATGTTTCCGACAGGGTAATAGTCAGAGAGTATTTTGAATTTAGGGAATTTTGGGAGGTTTTAAATTAATCTTTTCATTCAAAATGGCAGGAGTGCACTTCTCAGCACAACACTGACTGAGTGTATGCTGGTGTTCATAGGAGGCAGAAGAAATAGAATAGTGCAGGGGACATGGATTTCTGTGACTTTTTTAAAATAAAGGCTTTTCAAAAAAGAATACTTTGAACAGCCTTGACTACAAGTTTTGCTCTCTGCTAATGTGTGTGTGACTGTGCACAGGGCTCTTCTGGTCCCCAGCAGTGACTGTGCTGTGTGGGGCTGGGTGGAGGAGCTGGTGGTGGGCTCCAGGCTGCAGTGAGGGGGTGGAGGAGCCCCCACTCCAAACTTCACAGTCTGAGGAGCAAGAGCTCTTGCTGATGGAATCACCTTCTCAGCTCATCACCACTTTTAGTGTTAGTCTTCCTGCACATGCAAAGGTTTAGAAGTATCTTTGCATACACCTTTACTGATCAGTCTTTACACTGGCTGTGTTCCTGTGCAATGCCCTCCCTCTTGCTTTCCTTTCCTTAGGTTCCTGTGTTTTGTAGGTTTCTGGACTTCCAATTTCTTTTATTTTGTCTTACCTTTTAAAAATTTGCTTCTACTTCTATCTCCTTCTTTTATTTCCCGGCATTTTTTAATTTGCACCGAAGGAGACATTTCACAAGAAGGCTGTGGAAAAATAGAATAAAAATGGTTTCTACATTGGAGATTTAATATCTATATTTGTCCTTTGTCCCTCTTTCACAGTTTTATTGATCATAAAAGCATATATTTTGCACTGAACTACACTGTGAGTGGACGTAGCCCATGGTATGTCACGAACAGGTTCAGTCACAAGGACTGGAGGATATGTTGGGTTATAGGTGGAAATAAAGAGGTTGTAAATGCAACATTTTAATTGTATTGCTTAGCTACCGTTTTCCTCAGCTTTTCTTTTTTTTTTTTTTCTTTACTCTTATTTTTGTTTGTTTTTGGAAGTGAAAAACGTGCAAGCATTTGGTTTCTAACTGATCGTATAAAAGAATCCGTCATTGGAGGTAAGATCTAACCTCATCTTTAAGATTTAGGAGGAAAAATTCCAAGCCCGAGAGGCAACATGGCAGAATTTTCACATTTTCAGTCACACTTGATATGAATTGGCTGAGCGTGATCCTGACAAGAACACCCACCAACAGGGACCTCTACATAATGTGAATTTCTAAGTAAGTATGCAGATGCCTGCAGTGTTTCCTCCTCTGGAGACTGGCACCATCCAAGGAATTGGTGGAATTGGCTCAGATAAGGATCACATAAGCCAGGCTGGCTGGTACCAATGAACAAGGCTTGCATTGTACATCTTCCAAGAAGATTTATGAGTAGCTCTGGAGCTTCTTTGGGGATGATTCTGAGTTCAAGGGAGTTTTAAAATGTGGGGAGAGGGTAAGTGTGGTGTGATTTTCCTGGGGTAGAGAGAAAAGCCAGCACAGAGGGCAGTAGCCCTTGATCACTCATGTTTCTCCCTGCACCTGCTGGAATAAAACTGGTCTTAGATTTTTTTCTCTCCAAAGTTTCTTTTAATGTATGTATAGCAGCTCTGCAGGAATCACATAAGAAAAATCAATCTCATTCCCTTCAGTTGTAAGGGGAAGAAGCAAAGCAATTCTTTTCCACATTTTCTATAGCTCAGAATTATTTGCTAAAGCAATTATTTTTGGGAGTTCGGAGTAATTTTAAGATCTTTTTATTTTCTGGCAAGAACCCACAGAGATAAAAATGGCTCTTGCCACACTGGTACAGTGGCAACCACTGCAAAGCAAAGTGCTCCCTTGAGATGTGAAACTCAGCAGTTTCCCACTGAACCCTGGACCAGCTGTGGAAGGAGGAGGAATAAAAGGTGATATGAGTTAGATTTATGCTGATGTATGAGGTGAGGGTAGGTTTTTGCTTAGAAGCTGCTAGAAGGTCATGGTATTTTACCAACTGAGATTTATACATTTGAAAATGAACCTCCAAATGGGAATGTTTCCAAAGTCTAATAAAGCAGAGCTATGCTCATACACTGACCTTGGCAAGCCTGCAGGTAAGTTCCACAACTTCTACCACCTTATAAACACTAAGATGGGTTATACAGAAAAAACTATAGAGGCTCTATTTAGAGACTTATGGTAGCAAGTAGGCAGAAAAACTTCAAAACCACCAATTTAATTTATTGAAGGTCTCAACAGGAACATATAGGAAAAAATTCTGTCTTCCACTGCAAATATTCCCACAGCAACCCAATCTACCTGCCAAGAGTACCCAAAATTTAGGGCAAAGGGTGGGGGAACAATGTTAAACTTATTTAATAATACCACTAACCAAAACTTGAAGGATGAGCATGAACCTGGACCTGTATTTTACTTGATTACCTCAGCAAGGAAGCCCATGGCTGAGAGGTTTGTCAATCTGGAGTTTACTATTTATGTAGTTATATATCATGGTTGTAGACAAAACAAGAGAACACCCACTGGGACTAACGCCCATTTTTTAAAGTTTTCCAGCCTGTCTCTGGTTTTAATAAAGGTTCTTAAAATTTCCTTTTGTGAATCCAAGTTGGGAAAACATGGGTGAGATCAAGAAGCTGTTCCTAGTTCCAACTAAAATGCTGGTAATGCTGGTTAAGGGTTCAAGATCTCCACTTCCAAGGAGACAAGCATGACAAAAAACCCCAAAAGCAACCTTAGGCCAGAACTGGAGTCGGGACCAGTCCAGGGCACAAATTAGAGCAGTTTGAGGAAATGGCAACTTGCAACAGCATCCTCCCAGTGTGCCAATGCAACAGGGCACCATAGCTCCGCCTGTGCTGGCTCTCTGCCACTCCTAAAATCTAGGAATTTCTCAAGGCAAATTTATGCTGCCTTTGCTTTATTGGCACAGCATAAAAAGGCCATAAATGGATGATGGCATTATTTACTTGTATAGTTCCAGAAAATGATGCCCAGTTGTAATAATTTTGTATTAAGCCATCACTAGCTTTTTCATTTAATATTTTTTTTGTTGTCAGCATGGGAAGTGGGATTGAGCGCACCCGTAGCAGGTTTGACACCAATCTCTGTGGTGGAATTGACACACTGGACTGTAGGGATGCCATCCAGAGGGAACCTGACAGGCTTGAGAGTTGAGCCCGTGTGAACCTCATGAAGTTCAATAAGGCTGAGTGTGGGTCCTGCACTTGAGTCAGGGCAAGCCCAAGCACAAACACAGGCTGGGTGGAGAATGGATACACAGCAGGAGACTGATTCAGGAATGTTGACTGATGAGAAGCTCAGCATAACCCAGCAAGCTGCACTCACAGCCCAGAAAGCCAATATCCCAGGCTGCCTTAAAAGATAAGCAAGTAGCAGGGCAAGGGAAGCGATTCTGCTCCTCTGCTCTCATGAGACCCCACCTGGAGTGCTGCATTGAGGTCTGGAGTCCCCAGTACTGAAGGACACGGACCTGTTTTAGTGAGTGTAAAAGAGGCCATGGAGATGATTAGAAGGGTGGAGCACCTCTCCTATGACAGGCTGAGAGAGTTGAGGCTGATCAACCTGGAGAAGAGAAGGCTTCAAGGAAGACCTTAGAGCCCCTTCTAATACCTAAAGTGAGCTTGTAAGAAGGCTGGAAAGGGGCTGTTTACAAGGGCATGTAGTGATAGGACAACAAATAATGGCTTTAAACTGACAGAGGGCAGGCTTTGATTGGATATTAGGAAGAAATTCTTTACTGTGATGGTGAGGTATTGGAACAAGCTATGCAGGGAAGTAGTGGATGCCCCATCCCTGGAAGTGTTCAAGACCAGGATGATCAACCTAATGTAGTGGAAAGTGTCCCTGTATATACAGAATGTTGGAACAGAGTGAGTTTTTAAGGTCCCTTAACACAAAAACCTTTCTGTGATTTTATACTTCTTTTTCTCCTTGCCTTGCCTTTCTAAGATAAGAAGAAAAGGAAAATCACAGTTTACAACCATCAAAGAAATCGTGTTTTAAATCTTAGTATATCTTGTAACATGTTATGTTTTTAGACTTTGTAAGCAGAAGATGTACCAATACCTCTCACATATTTCAATATGAAAGTTCTAAAGGGGCTCTTTGAAATAGCTAGGTGTCTAGTGTGTTTGCATGCAGCATTCTGCTATACCAAGCACAAAGATCGGCCCCCTCCACGGCCTTTTAGGTTTTATTTTCCAGAGACATAAAACATTCTAGCATGAATAAGAGGCAGAGTGCACAATATGATGTGAATAAACACGTGTACTCTTTGGAGCTGCCAGCATGTTCTGCCTTAGCAGAGCTGCTCTAGGGATGGGATTATGAATGGGGTCCTAACTGCACGAATTTTTGTCACATTATATAACTACTATATAGGGGTTTTTGCTTACTGTTTCCTAAAAGTTATTTTTTGTTATATTTTTAACTTCATTAAATGCACAAGATGTTGCTCTCCAGCTTAGTCTATAGATTGTAGGTCTGATGAAATGGTTTATGCTTTAGGGTTGAGTTTTGTTTCTAGGAGTGTATTTCACTATGCAAAACTGAATTGGTTTGTGGAGTCTTGCCAGTGTTACCCATAAAGTGGACTCTCACCTAACATAAACTTTTTAGGACTTATCCTACATCTGCAGTTCACGATTTGTGGAACATACAGCCCATGTGCTGGAGGATGTTTGGAACTCCCAGCTGGTTTCATTAATGTAGGTTTCCAGTTTTGTGTTGGAGATCTACTTTTGTCCATGCTATACAGTGTTTTTGCAATGATTTTGGCTCTTCTAGCATTAAGTCTTTTAAAGGGTGGAACTTATTCTTGATTATACTAATTTAAAAAAAAATCACTTTTTTGTTTCCAAAAGTCATATAATTGGTCTTGTAAATGAAGCATCATTCACCAGATATTGATCCCTCTCCTCTGGTTAGAAGGATTGGTCTTCCACTTCCATGAAACAGTATCTGGCACAGCAAAAAGGAACGTTTTGCATTTAAATGTAATTGGTCTCTCATGAAAACAGAAAATAGTACCAAAAAATGTGCCTTTATTCCGTACTTTTTAACAGAAAAGACTGAATCTTGCCTCTGTTTGGTGTAGGGGGAGGGTTATGTTTGTTTGGGTGTTTTAATTTCTTTTTAAAAGTAATTAAACCAACTTTGAGTAGAACTTCTTACATTATCCCAATGCTCACTTCAGTCTTGCTGACTATTGATTTTTTTATTTTGGATTCAACCCCAAATATGTCTTTTTTCCAAGCTGTGTGAATGTGAGCCCATGAACTGGGGTGGCCTGAAGTCAGCCACAGTGCATGCCAGAGGAGGCATCCTGGGACTATGATATGTGCCAGTACAGACCTGAGTTTGTCTCTGTCTGGAGGGAGGACCTGCCAGGAGCAGTCAGAGCTCTCCTGTGGTACTCTCATATGTCTCTGTGTCAGGTAGATAAATTGAGTGTGGGGTGCTTCGACAGGAGCACCAGGGAGGTAAATGGGTTATTTAGCTAACGTGTCAAGGCTGACCTCATAGCATAGAGGATGCAGTGCTCTGATGAGCAGCTTGACAATTTGGGTACTTAATGTCAGACAAGGTTGTCCTTCAGGATTTAGCATATTTTTATATATGTGCCTTACTACTCTGTAACACAAGAAAAACCTGTATAACCAGCAGGGCTGTTTCGTGAAAGGAAGAGTAGAAGGAACTTAAGGCTACAATATTACATCTCACTTTTGGTGATTTTTTTTTTTCCTCTCTGCTATACCTTTTGTCTGGAATTAGATGTAATTTTTGTCTTTCCCTATATTTTAAACTTTTTAAAACTCATTATTATTATTATCTTATTATTAACTTATAATTAATGTGCAGGAGTCTTAACACATTATTTCTGTTCACAACATCCATAATTCCAGTGCAGAATTTTATACATCTGCTGTTTTATTTTCTTTTTAAAGTATGTAAAACACTGAGACCTAGGATGGGAGTACTGGCCGCAGAATTTTCAACAATTAATTTTGTAAGTAAGCTTGAATTTAGTCTTAGAACACACAAAAAAGGGAGAAGAAGCTTTGAACTGTGTGGCTCACTATGTCTTGGCAATATATAAGCACATATACTTAAATTTCTGGAGCTACTTCTGTAGCTCTAGACGTCCACTGTGATTAGTTCACTGAGTTCACTGAATATACAAATCCCACATCATTAAACTGAACATTTGAAACCTCGGAGTTAAACCCCACAGTTGCCATATCTTCCATCAGTTTTGTCACTTTTCTTTCTGATTCACTAGCAAATCTTTATATATCTTTTAGTACATTATCTGTAGAAACACAGTTTTATCTTGGAAAATAGGTATTCTAAAACTGAGAAGGTTAATTGCTCATGTCTTTGGAGATCAGGGAAATCTTTTTACCTTTTTTTCAAAGGGTGATTCTGGGTTAGTAATTTGGTGTTCTAGAAGAGTTCTTGTGGTGCAGAGAGACACTTTTGCTCAACGTCAGGTATGCAAGGTTGTGCTGAGAACTGGAAATCAGCAATCTGTGACTGGGCACAATATATGCATACTTGTATATATTTGTATACTGCTTTTTTTTTTATACCTACAAGAGTGATACATGGATCAAACTTCTGAAATACTAAGTTCACAAATTTTAAAGAGAGCTAATTAGTTCACTATTAATGAATAATTAAAAGCACTAAGAGGGTGAACTGGCAAAGTGTGGTTAGCACTTCTGAATGAAGTATAGGATATTTTGGTGAAGCCATTTGAAAATCTGCAACACAAGTTTCTTGGGAGTAAAAAAAAAAATGCACCCGTATTATTCATGTATTTGGAATGTCATACCTAAATATTCTTTATCATTTTGTAGAGAGATTAGAAAGGAGGCATTTGAAGTGGGGTGGGGGTGCTTTAGGAAAAAGAATCACGGGGCAGGTTGAAGTTGTGGATGTGTCAGAAAGTTCAGACCCCTGACTGGGAAGCTGCTACTCAAACTTCATAATGAGGATCTTTTTCCTTGTCCTGACCTCTCTCCCCACGTTTGGCATTTGGCTTTATAGCACATTGGTCAGTTTGTAGTCAGCATTTCCTCAAATGTTTATGGCTTTGCTTTAAAGGTGGAATTCTCATCCTGAAGATGATAATCCTTCATCATGTAAAATGACCATGCTGTAATAAGATCTTCTTGCAGGGTACAAATGTGTTATTAGGTGTCAGTCTGCAGGCTCGGGTCATCCGCCAGCTGTTACACTGCACAGGTTGTATTTTTTTGCAACATTTGGTGGAACATTTCAGGACTGTGGGATTATCTGAACCAGATGTGAAAAGGCATCTCCCTGACACAAGTGTGCAATTAGTCATAAGTGATTACCCATGACCCCTTATGTGCAAGGGGAGAGAAACTTAGGGTTAACTGCTGTCTGCACCTTAACTGAAGAGGGCTATAAAAGTTCCTCCCTTTTACTTCTCAGACTGCAGCCAATTTTCTGCTTGTTCTTGCTTCTGAGATTTTTTTTTTCAGGGACATGTAATTCAGGAAAAACCTAGAAACCTGAATCCTACTTGGAAAATTGTAACAGAACATCACTGAGAAAGAGACATGACTCCTAGTTTCTCTGCACTTTTCTCTGTTTGTAGTTACAAAGTCACTGTGAGATCACAGTCTCTTCCCAGTGAATGGACTGATACATTGGTCCAAGGGCAAGCAGCAAATTAAGGATGTCCCGCTGACTAGATAAACTTTCTCTTTTATATGGAGCAAGACTTCATTTTGAGTTATTTCTGCAATCAACAGCTTCAGTAACATGACAAAGGGAGAAATATGGTCTCATGGGGCTTTACCTATCAACTTTTACACCTTGGCTCCCCCTGTAAATGGGTAAGTAGTCAGCACAATTCCTAGACCACTGCTCAAACGCCATTTCTAAGAGCTAACACTCCTTACTCAGTTTCTGGGTGGGTCTAAGTGGCAGCTCTAGCCCTGTGTATTTGTATGGTTCCAAGTGCACTGGGCTTCCTACATCTGCTGTATGCTTGGTGACATAACTGAGCAGATGAGTTTATAACAATACAAAAACCCTTGTAGAAATCTATTTACATAGTTGTGATGGCATAGGGAACCGTGTGAAGCCTTTCATTGTCTAGAGACAAATGGAAATCTCAAATGCTTTTGGGAAGCTACATTTACTTACGTTCATCAGCTGATTAGTGATTTCCTGTTGTTGGACTTGCATTCATCTTTACCTATCCAGTATGACTTTCCCCGTGCTTTCCCTCAGTTATGCTTGTAGGTTGTAAATTGGTCAAGGGTCTACATTTATCTATGAAAGAAAAGACCACAGCTAAGGCATGGTAAAAGAAAAGGAAAAATGCAGCTGGTGCTACATAGACTTTGAGCAGCAGGTGGGGATATAAACCCCCACAGGTTGCTAACTGTTGTCATAGAAGTTAAAAGTAGTCACAGATTACTCAATTGAATTGTGCTCTAGCTACTTTCTTCCCTTCAGCTAAAATACGCTCAGACTTAACAACACTGAGTCTTATTTGCCAGTTCCCACTCGTGTCTCTAACACGGTCAATGCAGAGTGGAAAGATGTGGGGAAATTAAATGCTACCATCTGCTTCCTGAGACACAGTGTGAAAGCAGAGTTGCTCCCTGACCCTTTCAGAGGACCTGTGGATGAGGAGCCTGGGACAAAGCACATCTGACATGAGGTCCTCAACAGTTAGCTCAACAATTGCTTATGGCTGGCCTTGGAAAAGGAACAGAGCTTCACAATTTTCCCTGTGTTTGTGACCTGCCTAACAGCACTGCAGCTCTCAGAAGAAATTCCTGATGCAGCACTAAACTTTCACACACAGCCATGGAGAGCTGAAAGAGTACAGATGTCAACAGATCATATCATCATGTCATCACATGTTGTATCAATCTCCTACCCTATGCAGGTCAATAGCATGTGGTCAATCAGGCCCTGTGAGAGTTGTCTCATCTGAGCTCCTTCTGTGGACAGTGGGAATTTGGATTGTCTGAGTGAAGTGATTGTTTCTTAAGCATAGGACCTGCCTTCATGAGAAATCAAAAGTCTTCCTTCCCCCAATGATGTATTTAAAAGCTTTTAAATAACTCTCTACCTCTTTTCCATCAGAGTGGGGTATAAACCACAGTGTGGCCAGTGAAATCTTCCAGACAGTTTTGTGTTCCTAGTATTAGCCAGGCTCAGACAAAGAAGCTTTGGCATTTTTCCCCTAGAGAAATTATCCTTACCTTCAACAGTGGCTGGTTCTTTCTGAATCTGCCCAATTTTAAGTAAGAAACATCTCAGTTCAGATTTAAGCCTTTCATCATCTTCTTTGAAGGTTTTTCTCCCCTCAAGTGCTTACCATCAAGGCTGGTCTGCACGTAACAATTTACTTCTGAGTTTTTGAACACTGCCTGCACTGTAGAATTTAATGGACATCAAGGGAAGAATATTTGTTGGTCAAACAACGATTTTTCAAGATTTATAGTTTCTATCACTCCTGGTTATAACCTTACCCTCCATCCCAGGTACTCCTCTCAGCATGCAACTGAATTTTTCCAGGTTCATGGTACACTTGAAGTTTTTCAGAATTCAGTATTCATACCAAGTCCTGACAAAGGATTGAGTGTTCACCAAATGTTCAGATAAATATTAGACCCCAGCATTGCCCTCCTGATGGGGAAAAAAAAAATCAAAACAACCTCTGGAGGTAAGGTCAACTCCATCCAATGCTTCCTTGTTAGGTGTGACAGCTGTGTCCTGACAGTGCACATTTGGGTCCTTACCCTTGTCTCTGCAGCTGGACTGCTCAGAGTGCACCCTGAGCAGAGGATGGGCAGAGGGTTGGTGGCACCTGTGTGTGGACCTGGTCTCTGTGCAGAAAGTGAGAGGCTGTTCCAGCAGTAAGGGATTAGCATGAGTGAAAGAGAGCTCTGACTGCAATTTCCCTTTGGCAGCTAAGGTGCATGCTTGTCTTTGAAGGTGGAAGCCGGGACATGGAGGCAAAATGTCCCTTTTGCCTCCCTGCAGTGTGATACGTGCCGAAGCCTTGCGGGATCAGCACTCTTGTTTGGATTTCTGAATTCCTGCCAGATCAGGGCATTTAGTTTGGATCATAAGAGAGGTAGAAGCTGTTCACAAGGCTTGGGTCCAAATTTCCACACCATCTGCTGTGTTTGTAGATCGGTGTGGAGGTTTGAGCCTCCCATAAAAGTAGAGGGAAAAGAAAGTAATGTTTAATAAGGGAATTAAATGCAGGAAAAATATGGAATGAACACAGAAAGTGTCCAACCAGAAATTAGGAAGGGAGTAGCACTAAACAGGGAAAAAGGACAGGTATGGGACAATGGAATACTATAGCAACGGTAAAATGAAGTCAGCTTTCAGTGGAAAAATGAAGGTGACCAAGTCTTGACTACACACCTGGAGTTACAAGTTACAACTAATGTCTTCTTTGGCAGGTCTGCCTGCAGGTTCTGGAGGTAGCAGAGATAGCAAAAGGGAGTCTTGAACCAAGACAATACGCACAGCTCAAATCTCTTCTCTGGAACTGCTCTTGTAATTTCCAGTTTGAACCTTTTGTGCATCTGGTTGGAGAAAATCAGAATAGACTAATGGGAAGAACATTATATTTTAGAGATGGGGCTGACTCATACAAACGTAAAGTATTGATAATTAATATTGTCATGATTAATTAAGATTAGAAATTGAGAATTAGCAAGAAATGCAATATAGTAATGTTTAATTGAAGAAAATATTATCTGTTATTCTTTCAAATCTCATTGGAGGAAATTGCTTTTGTATGAAATTACCATACCCACTATTTCAATTGGGAAATAGCTTTCAGAAGAAAGGCCTAGTATTTCATAATAAAGATAGTGTAAATTTTACAGTAAGACTTAATAGTGAAAAAAAGGAAAAAAAAAATTAATGGGGACATTTGCATGTCACTGCATAAAAGCCAAATCAGAAGCAGAATCATGGCTTTCCTACTGAGCACCTTCCTTAATTGGAGTGGTTTTCACCATTGTTCTTAAAAGCCAGAAATGTGCTTCAAAATTTTAAGTTGTCAGTATGGCAATGACAGGTTTAAACCCTATTAAAGTCCTTTTGATATAAAAAACCAAGTCATATTATGTGCCATCAAACCACAGAAGGTGAATGATGACTGAAACACTTGGCACTGTCCCTTTAACTCAAGTCCTGCCACATCTGAATGTGAGGGGCGGTTCTATTTTCCTGTCTTGGGACTGCTGCCTTTCCCTTCTTCTCTCATCCATGTGAGTTTATTTTCCATTCTGTTTTTGTTGTTTAGGTAGGTGCAGTAATGGCATTCCCAGGGCAGCATTGGGAAGCATTGTGGAACAGGAAAGCAAAAGCTATTTCAAAGCTGAAATCTGACTATGCATTTGCATATGCACCCTGCATTTGGGGCAAATTTTCTTGAGGCTAAACAAAAATTTTACCCATGTACATTTCTTCCAATGGTCAAGGAGAGATACATATTAAAAAATCTGATCAGTAATCCTTGGTATTAGATTATTTATTTGTTTTGGGCAATGAGGAATGTTATTTGATCTTTTACTCACTGCCATTTGTCTTGCAGTCTACACTGCAGATGCGCTGGGAAAAGATTATGTTCCCTCATCTCCCAAATAAGCTTTTTGTTTGTTTGTTATGGCTCTTGTACAGCTTTCAAGCCTGAATTTCTGTGTGGGCTTAGGTAAATTTCTGTTCTCCTTGAAGCTAAAGAATACAGTAACCTGCTTAAAAGAATCAAGCTATGAAAACACTACCTTTTTCTTGTGCACTGGTAAAACCATGAGATATTTAGGGGAATAGTATCTGAATGGATAGACACATACCTTTGAAAGATAATAAAAAAATAACTTTGTAAAAGATTAAACGAATGTAAAATACTGAAATAAGACCGTTAAAATGTTTTTTTGCAACTCCTCAATACAGGTTTTAGAAATTTTGTTAAATAAATTCAGCAAAAAATGCACACACATCTGGCTTTCTAGAAATGATTATGCTTAAAAGGTAATGTTACCTTTCTCTGTTGATAACATTTAATACTCTCCCTTACATCTTCATCTTCAACTCATTAATCCTTGCAACACTTCCCTAAAGGAAAGAAATATTACTAATATTTTATACATAGAATTATGCCACAGGCAGGGAATTAAAGGGAATTTTGTGGCATAAATCCTCCAATAATACAGACAGCAGGGCACTTTGGGTGACTATATGCCTGTATGCACTGAAATTCTTTTGGCCCAGAAAATCCCATTAGGGAGGGGAGTGAAGCTGGGATTGCAGAGATGTCAGACTGGGGCTGCAACCACTGGGCAGAGTTTCTGTGTGCTCCCTTCTCCTTCTCATCTGCCCACATTGGAGTCCTCACAGGGTCATGATAGAGAGCCTGCTGGGTGAGGTTATACCAACAGGATGGGACCTTTTAGCTACTTGTACTTTCAGGGTAGTTCTAGTCATTGTCTTGACTTTTACAAACAAGGATCTCTAGCAGGTACCTGACATCCAATTTTTGGCAAAGTTTACTATAGGGGACCCAAGAGCAATATTTAGCATTGGTTGTGTGACGAATTTCAGATGCTGGCTGTTGATGAGCCACCTATCCTTTTATCAAGCAGCTTTGTTAGCACCTCGTCCTTGTGCTGTCCACAGTATCAAAGATAAATCAGATACGTAAACTCTGCCTAAAACAAATTTTCTTTTAATTTCCTTTTGAAATTTTCCTTTATCTCCACATTTTGTTTGTGAAAGCTCTTAGTTGCATTTTACTCCTTTGCTCTGATAGATGGTCACCTTAAAAATTAAACAAGTTTTACAATTCCTTGATTCTTTGGTAGGGAAACAGAGGAAAGATATTATTTTGGATTAGAAATCCCAACTGAAGCAACACCATTTAATTGTTTACTTAGATTAAGCTAAAAACATTTGTCATTAAGAACACAAGAGGTAATTTCCTGCCAGAACACCCAAAGCACTGAGATTTTTCCTTCAAAAAGCTTTAAATGTGTGGTAGAGTATCAAAGCCTTTTCCCTGCCATCATCAGGAAAGGTCAATGGTTTCTGACAGATTCATATTAAGCCTGACTTAATTATGACTGAGCACCACAAAGTTTTATAACATCTGTTATCCAGTGACTAAAGAGTGTCTATAATTCTATTTGTTTTTAAGGACTAGCAGATGAAAATGACAATTTCAGTTGGGAAATCTGAACTGGCAGAAGAAAAAAAAATCCTTTTTTCCTGGAATATTTCTAGTAATTGCTATAATTTTGAAGCACCTCAAACATTAAAAATTCCCACACGTGGCCTTGACAAGGTCAGTGAGGCCTCAGTAACTTTTATGTTTCCTGCATGATCCCTGCAGGTTAAAGAGAGGGCCTCACTGAAAGGAGACCAGCCTGTGGAATAAAAGCTTTCTATAGGCCTGAGGAGCAGCTGTTCCTGGGCTGCTATAACCACTCTCCAGAAAGCCTATTTTCACAACTCAAGGAAAAATCTACCTGCTAGATCATTAAAATGTCAGATTGCCCAGGTCACATAAAATTCTTCACAAATAAATACTCTTGCTTGGACTCTAGCATTCAAGAGCCTGAGTTCGACTGGGCTTCTTGGGCTCATGGAATGTCTATTTCAGGTTGCTGTTGATCATACTTAAACATCTTTTGTGCAAAATAAATAGCAATCAATAAACCTGAACTGAGCTTCATGGATCCTTGCTGCCTCTTTTTCTTTAAGAAAAGCTCTGTGTTAAAGCCATAGGTTTTACTTTCATTTATCTGTTTTTCTTTTTTGTTGGAGATCTTATTCATTATTCTTTTAGGAGAACTGTATTTTAAGGCGAAGTTACTGCTGTGCTGGTTGGTGTTTTGGGCACCACAATGCAAGACATAAAGCTATTAGAAGAAAAGCCTATTCATCAGGTTTCTCAGGGTCCATAACACCTACACAGTTTATATTTCAAGTGCCTTTTTACACTAAGCATACTCAAATCTCAGGACCTCTGCCCAGTATTTGGTGCTGAGGCCTCAGGTCTGTGTCTTTTCTGACCTTAATGATCTGGTGATTCTGTGATGTGCTACAAGACAGCTCAGATTTCCCAACTTGTTTCCATTTCTCATCTTGTTCAGACCAACCTGTACCACTCTGAGCAATTCATTTGAACTCCAAGACCCCTGTTTGTCTTCTCCAGCTCTAAACACCTGAACAAGGAACCTCAGTCAGGAGCCTGGGCACCTGAGTTTTTTAACTCTCAGTGTAGAGACAGCATAGACAGGACAGCTGAACTGTGTCATTAAGGAAATATATACATCTCAAAACTCCCAAGGTTCACTTTGGCTGAGCCTATATTGCTCCTCTGAGACTTTGATCCCAGAACAGTGGCCAGTGTTTGGCTTTCTATGAACCCTTATGAGATCAAGCTATTACTTCACTGTTCTTCCAGGGAAATTTCTCTGAGTTTTCTCTGTACATTTCTGAGTTAATGTTAATATTTGTAAACAGAATCCCAATCTAAAAGCAATAATAGGATCAGACCCTCTGCACATATTTCAAGATTTGGGAGATGGAAGCTTTTCTGTTGAATAGAAATGCACATTTATTACTCAGCAAATCACAAGTAATTTTTCTAAGTAGCAAGTTCAGGAGCTGAGAACTAGTGGAATGACATGTGAAGGAAATTACAGACCATTTTAGAACTGCTGTACAATTAATCAGATCTTGCTTCATTTGTCATGTGTGTACAAAAGCTGCTATACATTATTATGCCCATGCTGTTCTGCACTAGAGTGCTCTAAGTGGGGATCACTTTGATTAGTTCCCTTTTCTGACAGACAAATATTGAACTGCTGCTTAGTTTGAATAGTTTTCTTATTCATACAGTTCTCTCAGTAGCTCTAGATGAAATGAAAATGAACTATTAGTAAGTTTACTACAAGGTAAAAGGGAATAGGGTTTTAGCAAAGTAGCTAAAGAGAATGAAGAGATGAAGATTTACTTCTGACTGGGGACTTTCCTTACTTTGTTTGAATTATTTTAAAGGATACCAGATTAAGTACTCCATTTGTTTATTCATCTATTGCATGAAAATTGCTAATATATTGTAAGCATTAACTTTTACCTATTTAAATTGAAAGAAACCTTTTATTGAAACTTATTTGTACCTTTTTGATATGATCACAAAGAACAACCAGGATGCTGTGTACTAAGTGGTTTTGTGAAAATAGTGAGACTGACTGCCAAAGAACAGCAGACTCTAGGTACTGTTTCTGTATCTGTTAGTATTGCCATTTACTGCAACACCACCAGTTGAGATTGGATTTTCCTGGAATGACATGACCATATATTCCTGCTGTTTTGATTGGGATATATTATTAGAAAAAAAAGAGAAGCAGAAGTGTGATATTATGGTGACAGTAACTCATAAAAAATAGCTCTTCAATATTTTCATTAATTAGCCAAGTATTTCCACAACTATTCACTTTGGCTTTTGCATTTATTCATTGTTGTATATGAATAAGTGTCTGTTATGTCATTGAGAGGATAAAATGGATTTTCAGTTGTTTGGGTTTGTTTCATGTTTGAGTCAAGGAACACGCTGGAGGTCATGCACATGGCAGGAGTCCATAACTCCTCACTGCATAACATCACTCAGGCAGGTTGAGATGCAAATCCTAATTTGCCTGTGGATGTTGATGAATTCTTGCCCAGGTGAAGTCTCAGACAAACCCTTACCCTGCTTTAATGGAGTTGGAGGATGTAGATGTGGCTGTTAATGATTTCTTTCATCCATTCTTTTCTTTTGTTTACCCTTCTACGCATCTTTGTTTCTACTGGCAGTGTTGAGCAGCTGATTTTCAGTGTGACCATTTTTATTTCAGAAAACTGTTATCCCTGAGTGGGATAAGAGTGAAAGAATACATTATGCTACAGGTGACATGGGCTATGTATGTCAGGCCTCTATTCTTAGGACCAGGGTCAAAACTGAGGGTGTAGATTAATTGTGTAACAAGGTGTCAGAAAATATTCCACAAATAAACAGAACATGGTTAACTCAACACTTTGAATTTATAGAAAGTCTAAATTATATCCTTAAAATAACATGATTATTGCTAAGTTCTAGCCTGAAGCTAAACTGGGGTTCTACTTTGAATGAAGGAGCTCCCAACTGGCAGGGACTTAAAAGGTAACTTAATACACTCCACTACTAGAAATATAACAGACGGCTTATTGGGACATGTTTAAAAAACAGAATGTAGAATATTTTTCTGATCTCACTGATACATATTTCTACAAATAACACCAGAGAGAAGTGAAATCTGGTTTATGGTTTGGAAGAAATCAACTGGACAAAACCTGAGTTTCAGTTCGAGCAGTCCTACATATACAGAGACTCCCAGCAGAATATTTAAAAATAAACATCTATTTCCCCAATGACATCATATTTTTGTTATCTGCATTGTACCATAGCAGTTTTTCTTAAAATAAAAGACAAAGAGAGCTACAGAAAAGTTAGACACCATAACATTTCAGTTTAGTTTTGTTTATTCCTATGACTGTGTTTAAAATATTTTGATTAAGTAATGGTGTAGTTAAAAAACAGGGATGGTGAGTACTTCCAGGGCTGAAAACCATGTAAACTGGTGCAGAAACTGGGCTTAATGCTTTATTTTCCCTACAGATTGGAGATAAGGGATCCATATACATGATCACATTTAAGGGGAGGAAGCAGATGTAGATTGACCTTTTAGTTCACAGTTAATTTTTTTGGTTTTATTTTTAGTTCTGTTTTTGGGACATTAGGGTTGTTTCCGTTTATCCAGTAGAGTTGGTGAAATGAGAAAACGAAGTACAAAAATAAAGAAATTGTGTGTAGTAATAGTACATTTCATGTGAAGTAGCAGATAAGTAATTCCAGGTTTTAATGGTCATATCTAATAATTAGAGCCTGTATGTGTGTTTATAGATTTCCTTTGTGATCAGTAAAGGCTTTGCTTCTGCAGTGTCTGTGAGTTTATTATATATCCATATAAAGCACATGTGAGAGGGTAAAAGCTCTAGTGTGAGCTGAACCATACTGTTCTATGGATGATGGGCAGGGGCAGCCCCTTTCATTTAAGGTGTATATGGTTTGTAATAAAAATCTGTATGAAAATCTGTGAATGAGATTTGGTATCAGTGTGTAGACCGCAGATTTTCATCTGGTTTAGCTTTTCTTTCTCAATTGCCAAAAGAAATTAGAGTGTGAATGATTTAGTTTCAAAATTTAATTAAGGGAAAAAGCCAAACTAGAAATACGGTCATAAAAATGCCTGTACCTATTTCTTCTGACCAGGATGGACATAATGGGATTAAATATACCTGAGAAGAGATGAATCAGTGGTGTGAAGCACAATGAAACCTTTCTTTGAGCTTGTGTGAGGAGATGCTGGTACAGAGGGAGAACTACTGAAATGCTGTCTAGATCCCTACAGCTCTCTATGGGGCATCATGGTTTGTAGGGGCCAGTTTCACGGCTGGGGCAAAGACATAACACATCCTTGTCCAGCTGTACATCAGCCTGGGATCCCAGATTTTGTTTGCAATACCATCATCATTTCAACTGCTTCTGCCTTGATAGCACCAGCTCATGCAAATCAGCCTGTCCTTTTTGTCAGTATAATTGAAGTTCTGCTGACTGGTGTCACATGAGACTCCACTATGAACTGTGTGGAACTTCAATAATTTTATCCTCTGTGTATGCTACGTGCTACCACCACAGTCTACCAAGGATCAGGTTAGTTTTAAAAGCAATTTTTACTCAAGAGTATCTAAATAATAATTTCTCTGCCTAGCCCTAGGCAGAAATTATTCATATGTCAATATCTTTCCTTGTAAACCATACTGAAAGTAGTGTTTAGTACAGGCACTGGTGGCTTCTAGAGGCAGATTTGCATTTGCATCCAAAGGTTTTAGAAGGCACTTGCAAGTGTTGCATGGAGGAGCAATGTAGAAGATTTGAGAACATTTCCCTTGAATTTACAGGTTGCATCTCCACTTTTCTATCGGCTTGTGCAAAAGGAAAACCCAAGTAAGCTCCACAGGAGCTGCAAGTGCAAAGTTAATGTCAGAATTTTCCTGGTAAGAGGGCAGTTTATAATGTTATGGAGAGAACAAGAGAAAACAGAGAGGCAGATGGAGCAAACATTGAAACAGTAATCACTGCTGTCCTAACGATTCAGTCCAGGCTGTCCACTGACATAACACTGTATTTCCATCCACTGCTTTCCTTGGAAGTTGTGCTTGGCATGACTGCACTTTTAAGAGTATTTGGACAAATAAATAACATCCCTCTTCATTATTTATTTGCCTTAAAATTTTAATCAGTATTTGTGTAATCAGTAGTAATTTACTACATTCCTATTCAAAGAAATTGGCACAGTGTTTAAACATAATCACCCAATGTAGCTATTTTATTTAAGTACTGGGTTCTAAATACACATAAATTCAGCAATTATCACTGGAACAAATTTTAGACTTTGAAGAGAATTATATGAGGAGGAGTTTTCTGTAGTTCAAATTAGAAAAACAAACTTCATTTGCCCAGCTGAGGAATCTGACTTTGACTTTTATGCACATGCACTTGGTGTTTGAATTTTGAGTGAAAAATGTATAAAATTTTAGGAAGGCTTTCAAGTGACAAAATGCAGGGCTTCCCTCAGCTGCATGTGTGTGCAGCTGAGGGATTGTGTGGCTACAAAATATGCCTTTCTCTTTGATTGATTTTTTTTCTACATAAAACAACCAAACCGAATACTAAATCAAATGCTGACAGCATTTTAACCTTAGATTTTTGTCCTGGGCTTAGCAGGTATGGACATCCTTGCCCATGATGCCTGAGGTCTTTGTTAAATGCTTCTAACTCAGTTTACAAGGAGAAGATTATTCACCTGGGCTGGAGTTTTGTGAATGAGTCTTCTGCCACTCTCCACCAGAGCACCTCAGGCATGTGTCTTTATACTGTAGCTGGTTAGAGCTGGAAAAAAGAGCCAAAGTCAGCAGCTGAAATAAGTAGAGTAAATCAAGAGGGAACAGGACAACATCTTGGAAGAGGAGGGAATACGGGGTAAAACCATTACCTAGAAGTTCATGTTTGAAATGATGAGATAAAAATGGATTGGTATTTCCTGGGTTTATGAGGGCAGACCCTGGTATGTGAGATCACCATCTGATGGCTTTTCATGCTACCCTGTACCAACTTGGGCTGCCAGGATGCTGCAGATCTTCCTTTCCCTTTGAAGTCTACAAGAATTTTATCTGAACAATCCTTGAAGGGTCAGATCCTTTACAGCAACTTCAAAAAATCTTGTGATGGTTGTAGATCAGTTTTGTTTATCAACATAAGTTATATTCATGTGGACATCTACTGGATAAATGTGTTTCAGCCTTTGCAAGACACATGAACCTGCAATAATCTGGGTTTAATGCAAATCCCTAAGTGAGCATACACACTTCAGAATCAGTGTCTGGTTAGATTGCTTTACGCCCAACTGAATGGAAATTTACCTACAAATTATCTATGTTTTAATCAAGGCAAGACATTTATTCTAGAGTAATAGGTTTATAGTCTCACCTCATACTGAATTGGTGCACTCTGTAAAACATCTGAGTGATTGGTATTCAACAAATCTGGGAGAAGAAAGATGGATGACATAGTTTAACCCCAGCTGGCCGCTCAACCCCACACAGCCACTAGCTCACTGCCCCCCACAGCAGGATGGGGAGAGAATCAAAAAAGTAAAAGTGAGGAAGCTCACAGTTTGGGATAATGGCAGTTTAATAGGGAAAGGAAAAGCCACACATGCAAAGTTTGATAAGAGCCTGAATTTAAATACAAGGATCATTCCTTCTCTTACTGCACATACCTTAGGTGTGAGGTGCCTGTTCCTGAAGATTTTTCTCAGCAGTTTGGTCATATGGAAGATTCCTCTCTTCCACTGCGGAGATAGAGGTGGCTGGAAGCAAGCAGCTCTCTATCACAGGAGTGTGTGTAAATGTGCTTCTTCACGATTCTTGGGGAAACAAGAGAAATGTGCATCTAACAAAAGACCTAGATGTTCTCCTACCCTATTCAATTATGGGTTGGTCATAGAAAGCTTCTAGGAAAAGAGACAAAGTATTTCAGAGCTTCCAGGATTGAGCAAGTCTTTTGGGTTGAAGATTCAGGACCAGAACAGTTTCATCAATCTCCCTGCACTCTTGTCCTTAGGTTTATGAAGAACACTGGAAAACCAGGCCCAGAAGGAATTAGTAAGTGAACAGAGAAACTTTTACCAGTTTGGCTTCATTCTCTTTAAGAAAGGTTTTTCCTTGAACAAAGAAACTGTATTCACTTATGAGTTTATGCTTTCTGAATGCCATCATGGACAAGAAGAGGAATATTCCAAGGCTTAGTACAACTGGCTGCAGTGAAATAAGCAATTGTACCTTATCATCTGCTGCCTGTGACATATGCAAAGGAGAGACTGCAAAATCTAAAAATGCATCTGAAATGCTGTAAAATCAATAACACGTGTTGAGGTGATCAAAGCCCCTTAATACAATGTGTTTTATATTGGCTGTCACCACCATTATAGTACTGGCTGCTGAGAGCTGCAATAAGAATAATAATACGGTATATGATTAAAATAACGAATTGTGCTAAGGAATTGGTGTGTACTTTGAAAATTATTAGATGTAGTTGAAAACACAGCTGAAAGACTGTCTTCATATAACATATTGCCAGGACTAACTGCTTTGATTTCTTAAAACTAGATGATGATTGTTTGATCATTTTATTAAAAAAAAAAAAAAAAAAAAAAAAAAGAATCTAGGTGTCAAAGAGTTTCCTTATGTCTAAACAAGTGTTATTAACTTCAATTATGGCTGCCAGGTGGAGAACTGTGCAGTTCTTTTACCATGTTTCAAAATATTTCATTTAGACATTTTGGAAAAACATACATCCCTATTCATAACCCCTGTTACTGTTCTGATTTATAGGTTCTGCTCCACTGTAAATCATTCAAAATGAAAAAAAATTAAATTTTATGGCATCAAACTTATGTGGCGTCGTGCCTGAGCAAAGGGCAGAAGGAATGTGATTCTTATACTGCCAGTTTTTATTGAACTTAATTTTTTTAAACAAATGGCTGAGATACACATATAGAGAAATCTAGAGTATACTTATTCTTTATTTGGACTTTGAATTAAAAATAAAGCACTCTCTTCAATAATTTTTTCTAGTTGTTTATGAAACTTCAACTACTAAGTAATTTTTTTTAACTTTTAATCTATACAAATATTTGCAACTGAAACTCAGAAAATTTTGGTTTCAGGCCATGCACTTTAATTGCTGTGGATGGCTAAATGTATCATTTATTTCACCTGACAGGCTCTTGGAGAAGAAAGGGTAGTGATATTGGAAGTGACATAGGGAAAAGTGCAAAATCTTATTATTTTTACATGGAGAAAGAATCTTGAAATGTATTAAAATCATGGCCTGTGTTATCTAGTGTCAAAGTGGTTTTGGATGAGGAGATATGATATTACATTCCTAAGACTTCTATATTATTTGCTTTTCATGTTCCCTAGTAGAATGCATCAATGCCAGTGAACATTACTGACCTGGCATGATTCCTGACTCTGAAGTGGTTCATTTTTGGCAGAAGAAATTTCTGCACCAGTTTCTGAGGTTTTCCTGAAAGGCATGAAGGCATTTTAGCTTTTGATGTAACTTTAACTCACACAACAATGCAGGAGTTGGTTTTAAACTTTAGTTGAGCTAACAGGTGAAGTGATTCTCAGAGACTATAGCTCAGTACTTGCTAAAGGTATGTTTTTCAGATATTTGTGGATTTGAAACACTAGGAGACAAGACTTAAACTCTCATAATGGTGGAGACTCATCTTAGAAATGTGGAATCTGTACCTGACCACATCTCAGATTTCTCTCCTGCCACAAACCCTCTTGTTTTAATGAGCTTCCTTTTGCTTTACCTGGGAAACCTTTTCATCGCCTCATCCTGCACTTCTCAGCCCAGCCAAATCCTCTAAATATCCTTAGGACCATGCAGGCACATGATAATCTGTCAGAGTCTTTGAGAGATGCTGTCTACAATTTTATCACTTGTCTTGATCATTTAAGAGATGACCAGAGCTCTTGAGCACTTCCTTACTGCAGCAAAGTGGTTAATAATGGGTATTCTAAGGAAAGTGAGATATAGCAGACATTCTTGACTAGTATAGGATGTGAAAGGCAGTCCCTAGTGACAGAACTGCACTCATCATACACCAGTCATCAAACCCTACTCTTTCCACTTTAAATGTTGGTAGTCTTTCAACTCGGGAATATTTTGACATTAATGAAAAAATTCTGCTGACAACTGTATTAAAAATGCAACAAAATACATTGTCAGAAAGAAAGAATGGCTGAGTCTTGTCTTAATTTGTCACTATTAAATTAATACAGTCAAAATAATTGTGTCTTGTTTTTAAAATATGTTTAGATTATAATATTGTGGCTTTCTGGTCATGTGCAATTCCATGTATTACTTGTGTTAATAGAGATTTTTTGTAGCCTTTTCTTTTATAGCAGGTATTATTTTACCTCACTTTTATTGCAGGTAGGTTTCTTTGAAATACCTGTTAAACCTAATCTATTAAATGAAATGAATATTGAAATAGATGATCTCTGTGTTGTAGGTAACAAAAACAATATAAATGTTAACAACATTCCCTTTAAATGCAGAATCAATTATATTAAGTACCTTGGGGTTAAGATTTTAACTTCCTTAGATTTATGGTGAGAATTAAAACATCTCTTGTTACATTTGTAAACACAGAGCTTGTTAGATGAAGGGAATTTCCTTTATCATTAATAGGTCACATTAATGTGATAAAAATGCCTGCACTCTCAATAAATTTTATTCTTATTTTAAGCAGTTACCACATAGAGTGTTTATCCCTCAAAACTCTCAATAGCACTTTTATATCCTCCAATTGAAATAATAAAGAGCAAAGAAAGAGAAGAAACAAATTAATCCTCTCCTGGGAAGCAGAAAGACAAGCACTGCCAGATTTAAAGTGGTAGGACTGATTTGTTAAGCCTTTTATTCCTCTCTTTCCATGTTTTAAATGGGGAAATCAGTACCTGATACTGCAACTAAATTTAAAATTGCCTTGTAGAAACACCTTTGTGTAAGGCACCTGATACTTCCTTCTACTCTTCATTGCTCTGTTATGCCAGAATGGGCATTTCTGGAACTGGAAAGAGGAGTGAGTTTTATTTATCTTTGTGTATATTGATTATTAAAACACCATAGGTTGGAGGAAAGGCGAAATTGAATGAGGTTCTGTGCCCACGTAGAACTGCTATGAAAGTGATTGATCACTCAGCAGCTTTTACCTCAAAAGCTCTATCTTTCTGAAAACTTGGTCATACTTCATTATTTGTATTGATTCCAGGCCTAGTTTCATTTGGAGTAAATTTCCTAATGGACACAAACAGAAGAGTTGTCAAACCTTGTGTTGTCTAGGCAGTAACCTACGAAGTCTAAATCCAAAGAATTCACAAATACAGAGAGAATTTGTTGGTGGTCTGCAGAGAGAAGACTGATCGATCTGTGTGGGGTTTATTTCTGGTTTCCAGCTGCTGTTACATGTGTTTAATTCATCCAGTGAGAAATGAAAATACTCAGTGAAATTATAAAGTTATCTGGAAGAAAGGGGCCAGTGGTACGTAAGATGACCAGACCTGTGGTAAGATCTAAAACTGCTGTGGAAGAGGAACATTGTTCAGAATGAATTAATCAAATGGCAAATGAATCAAAGAGACAAAATTGTCATGGCAGAAGAATGAGCTTCCAAGGACAGCATGGAGAGAGGGTGGGTGAGGAAAAGGGATGATGATTGTGGAAGCAAAGCCAATTCATGTATCTGTATGGGGTGTAAGTGCTCATGAGAGACAAGAGATAACAGGAGAGGGACTGATTTTCTGGATGTTTTTCCCCTCTCAAATTGTATTTCTTCTAAGGTGCATGTAACAATGTACCAAAGCAGAGTATCAGATTTCATGATGTAGTTTGTGTGCTTCATAAACGCCTTATTACACTTTTGCAGGATGGAGCCTAAAGGAAATCTACTCCTTGGACATGACTATTAGAGTAGATTATTAGTAGGACATAAATTCTCATTTCCTTGAAAAGGTAAAATAAGAAGAGGTTTATGAAAAGCTTTTTATTCCTTGGCATATGGTCTGAAGATCTTCTTTTCAAAAGAGAATGAATGAGCCTGGACTTCTCCACACTGTCATGGTCATGTTCTTTTAAAATATTAAGGAAAGCATAAGGCACTAAAATCTATTTTTTTCCTTCAGTTTGGAGGATTAACTGGCAAACAAAGGAATGATCTCTCATTAATCACCACCATCTTAAATGTCACTTCACTTACAGAAGTCAAGATGAAGCAAAATTCAGGAGTCAGTTCTGGTGAATCTCGTATCAAAGCTGAGACACTCAACTGCAAACGCAGGAAAGGCTCCTTGCGCTGTGTCTGATAGAATCAGTAACACAAAGTTGGTACACCAACTAAAACAAAAATAGATACTTTCTCAAGGGGTAGATGCCTGCTAAGTATTCTGAATTTAACAGGCTGACACTGTAGGCTATTCCCATGAGCTTTTGGCAAGCTTGAATACATTATGAGCTGGACGGTCCAGGCCTGGAGGTCCCCACCGGGCACACCATGGGTGCACAGGCCACAGGACACCTGGGTGTCCCATGGGGTGTCACACAGGATCTCTGTGCCCTGGGGTGCCTGGAGGTGGTGCTTCTCCACTTGGCATGAGGGTGTCTGTGGGGGCAGGACAAGTGTCCTTAGACCAGACTTGGAGCTCAATCATTTTCTTCACTGAGAAGCTTTGCTAAGCCACTGCAGGAGCTGCAAGAATTTGGGTTCTCTGTCAATGAGTATGAGAAGTGAGAATCAGAAATACCACAATCCCCTCCAGCCTCATTTGCTCTACTGATGGATTTTGGGCACTATTATCTCTGTATAAATCCTCTCCACAGCTGCTGTGGAGCAGCAACATTGTCAGGCAATAACAGCAGCTTTGCTGTGATTGTAAGCAGTAGGGAAAGATGTGCTAAGTTAGACTTCACTTTGTTGTGCAGATTTATAATTTAAATTTTCTTTGAGAAGAAAGTGCATAATATTGCTAATAAGAAACTTTTCATCCCAAAAGAGGGAAACCAGGTTTGGAATTAGGAACATAAATAAGGTTTAATAGAAAGACGTTTCTCACAGGGGAAAACAAACATTTAGGAAAGAACTTGAAATACAGGCAGATCAAAATTTTAAAGTGGTCCTTTAATAATGATGGAAGAATTACCTGTACAAAATAGTAACCATACTCCCAGTCTGCAGCCAGGAAAATGATTAGTTACTATTGAATTTGGAAGAATAAGAACCTTTGGCAATATAGCAGTGAAAAAATACATTTCAAAATACAAAGGAATACATGGGAAAGTTTTTTCTTATCTGGGGAACTAGAAATAATACACCTGCAAGTATAATGAATGGCATAATATTGGCACCACATGGGGCATTGAGCAATTTGTACCGCAGTTATAGGTTCTCTCTTGCTATTAATCTCAAATAAAATAAACATCAATTTCAAATTCTTGTATTTCTGGCTCTCATTTATTGTTCACTAAGTCTTTTCCTTTGTGTTTTGTCTTTGCCAGCTCTTTCTGTTTCTCTTATGTTACTTGTCCATTCTCTTGGCTGTTTTCCTGGCTGTGCTCCATCTCCTTAGATTACCTTCAAAAAAGAAAGAAAAAAAATGTACTTCATGTCCTGAACTACAAAAGCAGTCAAATATATACCAAAATTGGTATATCATTGAAGTGGTTTGCTTCACTGATGGCTTTTTTTAAAAAAACACACTAAGTAGCAAATACTGGCTTGTAAGACACTGTTTTGTGGTCTGAGTAGCGTGGGGGAATTCAGTAATGCATTTCATATATTAGATGCTTATGTTCTTAAACCTCTGAATTAAGAAAAAAATTCAACAGAACATGAAAACATCTTGCTTCTTTTTAAAATTTAATTTACATCTTAGACTTATTCTGTTGCTCTGAGCATGTGCTTACTCTTGGTATTATAGCTGCAATGATTTAATTCTTCAGTTTTTATGCAGAGTGTGCTTTCTATGTCTAATTCCTTTCAGCATCAATGCAACTCGTTGGTTTCTCCCCATGAGTTCCCATTACTGATAGAACACCACTATCTGGATCCTTGTGCTAAGGATGCTGCAGTATTGCTACCATACATGCTGTGACTTTTTGTCCCCCTCTGATGGTACTCCTGTGCCTCAGATTTATATAAAAAATTGCCAGAAGTCACCAAAACCGACTCTGCTCTTTTAACCCTGGAATCAAGCTAGCAAAATGAGAACCAGCTCAAGTACAATGTAGTATGAGTAGCTGACACACTGCTGACCCAAGGCTAACCAGTGCCAGTGAAAATCAAAAAGCAATGTGTACACTGGGTGGATGTAAATGTGGGATAACACATAGTTCAACCACTTTAAATTCTCTAGAGATTTTAAAGGAAGAAGGTTTGAATCTGAATTTCTTCTTTTCCAGGTAACTGGTGCCAGCCATTGTACACAGGAAGAGAGACCAAGCACATAGGTTTGTTTTAAAATATTTATTCATATTTAAATAATTCATTGTTGCTAACATTCTTCAGCTTGGTCACCAGGCCCAGGAAAAGCAGTGTGTAAGGAGGAGACCTTCACATATGAGATGTACACATTGGAGTCCCCAAGCTGTTGACTGCTCCATTTCCAGGCTCTGCACCCTGCAAGGTGCTGATCCACTGCCCTGAACTGCTATGACCTCAGCCTGCCTCCACCTTCTCATTCCTGAGGCTGTGCCATCAGTGGGTCCACTGTCAACAAGACAGTGACTTCGAGACAATCTCTTCATAGGCACACACCCTGCAAGGACAGCCTTAAGGACTTTCTCTCTGGAGCATATGGTATTACTGAGTCAAAACAAACTTGAGTTCCTCTGTCTGTGGTTGCACAGCATGGTTAGTTCAGTCAATAGATAGGAAAATATGATTTTCAGAATGAGAGTCCTACTATATTAGTCTGGTAAATCCCAGTGTTATGACACAAAAGAAAAACAATGTTCTTGTTATTTCTGGAGGTTTAAGGAGATTGCCATACCCTGGGATACAATGGTACTTTTCAGCTATTAAGACTTTTAAAACTCATTGAAAATAGTACTCAGATCCAAGAAAGGTTACAATGTGTTCTGCATGTATTAAGCAATGTTCTGAGGGTAAATTCAAAGATACAAGTTATTTTATTCTTAATTAAAAAGAAAAAAGTAAAAAGGATTAGGTTCAGAGCTGTTTAGTATTTACTTGAGTAAATCAAATGAACAAGAATAAAATGCTGAACAGAAAATAAAAACATTCATCTCTGTTTTATGACAGAATTCAAGCAGCTGCAGATTAGCAGGAGAAACAGTAGATTCAGAAGGTAAATAGCTAAATAATTACATTTGTGTCATCATCAGAGACTAAATTAAAAATTACAAGCAGATTCCTTAAGGGGAAAACAGAGAAACAAGAGCTGGCACAGAAACAAAGTCCTAGGGCTATCTAGATGGGCTGCATTCTCATTTGTGCTGGTCTACACAACCATATGAGGGTCCAGTGTGTCATGGGGAGGATATGGAGTAGAAAATTAGCAAGTCATTAAGGAAATGACCGGTGAGCAGCTCATGATATACTGCCAACATCAGCTTATTTGCATTGCTGAAGGTTGAAGCAGAATGCTACCTGTAGCCCACATGGAGGGAGAAGGATCTACACTAATTATTAATCGATTTATACCTGTAGGCTGCAGTGTTGCTCTGATTACATTGTAAGTGGAAGTGGAGATAAAAAAGGAGATGAAAATATAAATGGCAGCAATTGACAGCCAAAGATGAATTTGAGTCATGAGCCATTAAAATATGAGAAAGATTAAAAACTATCTGTAGCTATTGATTACAAACAGCCTCAGGAGGAGACTGAGCCATCTGTGTCTAGAAGGCTTATTTTAACTCCTTTGTTTGGATGCCATAGTTTTGTAGTTGTTTCTTTGCTTTCGTCTTGAGATCAAAGCAAAACTGTTGCAATGTTGTCTCAGAAAAGCATGTTGTGCACTCTGTATCAGCATACAAATGAGATTATCTTGGGCCATATGTGAAGGTGAGGGCTGGAATTGGAAACATCGAGTGAAAATACTTTTGATTACTTTTAAAAATCTGAATGCCAGTCTTTTACAATAGCAAAGTGAAGACCTCCTCATTGTATGTTTTGAATAACTGATGTTTTTCTTCCGTGCCTGGTATAATGTTTAAAACTCTGCTCCTGTTCTTCTCATCCTAGTACATCCTTCACAAATTGTTTGTTTTTATGCTGTTAAATTCCCCACTTACTTGAGAAGGTGACCACTGCACAGTCTGACACAGGTAGAGAAGGTTCATGAGGGGAGTGTAGCATTTACTAATTGCCACACTTCTGAAGGCAGCTTATATGTTCCTCTTCCACATGGGCATTAATTATAGCTGTTCCTCACATAAGGATAGCTGTGACCTTTTGCTCAGTGAGTACACATGTGAGGGTGTCTGTGCTGATCAATAATTAGTTAAGCACTTTGAAATGTTTTGGCCTGAAAGACACTATATAAATAAATGTAGCATATCCTTCTTAATATATCTCATAATATTTGTTCTAGGATTTGATTTGTGGAAGATACATTCGTTCACAGGGTTGGATTCTTCAGACTGTAAAGCGTATCTGGATATGGATGAGGATTTGCCAGAAATGTAATGAACATAGGAGAAAAATCTGTTTAATAGAAATTCTTGCACCAGGAAGGAATTAATTTATCCCATTTGTTTTTATGGATATTACTTGATTTTTGGTTCATAACTCTCACTTTTGAAACAGAATTTGTGGGCTAGATCCAGGATCTTGGACACCCCAGGTTCTGCAGCAACCCCACCAATGTTCTCTCACTTAAAAGATAACTGATACCCTTTGATCCCTTATTTCAGCTTGCTACAGACTATTCTCTGCAGAATTATTTGGTGATCTCTGTCCCTGGTCGCTTCATGGCTGTAAGTTTCCTATTATTTTTTCAATGTGTCAGCTGCCTTTTCTGCAGCAGTCACACTGGCTATAGCATTTCTTTTCCCGGGCTTAGCATACTTCCGCACCCATCCAGCTATTTCCCTGGTGTCCCATTGAGTCTTTTCTATTAACTGTGTCTTAGAATTTTAATGCTCAAGCCTGTTTCCTGATTTAGGTAAGTCTCAGTAAACCATTTATAACATATTTTTCCTTACACACATGAGGTACTGTTTCAGGTCTCCATTTTTTTACAGGCTTTAGGTCTGCCTGGACTTATGTAAGATTAAATCACTCCTCTCCTGTTTCTGCAAAATTTTCTTTACCAGATGTGTTATCAGTGTCTCTATTATTTGAGCTCATCTGGCTTTTGGACAGAGCAGAGGAGTCCTCTCAATAAATGTCCCTATAAGATGTTCTTGCTGACCAAAGGGAACCATAAAAAGCACTTGAATGTTTGGACACAGCCAGATGTGCTTGTGAGTTAGCAGCACACACAGTCAAAAGGGTTTCTGGATAGCATGGAGCCATATTTAAGAGAAAAAAAATTTTAAAAAATAAAAAATAAATAAAAAAAAGACGTTTTAGAAGGATCTATGGAAAACTAGTCCAAATTGCTTACATGACATTCTACTTTTAGGCCACCAAGGTAACAGAAGTGTGCTTAGTTCAGCTCTGGGGTTGATGGGCACAACTGTTATTCCCATAAGGCTGATAGTACAAAAAGTTGATAGACTTGGTCACTCCTACTGCCACATTGCTCTGTAATCTCCAAGCTGGAGCAGGGAATGACTGTGTGGCACCAGGCTATTTGAATTTTATACCTGAGTTTACCACATGGTTTCTGCATGATTGGTAGCCTCCTGGGAATGTGTCTCTGTGGCTAAAGGGAAAAAATTGTACTGCCAAAGACAGCATAAATATAATTATGTCCTGGGTTGGTATGAACAGCCTGAGAAAGACATGCAGAGCCTTCTGCCCTTGCAAATGTCTCTCATATATTTGGGGGATTTTCTGTATTGTTATGTTCACAAGTCAACATAATAAGTTCCAGATTTTTTTTTTCTCATTAATTACACTAAAGAAATTAACTGGAGGGAACATTAAGTGTTTTCTCCTTTCCTTGAGAAAACAATGTCATGATGCTAAACAGAGCTGTGGCAGCTGTGTTTGCTCGCTGTGTCCTCCCTGCTGTGTGCTGCTCAGGCCCAGGAGGGAGGCCAAGTGTTTTCCCTCCAGGAAGGGCTGACATTCATGACAGAAGGATCTTCTCTTACATGTTATGAAAAATATCAAGGGAATAACGAAAACTGCGCCAAGAACTTCTTCAAATTCCTCTACAGCCTCTTTATCTGAGTTTCTAAAGTCACATAGGAACAGTTCAGCTGCTTTGGACAAAGCTTGTAAACTTGATGAGCACCTTTGGTTGACCAGTTTGTGACATTATGGGCAGCCTGGTCTTATTTTCAAAAACTTCATACCATTCATCAGAGTACTTTAGACTATCCATTATTATATTCTTAATTTTCTTGGCCTCATCGTGTATAAATAAAATTTTCATTTTAAATGCTCATGAGTTTTAATTTGATGCTGTCAAGCACTTGCTTTACCAACATTGTTGAAGTCATGTAGTTTATTTCCCAAATATACAGTGTAATTGTGGAAACTGCAAATGGAGCTCATAGTGCTTCACTAGAAAGAGAAGTATTTCACAGCTGAGCATTTTTATACTTGATTATTAAAGAAAGTGGTAGGTGTTGAATTTTTTAGAGAAAATCCAGGTATGCAATCATCATTAAAGTGCCTAACAGTATCAGTCTCTCTTTTAATTACTGTTATTCAAGGTAGTTTTCAAACTGCTTCTCAATGTCAAACCTTTTCCAGAGATATTGACAAATGGAAGTAATATTATTTAAGGTCATAGCTTCTGTCAAAATGAATTCCACATGTCATTAGGTCAGGATTCATTTATGTCAAGGGAAGGATCTGATCCTGTAAGTCTTGTGTACCAAGTATAGCCTTATTTCAGATGGGTTTGGTTTTTTGATGGCTGATTTACATAAAGACTGGAATGTAAAGAGTTAGTAATACGCAATCTCAAAATGAAGACAATTATCAGTAGGAGTTACAGCACCTTTCCCTAGTTTCTGACCTGGTGTTTTACTTCAGCCTACAGAAGCCATAGGTAATGCTCCAAGTAAATCACATTAACAGGTTCCCCAAAAGCGGTCAAATTACATGATTGCTTTAAGAAAACCCCTGGGTACATGTGTGCGCATAATGTACTGTATCAATGCAAAAAAGACAGCAAGCAAGACTAAAAAAGCTATACTTTTTATTTTGCCAATGAATCTGTTGCACTTTGCAATGTTTAAGTGGGCTTATACAACATAAACATTTGGGACATTTAACATATCAAGCTCAAATAAAAATGACACGCAGATCGTTCACTTCTGAAGCTGCCTTGTGTTCAGTTATTGGAACACTCCATCTCTGTGGTTTCCGAAGTATTATAAGTATATATTCCAGATTAAACTTTCTATTTTCCTCAAGGTAGTGTTGCTTTTCAGTCCTCAATGGCTTGGTTTTTACCTAAAGAATCAGGTCCTATCAGAAAAATCAAAGGTGATTACACAGCTCAGTAGTCATTTAGGATTTCTGTGGCTCAATTAAGCATGTATAGCATGCCACAGCCACTGAGACTCTGTTTATTCAGTGCAAGTGCTCTGTAATTTATTTAAAATAATCCATCTTTAACAAATAAAGAGGCCATTGACTGGGCATTGCTGCAGGCATCCATTTCAATGCTGCCTTCTTGATGGTCTGTTTTGCTGGTTTGAGTTAAATACCTGACAAAAGTGATTCAGTTTTTGGGAAATAAGATTTGTATGTAAAATGTTTATTTTATTTTACACCAGTAATCAGGTAGAACATCTTTTAAAGAGATTGACCATTAAAAATGATTAATGCTTTTCCTTCTGATAGCCACAGGTTGTGACTGTTAGATCTGTGTGGACATGTGAGTGTACATGTGTGTGTTTACAACTGCTCAGGAGCCGTGTCTTTCTGACACTTCACTAACCATGTTAGACCTATTACTGTATATATTTATTGGAAATCAGATTGGATAGCTATGTCAGTGGCAAAAACTTTCTTTTCCAATGTGCGCTTGCATTTCTTTTTTCTTTTCCCACTTGGCTCTTTCAGAAATGGGTCAATCATCTAAGCAACACCAGGAAGCTGCCATAAAGGCTTGCCAGTGCTAGTGAATCTTCTCTGAGAATCAAAAGATTGCAATATAGGTTCCTGGTAAGTGCTGTTTCTTGTTGCACTGGAAACATGCCCAACTCAGAAGAAGCTTTTTCTCTGTAACAAGAAACAGCCATTAAAAACCATCTTGGGAATAGAGCAAAGTATAGTGCTAAATTTCCAGTGGAAAGGTAATAGAGAAGGCTATTGGTTAAAGGGCTGCTTCTTAGGGTTAAGGATAAATAAAACTCTGGTAGCCACAATGGCACCTCCTGTCCAGAAGCCACACAGTATAGCTGTGTCTTGTCTTCTTTTCAGACTTAAAAAAGAAAAACAACCCACCAAGAACAACCCCAACCTTAGAGTAGGTGAAACTAAGCTGTTTGTGTTATTGAATAATGGCTTTTTAATGGTAGTTAAACAGAATCATGGACAGCACTCAATATTTCTTTATGTAAGCATCTAAAGAAGGTATGTCACAAGTTCACAGGAGAATTTTAAAGCCAGAGCAACACATGTTTTGTTGCAATAAGTTTATTCGCACATTATTTATTCTTTTTATTTTCTTACAGAAGCCTCATTAATAGGTCATTTGTACTCACTTAGATGAGAATAATTTTTCAAGGCATGCTGTTTGATGAATAGCTAATTCTATTTTAAATATGAGGATTTATTCCAGAGGCCTTGAGTCTGCAACACATTTACAGTCACTTAGGCTGCTGTGTTTCCAAATGGAGTTGTGTTGTACCTAAAGCTGAAGAATTCATCTGGCTTCATTTCACATTTCAGCTACACAGGACAATATAGTCAGTACCCGCTCATCTGGAAATAAGACAAAGCAACAGAGATTCTGTCTATCATAAGACATTAATACATATAGTAAATGACCTTATTTTTAGTAGTTAATCACAGGCATAGGACTGGAGTCATGGAAGAGAAGTGAAGAGTATCTTATAGCTTTGGGGATCATCTAAATCAACCTTGATTTTGTAAGGAACTCTAGTTTATACTTAGTTCACAGACTGAACTAATTTAGCCTCAGTTTTTTCTTTTAAATGTTAAATGTCTCTTAAAATGGTTTGCTGGACTTTTAATATTCAGTCACTATCTAGTGTTCAACCTGCAGTTGTGGAAATTATTTTATTTTAAGGCATTAAATCAACAAGCATTGCAATATTGCAAGCTAAAGAAACACTAGCTCCTCATTAGGACTCATGATTGTACTAATGATTTGGGCTAAGTTGTAGCTGCACATATAAAACTGAGGCAACACCATCTTATAGAAAACAATCACACATTTGGCACTGATGAGGGTGCCCATGGAATTCTGTATTAGGTTTTGGGCTCCTCATGATGATAAAGACATTGAGGTTCTGGGATGTGTCCATAGAAGGGCAATGGAGCTGGAGAGGGGTCTGGAGCACAAGTTCTATGAAAAGCTGCTGAAGGACCTGGGGGTGTTCAGCCTGGAGGAAAGGAGGCTCAGGGGAGACTTTGTCACTCTACAAGTGACAAGGAGGTTGTAGCCAGGTGGGGGTCAGTCTTCTGTCAGATAAAAAGTGATAGATTGAGAAGAAATGGCCTCAAGATGTTCCAGGGGAGGTTTATATTGGATATTAGAAAAAAGTATTCCCATAGAAGGCATTGTCAGGCACTGGAACTGGCTGCCCAGAGAAGTGCTTCAGTCACCACCCTTGGAGGTGTTTAAAAGATGTGAAAGTGTGGTGCTGAGGGACATGTGGTGCTTAGGGACGTGTGGTACTTAGGACATGTGGTGCTCAGGGACATGGGTTAGCGGTGGAATTGGCAATGCTGGGTTGATGGTTGGACTGGATGATCTTAAAGATCTTTTCCAACCTAAACTATTCTCTGATTCTGTGAAATACCTGGCAACGTATGAAGTGAAATGAAATCTCATCAGTGGACATCAAAGTTATGCAACAAGGAACATGGAGGTGAAGGGTAGCCTGAAATCCTGTCTTACTGCCTGGTCCTCTCCTGTGCCTTGGTGGATACCAGTCCAAAATTTCTATCCCACCCAGGAGGATGTAGTGGTTCAGAAGCACAGGAGGATGGAACCTGAAGTCTGATCAAGCTGAGGCAGGAAACACCCATGCATCTCTTCAGCTTGGAGGGTGTTTAAGGCAGACATCCACACACTTGAGGAGTGTCCAGATTACAAAGAGGTGCAACTGGAATATTTAGATGTCTCCAGGACTAGAGGAAAGTAGAAGCTGTTCAGATGCAATTTAGGATTTAGGCACTAAACTCTTGCTTTGTGTAAACTACTCCTTGATCTTAAAAACTGCTGGTGTGGAAGTGTTTCCTCCAGGCTTTAGCACAAGGAGAAGTAGAGATACCAGATACTGAATTAATTGTCTAAGGTCACATGAGGCAAGGAGGGAAATATGGAGTCAAAAAAAGGTGACCTAACTCCAAGCCTTGTGTCCAGTATGTGGGATGACAGTTCTATGCTGAATGGGATCTTTGTTTGGGTGATGAAATGTAGTAGCCCAAGAAAAGGCAAGAAGGCTTTAGGAGCACGGATTTCCATTGCACTTATAATTCAGAATGTTGCTTTTCATACAGAGTGGTGCGAATATATTACCTTGGTGAGAAACCAGGGAGAACAAGGACCACAGAGCAAGAGCAAGCTTGTGGGTGTATGTGGGGAAGAGAAACAGAAATTATGCTGTATAAGGTATTGGAGGACTTCCAAGTATTTTTATTCATTATTACTACTTTTATGTGAAAGAGAACAGCCTTCCAGGCTTAGCTGGTTAGAGTTGGGTAGGGATTTCAGCAAGTTTTAGTCCAAATCCATGTTTGAATGTGTGTGTGCATATGTCTGCATGGTGCTTGCATGCGGTCCAGAATGTGCAGCTTTTTATCTGATCACATTTACATGTTCCACTCTCTTCTGTAAGTTCAACAAGCCTTTTATTGAGTCATATGACACTCAGCTTCAAAGCTTATTAGTATTTTTAGACAGGAATTCATTAGATAGGCCTCTTTTTATCGAAACACACATAAAATACCAAACTAAGTGATTAAAGGATATTTTAAAACTTTTTTTTTATATCAAAATATGAAAGCAGTTTTATTACCTCAGCTAAGGTAAGAGTGCTGATTTTTTTTTTTTTAAATAATGTTTCATTTGAGTTTATGGTACTTAGAAAAAGGCAAAACCAAATGTTTCTGTGACACATTAAAAGAATTTCATTTAGCAAAAAGTATTATTGATAGACCTTTTTCAGAAGTGCATCCAAACTATCCTTTGATAACCATTGTGTATTGAGATCTTCAAGGGAAAAAAAAAAAAAAAGTGATCCTGTAGATAAGCTGATTGAATATTTTTATTTGTTGGATGTTACATGTTTATCTATTTGTGATCTGTTAGTTTCATCATGAAAATTCAGGCACTTAAAGTTTCCTGGTAGCAAACCATGATGTCATATTTAACTTGTTTTGCAGAATGACATGAAATGTTTTTACTATAAAGAGCAGATTTTGTTTTAAGTGACTCATAAAGTGAGGTAGAAAAGGGAATCTCAGTAGTCATGTCTTAGAAGTAAGAAACGATTGGAGAAAATTTTATCCGACTGTACAGGCTTGATCTTGACTTTGAGGTTTTGTTTATTGTTTTGATGTTAATTTTAAGTAGATTTTAATAAAAACATCCTGTAGCCTTTATATTTAAAATAGTCTCTTAAACTCATAGTCATCTGTAAGCAGAATTTCACTCCAAGAGCTGGGGACTGCTTATGCCCCTACCAGGACTCTGAAAAAGAACTAGTCAGATTTTGATGAAATAAGCTCACAATAAGTACAATTTCCATGGTTCAGTGTTTGTTGGGCTTTTCATGATTTTTTTTTAAATTTTATCACTGTTGCGATGAGAAGGGAATAAACATTGTATAATCCCAGAAATGTGAGGCAAATGCAATAGAGAATGAAAACCAGAAGCTGCCTTGCTGACAGGCTGGGGTGCTTTGGATGAAAGGTTCTTCAGATGTTCCCCAGGTGGGAGAGATGGGTGGAGGGTGCAACTGACCTTGGGGTGGATTGAAAGCTCTTCCTTGGGCATGGTTTGTGGCATGAAGGCACTTCGCATCTAGGACCGTGGTGGTACCAAGTACCAGTTGCTCCAGTCAGGCTTCCTTTGTGGCACCAGGGTCTCTGTCAGCACAGGATCTTGCTGGTGTGAGTAAAGCACAGAGCTGAGCACCTGTGGCTGGTCAAGGCAAACTACTCCTCCTCCTCCTCCTTCCAGCAATCTTCCAGGCAGCTTTGTGTGATATTGTGTGGCAATTGAGACCAGTAGGAATGCACTTCAGGAGCTTATTTAAATAACTGCAGCTGAATTGCTACCATGATTTGGGAGTTCTTGCATCCTCTGTACAAAACACAAGGAGCATCAGCTTCCTGTAATGACCTCTAAAACACTTTTCTTTGTAACAGCCCACAAAGATCAGATTGAAACCTGGTGGGGAGCCTGGGAAATTAGCCTTATGGATTAATTTGCTAGGAATTCTACAGCATTTCAAGCTGAGGCACCTGAAGTGCAATACCCAGATAGAGCCCTTCAGGTACACCAGATGAAAGAAAATGGAGTATGAAGGCAATTTTGGCTGTCTTTACCTTTTCCCAGTATTTTCAAACCAGTCATCCTTTAAAAATATTTAGGAAAGGGCTGATTTGTGAAGCAAATATCTCAAGGTCCAGTGGTTTGATTCTGAAAATAAACCATATCACATGGAAAGGGAGCCTGGAATAAATTACCTTAACTTTGTCAGTAGCTTCAGTGGAGGCTCTGTCCCACTGTGTATTTCCACATCTTCTGTGGAGTCTCTTAAGATGCATGAGTATGGAAGCTTGAGACACTGCTGTACAATTGTACCTGTCTGGTACAAAAGTGGCATTACTTTTAATAAGTGAGCAAATTACAAGGAGTTGTCAGGTTTTTCAAAAGTAAATATCATCGTTATGGGAAAGTCAAGACATGCAGCGTGAGTGCTTGCTCATCACAGCTAAGTAAGAAAGGGTAAAAGTAGCACAAAATTCGGGGTGAGAAAACAGGTAGTTAAATCTGATTTCAACCAAAATTGTCACTAGTAAGTTGCTTACAGCTTCTCAAAGAAGGTTGTTTTGGAAAGAAAGGCAATTTCTTTCTCTCTCTCAACCCTACTGCCAACCATCTGTTGATAATTATTGTCCAGTCTCTGCTGAGAACTTGTGATATTTAATATTTCCTCACCACTTGAACAAATAAGTGATAATAACTGCAAGGTACTTGACCACAGGAGTAGAAAGCACGAAAGAGTCCGTGTACACCTTGGTTTTTGAAAACAACTCGGTTTTCTATATGTGATAAAGATAAATCTGAGATCCTGGGGACTTGGAAAATAGGTGAGTTCCACAGTGTCTCTGGAAAAAAATATTTAAAAGTATTTTTAAAATAATGAATAAAATTTAAATTGTTGGTTTCTGTTTGTGTTTCTTATTATTTTTAATTTATATTATTCTTTCTCATAGAAAATATTGGGCCATCTATCTCTTTGTGTATTAAATAGTTACAAAAAGCAAGCTTGAAATATCTCAGGTTTTGCAATGTTTAGTCTCTTAAATTGTCAATGAGTAGAGATCTAATTTAGAAATTGTCTCTGAACTTCTAAAAGAAGCTGTCTGTAACTGCTCTTCTAGCTTTCTTTTTCTTAGTTTTTGATATGTATTGTTAATATTAGTCTACATTTTTATTTAAAGTACTTGGATTTCTACAAGCAAGTACTATGTAAACCTAATTACATCTGTCAACCCATCACAGGCTTCTAACCTTATTTTACATATGGTCTGACAACAATATATTTGTGTTTAAGTTTTCACAGCCTGATGTCTCACTGCATCTGGAATGACATCCTCTGTTGAAGGCATGACTCAGCGTTCTTAAAGACCTGGATCCAAGGTTTTCCAAAATTGTTTCAGCACCCATGACTTCCAAACTATTCTAGTCCCAGTGCTCTGAAGAGCTGTTCCCTATCAAAGTGCCAGAGACACAACACACTGGGCTGATACCAAGAAACATTGCTTGTTGCTTTTGATATAGTGGCTTTGGATGATTTGACTAAAATCTCAGTATACTTATCATACTTTGGATGATTTGACTAAAATCTCAGTATACTTATACAGGTATATAGGTATTATGAATATTTTTTCCTTATTGTTTTGTTTTTCTTCAGACAATTCAGCAATACCAGCCTGAGTGCTCTCAAAGCTGCTGAAGTTTGTAGTAAGCCTTGGCTGCAGCTCCCTCCATCTCTAAGGTGGTTTCCCAAGCAGTAGCTCTGAAGATTTTCCCTGCTCACTCTCACATCCACTGCCAGTGCAGAGGCTGATCTCCCTGACCCCATGCACAAATGGTAGAGCAAGAAAAAAATTCCAGGAATGCCAATTTTTAATTCTTAGTTGAGTATGCATTCCATATAGTTGCCAGGTGCTAGTACTAAACCCCCTCTCCCCAATAAACCTTTACATTTTATGGGTGTTTCGCTCTCAAACTGAAAATAAAACCACTGAACAGGAAATAGTGTTTCTTAAAGGTTCATGCAAAATAATTTCTAATACTGCTTGATAATGAAAAGTGAACCACAGGTTCATGACAGAGAGTGAATTTCTTGATGAATATACACCCCAGAGTAAGCATTTCAAAGTAATTTAGTAGCTAATGTGATTTTTGAAAGTTGTTTACATCATCGAGCATTCACTTTCTTTCTATACTTTTTTCATACTGTTTTAGAAAGATAAATACCCAAGAGTGGACAAAATTCCAAAGTTACCTGCTTGTCCCACATCATGGAATTTTTTTTGTTTATCTGCTTTCCTTGATTATTCTGGAGAAGCAAAAATTAAAGATTCTTGGGACATCATGAAGGTCATCACAATAAAACAAGTAGGAATAAGATAAGGGGTTGATTAGAGCACATGAGAGACTGGTTTCAGTCCGTGCTACCTTTTCTTTTTTGCTGTTGGAATGTAACAAATATTAACTGCTACTGCTCTGCTGTACTTCATTACATAAATATTTGTGTAAATTCACACTGTGAATATATGAAGTGCTTTGATGGGCAAAGAGGAGAGTTTCCCCATGTGATGGTTTCTTCTTTATATGAAGAAACAGCACTGTATGCACTGACTGAACTTTCACACTCATGCTGTTCAGCATCAGCTTGAGTTCTCAGTTCTCTTTTTTCCCTCCTTCATAACTGGTTTACTCACCAAAACCAGCTCTGTTGCTGTGCAGCAATTCCTAAGTGCTCTGAGCCAGTGCTATGAAGTGAAACTTTTTTTTTTTTTTTTTTTTTTTTTTTTTTTTTTTTAAGCAAGCTGCTGATCTGGAGGTCTTTCTATGCTCCACTTCCTTTATAAGATTAATTAATACACCATGCAAAATTCCAAGGAGCTGTACTTATTCCCAACTGTGACCTCACTAAGCCCTCAAAGAAGAGAGTGTTTGGGTATGGGGATTTTTTAATACTTTACTATACTCTGCTGCTAGCAATGAGTGCTGTTTTCTTATGTCAGTTTTGCAGAAGTGCTAGTGTGTGCAGAAATCCACAGGGAATTTTTTATTAAAGTATTTATTTATACTTGTACATATACTGAATTTATCCCTTCCCCCTGACAATAATGTTGGTATATCTCAGGTATCAAGGCAATACCAAAACTCTTTCTCTGTTGTATAAACATTGTTGTAGCCATGGCAGTTAAGGACATCAAAAGAGAAAGTATTGGCATAATAAAAGATATCACCTACTTCTACAAGCTTTCCTTCTTTATTATATTCTTTGACAGAGACAACAACCTTCATTAGATCACTTTTGTGTGTTCTTGTTCCACTTACAACATAAAAAAAAGAAAAAAAAGAGCTATGAGTATGGAACATGAGTTCCTCTTTAAAAAGAAAAACAAAGGAAAAAGTAGATGCACATTGTCTTGACAGTGTTATCTTTCACTCAGCATTGACTCAGGTGAGCCAGTCATGATGAAAAAGTGCTTAAAATATTTGGCTTTGCTTTCCTCCAATATATTTCCTTCCAGTAGTTCATAGTTTTTATAGTTGTTCATTTATTGGCATCGTTTAGGAGGCAAATTAGTAGTGTTGCGAATTGGGGTAGATTTATACTCTCATCATTATACAGGGAAATTGGTATATTCATCTATATTCTAACACAACAAAGATAGGAACAAAGGAACTTTGCTTTGAAAGCTTTGTGAAAAGTTTGTGAAAAGTTTGTAAAAGTTCATACAATGCAAAACACTTTCACACGGACTGGAGCAATTGATGTCTAAATTTTTTGGAGTTCTTTCATGATAGCTACAAAATGAATCAGTTTCAATGGCTACATACCAGACTATTGGGATTGTCAATAATTTTTTTTTGTGGCTTTCCAACAAAATTGAAAATATAGAGGTGTCACCTAACAAATACTCCAGTCAGATCTAGAAAGTAGCAAAAAATCGAGTTTTTTCTCCAAAAGCACTTGGTTACAATTAAAAAAAAAAGAGAATTTTTTGATACAAATCAGCCATATAGAATACCTTGCTGTACATCTCTAATGGTCCGTGTCTTTGTGCTGCAAAGTAGTGATCATGGCCAAGTTTGGTGCATGTTATATGAATCCAATATTTAATGGAATGACATAGCTATATCTGAATTTAGAGATCTCATGAGGATTAAAGGGTTCAGCTAATAGAATTCAGTTCTCAAATTCAGGCTCATTTTTTTCCTAAGAAATTAAATTCCTTTTTTTTTTTCCCTTCTTGAATTTGAATTTAATTGGAAAGAGTTACTTTTTCAAACTGAACTGTTTTTGAATGCACTCATAGTACTGCCTAATCGCTTTCCTGGATTTTTAATTACAATATCTTGTTTTCAGTTTCATGAGGGAGACTCAGACTATTTGTGCCAATTTGAAACCTATACTGTGAAACCTGGAGTGCTTCCAATTCTTAGTGAATGAGTTTTGTCCTGTTCCCTCATGACTTAGAGGAACTGAGTTCTTCACTCCATGGAAAGGGAAATCAAATAAGGTGACCAACAGGAGGTTACTGATATCTCCAAAGGTCCCTGATGGGGTCAAGTAGGGAATTGGAAAGAGGCAGAAATATTATACAGGTTAGAAATACACTGCGGCAGAAATATTGTACAGGTTACATATTGCAACAGTGCCAGTGGCCAGATGTGGAAATACAGTCCTGTGAGATCTCTCGTGTCATCAGATGTGTTTATGTGATGGGTTTCCTCTGGCCAGCAGCCACACAATTGTTCTCTTAGTTCCTATCTCCTAACAGGATGAATGGGAGAATAGGTAAAGGAAAAAATGAGAAAACTTGTGAGTCATGATAAAACCAGGTTAGCAAGTGAAGGAAAGGGGAAAAAAACCCACAAACACAATCATTCATCAAACCCACAAACAGACCAGTGGCCAAACATTCTCTGGATGATGACTCCCATGGAAGTGAAAAGACAAAATTCTCCTCCTGCTTCTGCTATCCCAGTCTTACTGTTGAGCATGACACTGCACAGTCTGGACTATGCCATCTGTGCAATCAGACCCAGCACTGACGGCGTCAACTCGCAGTCTGCTGTGCTCCTGCAACCCAGCTGTTGGACAGGGCAATGTTGTGGGGACAGGGCAAAATTTTGAGGAGAATGGGAAAAAGAGGAAGCTTTGGTGTTGTGCAAACACTGCTCAGCAACAGGCAAAAAGCTGGCATGTTGTCAACACCGTTTTTGTCCTTCTAAACAGCACCAGACAGGCTGCTATGAACAAAGTTAACTCCACCCCAGCCAGACCCAGCACAGGTCACTTGGAATTCGGACATCAGCTGAGGCAGGTGTGAAGATTGCCCTGTTCTGAGCTGCTCCCGAGTAACATGCTCAAGGTAGAGTTAGGTATTCAAAATTCATTTCAGCAGAATAAGAATCTCCTTGGATATTCTTTTGAGGATACTGGTATACTATGTTTTGATCTAGGATTGAAAAGTGAGTAGCAAATAAGAGAAATATTAAATATAATTTTGAACAGTTACACATTCAGTGAGTACCATCCAAATGTGTACTGAATGCTCTCAGATGCTCTAAAAAAGGAGTATTCAAGTAAATAAGTTGAGGACAATGCATTATATATATAATCAACTTAATTTTTCCTAAGTTCAATGTTCAGTTTTGCAGCTTTTAAAATATTATTTTAATAGAACATTTTTTCTTGTAACACTTATTCTTACAAAGACCTGAGGTAGTTTGATATAAAATATATTTCTCAGGTAATAATCTCGAGTGAAGTTAGTTGCTTTAGAATGGAAATTGTTTTCATAGCAGGAACTAGACATGCGGACATATATTTGCATATCAAGAGAAATCTGATTAAATAGTCTAACTTTGAAGTTTGGAGAGAAATATTATCTATCACTTCTCAATATTATGCTAGAAAGACAGTGCTATCTTCAGCATGAAAATTATTACTGAATAATTCAACATTTTAAATCTCTTGTGAATTTGTTTATTCTTCTGTCTTATTTGGATGATGCAATGAGTCAGCTTTTAATACAATTGGTAATCTTTTTAAGACTGATTGAGGATGACTACCTAGATCAAATTATGAGCAGATGTTTCTAGAATGGCATAATAATCTCTAAAATTTCTAGATGAGAAGGGGTATTTTAACATGCATTCTAAGTTTCATATTTCTATTTTCATATTTTAGTTAGGAGGAAAACATAAAAAACCCAAATGACTCAAGAATCAATCTAGTATGCAGTGTAATCAAGCATCAGGATAGAGGATAGATTACAAGTATATAAGACAAAAACTGTACGAGTAATAGTTTCTTCTGATTAATATTCTAGCTAAGTATTGATATTGTAGTTGAAAGTAGCTAAGTATTACACGAATTTGCTTTTATAGAGGCAACTTCAGTGTACAGATAGGACATTGCAGACAGAGTCTGTCCCTACAGCTGCTGTCATTTGTTCCTGGGTGGAGTGGTTATGCATGCCAAAATTGCCTCTAAGACATCTATCAACAGATAGAACCAACTGTTGCCACTACATTCATTTTAGGAGCCAACCCACAAGTCTAGGTGTTACTGCTGGAAAATATATAATGCAGCTTCACATCAGGATCCTAGAGCTGCCAAGCATATCTCCAGAGTAACTTTAACAGTGATTGCACTTGATGAAGGAGGTAGAGGAAGTATAATCATGTGCCAGCAGCACCAGGAGGATAAGACAAATATTGAAGTTAAATACAGTTATGTGGATTCTTATGCAGCCATTAAAGAGCAGTTTTTCATAGGATGAGCTTTGCCTGCAAATGTCTCAGGTGTTTCCTCTTACTGCTGCTCTCTTTTTGTAAATATATAGGCTTTTAATTACAAGGAAGCTACCTCACAAGGAAATGTCTGAAAACACTGAAGCCAGTAAACCTCATAATCATGAATTGCCTCTATGATACCATGCTAGCCACTGAAACTCCCAGATGGGAAGGGCTATTTTAACATGCATAAGTAGTTTCACATTTTCATTGGAAGGAGAAGTCAGGCTCGTGACAAAGTAGGAACTTAGCTGAGAACGGGGGAGGAGAGTTACAGGCTGCAGTCCTAGAGAGTGTGATATTGTAACAGTCAATATTGACTGAAGAAAAGCACTTTCTTTCTGTCTTTTATTTAAATTATCTAGTGCTTGAAGTGAACACCCACTCCACTGCAATCCCAGCCAGCAAACAGATGTCTAGCCCAGAAGAGTCTACAAAACAGTTCCATATGTTCCCAATCTTCCGAACTACATCTAAAGAACAAGCTGGAGCTTGTTAAAGAATTTCTGTCCAATTCCGTCTTTTTATCACAATATGTGAAATCCATACCTGTGCAGGCAGTGGAACCCAAACCAGATATTTTATTTAGGTCTATTTTGATGCTAAAGTAGCCTTCCTGTTGCTGTTTTGTGCAGCAATGCCTCTCTATCTCTAGAGTGCCTTCTCAGAATGGCAGCCTTTGCCAAAGTTCCTCTTTTTAACCTCTTCTGAGAAAGACTTGTTGGTAGGAATGAAGCACTGAATTGGGAGAAAAAAAAAATGCACTCCTGGAAAATAAGTGAGGGAGAAGCTGTCTGAGAAATGAAGCTGTGCTACTTTTAGTCCTGGCTACACAAACAAGCCCATCTAGTTTTGAGTAAGGAACTCTGCCCCACAATCAGAATTTCTCCTATAAAAAATATGTCTCAAGGACCATAGCTAAGTAATGCAGCAAAGAATTAAGATTTCTTCATTTTCAATTTCAGTGTGGATGGGGATATAATTACCTTTTTCACAAAAAGAAAAAAAATCTACAAAATACTACTTTTCACCTTGTCCTGAATTTTCCTAGTCTAAGTTCATCAGTGAAATGGCAGCATATATATCCCAGGATATGAGTTTGAAAGCATTAATCTCACAGGGCAGGTTGCAGTCTTGTCAGTGGGAGAACTTATTTTGCATGTAAAGAGACACACATGTAGCCAAGTTTTAATGAAAGCAATAAATAGATACCCACTTATCTCAGCTAGAGTAAATATTTTTCATACTACTGAAGCATCTGCTGACTGCAGAAGAATAAGATGTCATAGCCACTATCTTCCCAAAATGGATTTTATGGGTTACACATCTACTTTTCCCCAATATTTGTTTTCATCCCATTGATGGAATTGTACACATTAGCAAGGTAATAAGAAATAAGAATTCCAGAATTTCCACAAGAAATCCAGAATTCAGCAGTCTGCTGTGTACATCTGCCCAACTGCTGATGAACTTGAGAGTATAGATTACAAATGTGTAAGACAAAAACAATAGGAGTCACTGCTTCTTTGATCATTATTCTAGCTAAGTAAAGTATATTGTAGTTGAAAGTAGCTAAATACAACAGAATTTTGTTTTTAGAGAGGTGGCTTCAGTGGACAGATAGACACTGCAGACAGAGTTTGCCCCTACAGCTGGTGTCATTTATGCCTGGGTGGTTATGCATGTCTAAATAGTCTATTACAGCACAGAATTAACCCTTATCTTGTTTTTTGTTAAGGCTGAGAAAACTCGTTTTGGTGTGCTAGATTCATCAGCGAAGGAAATGGTCTCTCTGAAACTCATGTTCCTGGTCCAGTGCTTTGACAGTAAATAAGGAAGTAAAAATCAAATCTTCCCTGGCTCAAACACACATGACATGCTATTGATACAAACCAGAAATGTATCTCCAAGTAGACGCAACAGAAACCAAATCTGTAGCCAGCATTCATGGTAACTGAGACATGATGTAATCTCTGACAAGGTCATCAGTGCAAAAATGTTTTTATATTTATTTTTAAGATCTTTCTATAGCTGCTGGTTGTAGAAGGAAGCTGCTTCTCAAAATGCTATGCAGCTGAATGACGTTTCTGATAAGCTGTTTAAGCTGGTTTTCTCTCTATTCTGGGAAATATTTTATACCTTCCAAAAATATTTATGAAGGAGCCAAAAATTATTTGATTTCCTCAATTTTTATCTTTAACTGCTGGATATCCAGAACACACAGAATCTGTCTTCTAATACACCTTATGCAATCCCATTTGGTATGGTCATGCATATTACTTACATCTATGAACTTTGCTAACAATCTGCTTACCTGATGTGCTAGATACTAATTTTCATTAACACATTATCTAATGTACCTCTACACACAACATTTCTACTTTTGAATTGTTTCCTCAGAATTTCATTTGCACTTAAATGTTAATCTAAGTGACTAGGAAATGTGATTACACCAGCTGAGGCGAGCAACTAAAATGTTTCAGGTGAGCTCAAATTTTGTCTTTCGTTCTCTCTTTATGTACCAGAGAGCTACAGAACTTCCTGATTAGGTCTTTTGTGCAGATACCTTTGTATCATCAAGGAATGTCTTGAAAATCTGGATTTGAGGAAGAACACTAAATGCGTTTCTCAGGGCTTGCCTCTTGCACCTTTGATAAGTGTAGTCTCTTTTGTCCTCAATATTACAAGAGGAAAACAACAAAGAAGATATATGCTTTTTTCCAATCTGTCTTCTTGAGGAGCACATGGGTCTGTCATGAATTGCCAGTGGGGATGGACAGCTGGGAGAAGTGAGAGTGGAGGAAGACCTTGAGTGAGAAAATATGAAATTGTAAGGAAACAAGAAGTGTGCTTGAGAGAGTTTAGAAGAGAAAATGTAGGGTTTGAATACAGCTTTGGTGATCATTCCCCATTTTCTTAGCAGAAGGTGGAACTGAGATAACTCTAAAAAAGGGATCATACCTGAGTGTTGAATCTTCAGGTGGAAGATGTCCAAGGACTGGTCCCAGGGGAAACAAGGCATTGAAAAACGTTTCCTTTGAGAGTGCAGTAACAGCAGACACAGAGCACACAGCTTGAGGAAGGTCCTGTTTGGGAACCTCAGATGAGAAAAAGAAACATGCAGGCATGACCATTAAGGCTCTCCTCTGTGGCAGTCCGAGTTAGGAAGGAGAAAATTCAAAAGTAACTGGCAGGCAGAGAGGAGAAAGGGGTTAAAAGGTGAGAGGAAATCAGAATCTTTGGGGAGCGATTGGTTTCATTGCATTCATTTTGTTTGTGTTTTTCCATCAGTAGGGAATGGCCATAAGTCCACCTGCAGCTTTGGTCAACTCTGCATGATTTTTCAGCCTGCATACCACAGAGGTGAGCGTTTCTGATTTGTCAGCAACAGAACACAGGGAAATCCCATGTAGCCCACTCAGTACCTGAAAATGTGCACAGTGGGAAATGGGACAAAGCCTTTTGGATCCTGTTCACTTATAAATGTCTTATATATGAATTGGCAGAGAGTGCTTGCCTCCTCCATTGGGGGGAGAGCTGAGAGACTGAGGGTCATAAAGGTGGACACCAAAGGCTTTCTTAAAAATTAAATTTTTGCCCCTTTACAGTTTGCTTTATGATACATGCAAAGTTCTCATATATTTGAAGAGATTCTACATTAAACCCTAAATCTAAAACAGAAATTAAACTATTTAAGAAAGAGTGATATTTAAATACTAAATTGTCCTTTTAAGCTATCTGTCCTCACATTGAAAATATGGTCTTCTCCTCTATATTTTCCCTTGTTATAATCACTTTTTAGGTCTTCATTTTCTTATTTACTTAATGTCTAAAATACAACTATGAGAGTCAAGTCTTGTTGTCTGTAGTATATGGGCCAATTCACTTCATCTAATATTTTCTGTATGACTCTAGTTTTTCTATCATGCAGGCAATATTTTTAAAAGATATAGAAAAAGTGTATTAATTGCAAAAGTATAGAATTGCAGATGATGTGCATTTTAAATGGAAAGTTAAATTCTTTGAGATCCTTTGTACCCGACTGTTGCAGAACAGAATGAAAACTGAAATAGAGTGATAGTGAAAATGATCCACTATCTGTATTTTTGTCCCACTATTGCCTGTGGTTGAAAACAAAGCACCAGATAACCCTTGCACGTGGCCCTAGCTGAACTCTCCATTTCCTCATGTTTACATCCTGATTCCCCACAGATTTAGCATTTAGTAGTCCTGGCCATTATTATTTTTTTCTTTATTTGTTTAATGATTTCTCAGAAGCAAGCCTCAAAGACGATACCAGTGACAGTTTATTCCAGGAATGCAAATGCTTCTTGAGTACCTTAAAAAGTAGAATAATAAAAGCTCTCTGAACTGGGAATCGCAAATGTGTATGATACAAAGTGCCTTTGATGTAGCTTATAAGACAGGACCATTTGTTAAAAATTATACACTACTTAAAGGGGATGGCCAGACTCCACAGCCAGTGTTAAAGGAAGTAGGATAGGGTTATCAATATGCAGCTGTTATCATTCTCTGTGTACTTTTTTCATTCTTTTTATCCAGTTTTCTGCATGAGAGTGAACTTGAGTGAGGTGTACTTACAGAATTAATGTCACTCACATTGTATATTATTTGTCCTGGAGAAAACTTAATTTTGGAAAGTATGGCATTAAGCAAAGGGTAAAGTAAATATTCATGTGGAAAACAAACACAGATGAGGTCAGGAAAAGCAAAATCTCTAACTAACCATAGACATTTAGGCTACTTTCACAAAATAACAAAAATAGGCTAATATTCTAACCCCTTTATATTCCTGAGGCAAACTATTTGCTCAGTGTGAATGCAAGAGTGTAAATGATAATGTTAATTTGCCCTCCAAAAAAACAATTGCCCGTAACTCTGTTAAAAAGTTTAAACAACATTGTTCTTGTTCTAATACATGCCCAATACTCTTAAAATCATATGCATATATAAATTACCTTTAGTTCAAGAGTCTTTTCCTGACTAAACTCTGATCCCAAGCACAGTGAACATCAGGTGGAGTTACAGTCTTCACAGAGGTGTAAATCTGAGAGCACTCGTCCAGATCGGAGAACACTTGGAGGTAGGGAAGTTACATGAATGAGAGGACTGTTCTCAATATGAAAACTGGCTCACTTGAACATGCCATTCCAGAGTCCTGTTGGGGAGTTATCAAAGGAAACACTGGGGAGAAATTCTCCATCAAATCACAAAAGTAGGTAGTATGCAAGGAGAGAACAAAGACAGGTGAGAACAAAGTTGAGGACAATGAATTTGAGTACAAAATACTTGTAAAAACATCCTGAATAACTCAAATATGTCTGCATTCAGACCTGGAAAATAAGTTTGTCTGAATGACAAGCGCCATCCAGTAAGAGCAATTTATGTAAAATTTATGGTTATTTTTGAAAGGATGCTTGGATACTTTCATCAGGTATAAATGCATCATTTCTGCCTAATTCCCTCCCCAAAATTAGGATATCATGATTGAATTATTATAACTCTTAGTACAGGCAAATATTTATATTGTCAAGACTTCTAAGGCTTTTCTGTTCATCAGTAGGTAGCATTTGCTGGTTAGGTCCACAGTAAGTTTTATTGTGCTCTTTAACTGCCCGTTCCATGGTGGTCTAAGCTTTTTTGTGACAAATGACTGCATGCAATTTGGGTGCTATATCATTAAGACAAGGAGAGGCATTTATGTTTTCCTCTATGTAATGTAACTGCTAATGTGTATTCACTTTGGGGGAATGATTTGCTTATTATGACAAATAGTGCATTTTCAAGTATTTAAAGATTTTTTTTTGGAAAGAGTCCCTCCTCTATGTGTAGATTGAAGGTATTGCTGTGACACAGCATGAGAGCTTATGGTATAGTTATCTGAAAAAACTTACCCACTCCCTATAACATGTTTAGATTGCTTTTTTGGACTCTATAAAATTTAAGTAAGCACTAAACATAGAACTTCATTCATCATCATGCAAGCAAAGGCTGCCAAAGGAAGCCTACTCTTCCTGAGCTAAAAATGGCAACACTCCAGTATTGGCAGAAATCAAATGAATCATTTCCTGCTTTTAGTTTTAGATAAATAATCAAAAAATATTGTCTAGAGTCTGATCCAAAAGTAATTTTTCATAGCAAGGAATAAGACTGCAGCTACAAAGACTTTAAGTGGAGAATGTTATCCTGTTAATTACTTGACTGGAAAGGCCCTTAGGAACTTATAGTCAGATCAAAATATCAAAATCCAATTTAAAAGAAAATGTTGAACAGTCATATTGATTTTTAAGTGAGTAACCTGAATTCCATTGAGAAACAGAGAAGTTAGCAGATTAAATTCATTCTTGGTGCACTGAATAGACTTGGTCCAACAGGCTTCTAGTGGATCTGCCTGCTTTCTGTGGGAGAAAGAAGGCAGAGCAGGCAGAGCAGGGGCATCAGCTGCCACTGCAGAGAATTGGGAGTAGTGATTGCCATGACAAATTGCTATTTGTGAACCCTCTTGTTCTTTCAGTTCTTCCTCCTCTAGTAAATCCATCATAAAAGGTGTGTCTAGACTGCTGGCAGGGTGATGCCAGGCTACATTTGGGTATGTATGGTAAGGAGAGATCTAATTAAAGGAGTTGGAGGAGAAAATAATGGAGTAAAGGAACACTGGAACCACGAATGGAGGCTGGAAAATAAACAGAAAAATGTGGTCCGACCAGGGCATGAAATACGAGGTCAAAGCAAGAGACTAATGGAGAGAAGGGTTGAGAAGGTTTTTGTTAAGGGAACTACTAGAACTGTCTTGGGAAGAGGGTCAGGGTCAGTCACATAAAGGATGAGACAAGGTAGGAGAGGACAGGACTCACTGCCTAGAAGAATCCCTGTGAGCCTCATGTCTCACAGAGGCTCAAACCCATGGATAAGTTATGCTTCTCCCTCATTTGTCTTACCTGCCTCACCTAAGTGATGACAATCTCTAGGAACCTAGGGGAAGGTATGTTCCCTATATACATAGGAAGAGTGCAGACAAATCTTGACTGATTTGAGGCTGAAGAGCAACTAGTTCAGTAAATAAATCCTGGAGCAAAAATAAAGAAAGGCTAAAAGACAGTTATGGAGTGTTGACCATAGTTTTATGCTTGATTAACTGTCAGCTTCAGTGCCTATGAGATGATAAAAAGATGGTTAAATCAAATTTAAAATAATAGGTAAATTTGCATTATCTATGCTATTAAAATGTAGAAATTACGTTTGGTTTTCTTCCAGTTTGTAGTAGCACGACATTGCAATCAGCACTGAATGAATACAAGATCCAGCCATTATCAGATCTACTTATTGAGCTCTGTGAGTGTTTCTTACAGGTCTGTCAGATGGACCCTGTCTGTCCCATGGGAATTGCTACAAATGTCAGATGGTCACTGTGCATGGTAGCTTCCCACTTTTTCAAAATTCAGTATTTTTCCAACAGCAGCATATAATTGATTCCAGTTCTGAAACCAGTGTGGAGCTCCCCTAGTACCGCTCCTCTAGTGGAGCCCAGTGTCCACAGTAAACAGCAGTAGAGCCAGTTTGAATCACATCATTTTATGGTGATGTACTCCTACAGTCCATGTTGTACCTATCGACAGTGACAGTAAAATCACCATACAGCTGGCATTCTCACTTACCCAGCTCTGAAAATAAGATTGGTCAAATCTGGGCAGTCTCCCATTCCCTTACGGGAATGTCATGGGGTAGGGAAAGTGAGCCTTCTCAGACATATAAAGGGAGTGAATCCAGTCATCTGACTCAGTATTGGCTCTGAATTATGAAATATTTCTCAGTAGTGAGTGGTTCAGAAGAAGACCAGTAATTTATATATGTAATATAAAAATTATGTATTGCAGATTTGTGGCTAAATCTAGTCAAGGATTTCTGTTTAGGATTTTGATTTTAAGACAGAAATCTATAAACTCGTCTTTCTTGGGTTTATGACCCAAACCTCCAGCATTCTTGCACAAATCACAGGACTACAAGTCCAAAGGGAACATTTCTCTGAGATTTTGTTTGGATCTGAGTGAGACATTTTTCACTCAATCTAGAATCCAAATCACAAGAGTATTCTTGGCATAAGGCTTGCAGTTGAAACTACTCAGAAATACTCAAGAATATTGACTTGATATATGGTTTTGAATAATTTCAAAGAGTAAAAGGTGTGATTTGCTGTCATTTTTGGGATACAGACTATTTTCATGTCACCAGGAACAGAAGCATAATGTGATGTCTTTATAACTCATATCAGTAGACATTTTAAAATCACTGCCAAGTCATGGGTGCCAAAATCTTCAGACTGTAACTGCATAACTAACATCTGTTGCCAAACTGGGTGATTTTTATGACAAGTCATGCAACATCTAGTTTTCTTAGTGCCTGAGCTGCTAAAATCAAGTGTTACATAACAATGTAATTTCATTCAAAATAATAAAACAATGCATTGGTTCAGTGTTGGCTTTCATGGCTGCCAACAGAAGCTTAAAAATGTGACCATACTGTAGACTAAGAATAACAAAACAAAAGACACTTTCTTCTTAAATTTGAAGTGCCAGCCAGTCTCATAACTTTTGGTGTCTGACTCATGATTTCTGAATGCTTGGGATTGGCAGTATTGTACTAATACGTTATGTATCAAAGCCGTAACTTTTTCCGTCTAGAAATTTGTAGGTCAAGAGGCTACAAGGCATGGAAGGAGGGGGAAAAATGAGGGTGCCCTCCCCAAACAAGACCTTTTGATACTGTTTTTTCCTAAGGAACAAAACCCTGCAGGAGAACCCATATTTCTAATCTTTTCTGCAGGGGCAGAGCTTGCCTGACAGGGTGACTGTGGCTATGCAGAGGGTTTGCTGTGTTGCCTCCACGTTATGACACCTCAGACAACTCCACTGGGAAATGCCAGTCCAGAGTGCCCTGAAACTACCTTCCCTCTGTGCCCAGCCCAGAGCTGTGGGTGAATACTACATTTCTGCTCACAGTAATGAAACCCAGTGTCTTCCAAAATAAATATTGTTTCTTGGTTACTAATATAAATAAATGTATTGCACATTACATTTTTTGAGAAGAATGTGCAAGACCAACATTTTTGAAGTCTAAAGGAGAGGTCCTCCCTCTGTTTCACTCCAGTCATCTTACAGGGAAACTTCCACTTGAGTCAGTGGGAATTTACAAGTCTAAAATCCACAGAGGCACCCCAAAGCACTTCAGGGTTTTGTTGTTGTTGTTTTTTTTTGTCTGAAAATAAGTACGATATTTGGATAAAAATTTTATTTGAGAAGTGGAATAACTCTGGTATTTCTTTCTTCTCTAGTGTTATTTCTTGTTAAATAGTTGTAAATTCTGTAGTTTGTAGCTCTCCAAAGGGAAAAAACGAATCATTTGTTCACTAATGGAAAATTAAGGAAGACAAATAGCAGAGTTAAGAGTATGATTTATTACCGTTCACATCCTACCGTATGTCCACAAGTTCTTTTAATGCTTTTCATAGGAAACAAAACCTAGATTCACTTTCCTGGTGAATTCAGAACTAATTATTTTTCAAGAAGTTCTACCTTTCCTCTCACTTCATTTAGACTTAGTCTAAATTCATCATAGTTGTGATAGATGATAGTGCTGGGAAGAAAGAGACAAGGAGAGAACAAATATTTCCGTATATTAATCATCACCCTTTAAAAGCCAAAGAATTGTTTTTGGGTAGGGAATAGGACTAAATTGTCTTCTCATTCTTAACCCTAAATCTGTGGTTTGTAAAGAATTAATGATAGATCAGCCTTAACACTTAGCTATTTGGATTATGCTAAATTAACCCTTGAAGACACAAAAGTGCAGTCATGCTCTGTAAATACTTCATGACTCTTTCAAGTGTATAATACAGTAAAAAATTAAATAGTAAGCTTTCTCACCATGGTTGTATAACATCATGTGACAGATACTTTCTTTTACTTGGTGGAAACCAATGTGGTTCCATTGTCAATGATTTTTGTTTTCTTTTTCATTAAGCTATTTCTTTTCTGTTTTTCCACAAGGTGTTGATTTGGGATGTGGTATTTCAAAGCCAAAAAGCCCATTTCTCAACTGATGTTCCACTCCTAGTTTCAGAGCTTGTGTGTGTGAGGAGAGAAGCAGTTTAAAAATAGTGTAGGCCAAACTTTCTCCTTTCTTGAAAAAGAGATTGCCCCACTGGAAAAAAAACCTCCAGTCAATGTTACTCTCTAAGCAGCTCCCAAGTGGTGTCTGGGAGGTTCTGACACTAGGCCAGCAGTTTGAACTTCATACTCTCAAACACTATCACGTAGAAGTACCTAGAATATCTCCATGTTTCTGTAGACAGCTTTGCAGAGACACACGTGATCGGAACTGTTATGACTTAGATGGGTAGACTCAAATTGTAGGCTGTTCAGACAAAACTCATGAATTCAAGAGAAGTGGAAAGCAATGTTGCTGCTAATTCTTGCTTTGCCCATATTTCTTTTAATAGCAATATATTTAAGGTATAGCCCAAGAAGTGGGAGCTGGTTTCTGATTTGATCCCATCTCCTAGATGCACCTATTTATCACCCACAACAGAAGGATCTTGGTCATGTAACTTGAAGCAGTCCAATCAATATTTGTGTGGAGCAAAGTCTAATACATAGCTGTTTGAATGACTGAATTTCATGTGCAAATTAAGAAGTGTTAATTCTGATTTTAGTCTGTATTTATTAAGGACAAAGATTATCTACAACTAGTGCTATGGCATTTGTTTTGGTGTTTGCCTATGGCCAGATATGTTCCTTCAGGCATTCCCATCATAAGATGTTGGTCTGTTTCTCTACACAATTGCTTCCCTAAAGAATTTTTAGAATATTAAAACAAGATGCTGTTTGTTGACCACATGGCTAGTTTGAACAGCAACTTTGGCAGCATTCAGAAAATTGACTTCAAATCAGGAATGATATACACTTATTCTGGTTGGTTAGAAATGTAACATGTTCCATGAGCACATAATGGACAATCAGGAAATTAAGGGCTTATGATGTGTAATTGGTAGGCTAAATCTCTTCTGGTGTTCTACTTCATGTTTGTCAGTTGTCATTTTAAATCCAGTATCCCATATGAGGATGACCTCCAACAGTGTAAAATTAAACTATGGACAAATCTTGTTTTCCTAGAAAGTGTTTAATTTGCTTAGAACATGTTTTAAAACCTGTGTTTTTGTCAGTAAATTAATAAATAATTTCCTGGTGTTTGAGGCCAGACTGAAAAGCAAAAAAGAGTGTAAGCACGTTGTGAGAGTTGGAAGATATGTCACACTGGGAGAAACTAAAGAAAAATGCTATTCTAACAAAATAAAAAACTGGGCTCATCTACATCAGAAAAACACAGTTCTAACACTGTTAATTTATGTAGTATTTCTTTGTAATATAAAAATGACAAAAAGCACAAGACAAAGCACAACAGAGACAAAATCTACAGTTCCTCCATGTGAAGTGGAGCAACCACAGACTTTGGGGAGCTGTTTTAAAGTTTAGCTAGGATATAGATACGACAAAGTCCTGAGTCAAAAAAAAAAAAAAAAGCTATTTTAGTTTTAAACCTGAAAATGCTGGATGAAATTTGTGGAAGAAAGATCAAAGACCGAGTAGCTGGTGGATGTAGTGGTCAGACAGGAATTTGAGTAACACATAGTAGAGCATTGCTAACCTGAAAGCATTCACAAATCATCAATCAAGTCTGGAATGTCATGAGTTTGGGGAATTTTTTGAGATAATAAATATAGGACTTGTTTTGTCTTTTGAAGGCTCAAAATCAGGGAATTTTTGAACCTTTTTATTTTTTTCTAAATCAAGTTGTGAATCATACTGTTGTGTTTGGAAAGTATGAGAGCTAAGAATCTTACTGCTTAGGAAAAAAAGACTATGAGAAAACATTTGTTGGGTGACTTGCAATAAAGGTCACTAAATTTGGCAATACAGAGATAGGTCAATCTGGAAAGCACTGTAGTTGAGGAAAACTGCTGGCAGTAAGTATGTGAGAAATTGAAAATAAGGCTATATAATTTTTATAAAAATAGCAGTCATCATGCATAGGCCTGAACTTGAAAGCTGCAATAAGCTTAGAATTCTCATACTTGACTCACTCACACATTATTCCTGCTTTATGAAAAATATACTTATTTATAAATTATCAAGAAACCATCAGAGTTTTTATTTCATCTATGCTTTTATCTTGGGTGTATTATCTTATACTCTATTTTGTTTTTCTGTTTAAAAACAAGAATAGTGGCAAGCAGCATGTTTTTAGTAGAACATTTATAGTGGTGAGGAAAAAATCCTTTTTTATCACAGACTGTAGCGTATCAAAAAGGTATAAGAAGCACTACTTAAAGCATACAGGGACGGATTATCATTGCTGTGTTACCTCTAATTTAGTAAAATCAAAAAGTTTTAATTATTCTGGGCTGTTATGTTTGACTGCTGAAATTATTAGTGATCTAGACAGACAATGAACCAATAGTATTTCATTTAATTTGTGGTGAAGTCAAAATGTGCTTCAAACTCTAATTAGTAGTGGTTGATACTGGAAAGCTCTTATTTTTTGGTTAGAATTTAAAAAAAAAAAAAAAAAAAAAAAAAAAAAAAGTTTTGTTTATATTCCAGTTCAGAATTGGAATTTTTTTGCATTAAACTTTTTTAGCAATCTAAGAGAAGAAATCCAAGCTGCAAAGGCATTTTTGTCACTTCATTTCTGACTACTATAAATGCTTGCTAAACTATTATTTTATTAATCTGGTTTTTATAAGGAAAAACCCCATCCCTTCTTTTCAGCTGGAGAATTAAATGTCAGTTTCCCTACTGAAGGACGTATTTTATGGATAAGTTATAAACTCTAACATAAAGTTTGCAATGGAAAATGTGACAAGCTTAACTGTGGCAACGCAAAAAATTTATTCTTAAAAACACATGAACTATATATATACATATATAAATTAAATGTATTTGCAACATACTATATGTTTTTTACTACTTTAACACTTAAAAATTAAAAAAAGCCCACATCCCAACTGTCTACTAAATGTTTTTTAATATAGCCAGAACACATTGAAAAGTGTAGGACTGAAGAGTGTATGGTAAGTGCTTAAACAGCATCAAATGCAATAAAACATTTCAGTTGAAATGTTATGCAGGTGATAAAACTGTCATGCAGAATTACTGTTTGGCATGCTTTGAAAAAATATAATTAGGAGAAAAGACATAAGGAAAACTTAATTACTAAAGAAAAATCTGTGAAAATGAAGCATATTTGTATTTGTTCAAATATCCAGAATTTTGCAGCAGATCAGAACCTTTATTAAGACCTGAGTTCTACTGCTGTGGCACACTGCAGTGGGACTGGACACTTCTGTGCTCATGGGTATCAGGATGTCTGAACGGTTTGGTAGCTCATGGCATATTCTCCTGCCCACTTACCAGCCAAGCCAATGAATCTAGGAAGAGGTAATACAGGAAGAGTTTTATCTCCTTTCTCCTTTTCCTTCCTTTGAAGAGAGAGAAGAGATGAACTTTAGGTTATATGAACCTACTGCAAGAGAAAGTGGCAGTGAAGAAAGAGGGGTTGACAAAAGAGAAGAAAAGAAGAAAATCTAGAATACCTTTAAGATTTATCCACTAAAAACAAAACACCCCCCCCCCCCAAAAAAAAAAAAAACCAAAACAACAACAACAAAAAAAACAACCACCCCAACCCAACCGACCACCCAAACCAAACAAAACCAAAACACCCCAAAAAACCAAACAAGAAAACCCCCCACAAACCCAAAAAACCCCAAAACCAAAGCAAACCAAAACCAAAACATAACTCATGGGAGGTGATTCTTTGGATGAGTAATATGGTCTGTCCACTTGCTAGACAAATGTTGGAAAATAAGAGTGTTATACATGTAGCCTTGTAGGTATTTTTTTTTAAGTTTGGGAATGGACAAGTAGGCTTGAGGGGATTTTGACTATAGATTCTTAATACCATTTTATGATTTTTATATAAATGATACTTTGAGGGCAGCAAGGATAATTCTAGAATCTAAAATAAAGCCATTACCATCATTATTAATTCAATATCCTTACTCTTGCCAGAAGTTCTACCAATTGCTCTCTGTTGACATACACTGTTTCTCTTATTTAGTTGCCTAAGATAAATCATCCTTTCCATTTCAGAAGGAGCAAGAGAATCTCTTGTTCTTGTTTCCTGTCATACTAGCATCGTCCTGAATACTCGCTCCTGTTCTCTTTCAGAATACTTATTTAGTTACCTTGTCTGCCTTTGCTGGCACCAAAGACTTACTGTGCAAGAAGAAAGGTCAGTTATGTCTGGCAAATAATAACCCTAGTTATTATTTTGAGAGGAGTCATGAGCTGCTGCTACTTTCTCTATGCTTGTCCTTAAGGCACAAGATGTTTTCACTGCTCTGCCATTTCTTCCTTCTCCCCAAGGTCGGTTTCATTTTCAGTGGATACACTTAGACAAGTCTTGGACTTGATTCAGTTAAAATTACTGTATATTTGGCCTCTGTATCATGGAAGCACAAGCAAAGCAGCTAAACACTGTGGAAAGTTGTTGTTCTCTGTTTTCTCTGGCCATGCATAAAGTTCTTCAGTGCAGAAGCTTAAACATTTTGCTTTGAATTGAGTCCCCTGGAATTATATGCTTTGTGGTCTTATGCTAAGTTGTAGACAGAATATAAATGGGCCATTGCTTCTCAGTACTCTTCCCAGTAGCTGTTTTTTTTAAATTTTTTTTTATAACATGGTGAAGTGAGATTAAGGCTCTTTGTCTAGACCCAGAATAACCCAGCTTCTCTTGTCTATATAGGGAAGACATCCAAACAAGTCTGATAGGTGGTGAAAAGGATTAAACCTCTGTCTTTCCTTATTCACAGATACTCTACAAAATTAGAAACAGTTTCAAAAATAACAATTTTAAGAAAACCAAGGACTCTGCCTGTAATCGCATCAGTAGCTGGATTTCCCTTTTGCCTTTTGGCTAGCAACTGAGAAGAGCAAACCAAAGTGATCTGGGAGGCATCTTGACCATGTCTTGATGGTGTGCTACAACTCTAGCTTGCTAGTCCTCTCAGTAATTTGTGATTTGTAAAGAAGAGGATATCCAAGGACACATGTTGGTATTAATTAAATGTTGTCCTCTGTATTTTAAAATTACTTAGCCTAGTGCAACAAGGGTCCGTTTTGTGGTTAAAGCAGTACTGCATCATATTGCACAGTGTGAAAAATGTCTGCTAGGTGTGGGAGAACCGTACCCTGCCAGGGACAGTCTGGAGCAGAGTTGGAGTTGCAGGAATTTCAGAATCAAGTTCAGGTGTCTGTTGGTCACAAGGTCACTACATTCAAGATTATCTCCCATTCATTCTGCCCCTTTTGTTGGTGAACAACAGGTCAGTGAGGTCTACAGAAGGAACACCATTCATAGTTTTCCTTCTTCAAAAATTGATGAACATACTATGGTATATTTTATTTGTGACAAAGATCACCAAACCCATTAAATATTTCTTTCTTTTGTTAAAATGTTTGATGAGTTCAATTATTTCATAACCAGCATTACTGTTGATTAATGAAATAAACTTGTGTAGTATGTGCTGGTTTTGGTTGGAGTGGAGTTGATTTTCTTTGCAGTGGCTGGCACAGGCACTGTTTTGGCCCACAGGCACAGGTGGGCAAAAAATCCAAATGTTTTGGATTTGTGCTGAACACAGTGATAATAGAGATGTTATTGCTGAGCAGGGCTTACACAGAGCTAAGGCCTTTTCTACTTTTTGTGATTTGTAAAGAACCCTTGCCACATTGGCAAAGAGTTTGGGAGTGTCTGGGAATTTGGGAGCAGGCACAGCTGGGACAGGTAACCCAAACTGACCAAAGGGGTATTCCAGACCACATGAAATTGTGCTCAGTATATAAAGTGGAGGAAGAAAGAAGAGGAGAGTGACACTTGGAGTGATGGCATTTTTCTCAGGTCACTGTTTTGTGTGATGTGGCCCTCCTGTCCTGGAGATGACTGAGCACCTGCCTCCTCATGGGAAGCAGTGAAATAATTCCTTGTTTTGCTTTGATTATGTGTGTGGATTTTGCTTTCCCTATTAACCTGTCTTTATCTCGACTCTTGCCTTTTTCTTTTACCCTCCTGTTTCTCCCCCTGATCCTGCTGGTGGGAGTGAGCAAGTGGCTGTGTGAGACTTGGCTGCTGACTGGGGTTAAACTATGACACAGCAATACATCACAATAGTTTATATTACCCTAATTTGCATTTGAAGTACATTTTCAATTTCGCTACCAAAAATACAGGTGCTTAGGTATCTTGTGTCTTAGAACATTACAGGGAGCTTAACCATAACTAAATGGCTAGCAAAGACTGGTAAAAAATTCTAAAGTACATTTAAATTAATATTTTTGACAAGAAAATGGAATGAATTACTATTTATTATTTACAAGCAGTCTTTAATCCTTTCGTACACTTAATATTCTGCTAGAGGAGTAGTGGAGAAGTTCTGGTGTTTTAACCATGCTTAAAGTCGTTTGAAAAGATACCATCACATTAATTTGACTCTCTAGACATCTTAGTTTCATTTTTTTTCACTATATTTCAGATTCTTTACATGGTGACAGCAGTTTTTCAGAGGCTGACCTATAGCTTTCTGTGAAAAAAAATCAACAAAATGTTAACTAGACTGTAACCACCCTGGTACAACTTGGCAGAACACAGGAAGTGTGATGGTTGTATTTTTTGATATTGTAAAGAAATTTCTGAAATTTATAAAAAACTGTACAAAGGATTACACTGTCTCTATTATTGTCATAAAGAATGGGACTATTAATAAATGCAAATAGGAATATCAAAATTGATGTAAGAAATCTAATAAATAAATGTGAAACAAAGTAGAACACAATTAATCAGCACTTGTTAATTTAGTTCTATCTCTTTATGACACATGCTTGCATAACATGCTGAACATGTTGTGCATGTGAGATCTGAGTTTATTTTCTCAGCACTGAGTGAGAGACTATTAATTGCTGCTAGGTAGAGAGAAGGAAAGTATAATTAGAAAAGTGGGTACAAGTCTCTATTTAGACATGTTCAAGATAACTCAGCATCCTTGATTCCAAACTATGGATGTAATATATTACTTGTTGTTTACTAGAGGTGCTCTACAGAGAAAATGTATGAATTAATGTCTATTCTCTAATCAAATCTTGCACAATTTGGAGAGTCAGACTTTGACTGCCCGAAGCAAAATAACCCGAATGTGTTCAAAGTATTTTACCATTTAGAAAAATAGCAGCTCCATCAAATTGATGTTATTCAACCTAAAAGAACAGTATGACATCAGGGGTAGAGAAAAAAAGCCTTGTATGAAAATTCTCTGTATACTGTTTAAAAGAAGTCGGATTAGTATAGTTAAAATTATTCAAGATATAACTTTGCTAGGAGAAGAGCTCAGTTCCATGTTTTTAATCATATTGGGTGGGCAAAAAATAAATTTGTTTGTCAGCTGTGCACTTAAAGCTGAGCAGAGCGACACAGTTCAGACAGCCCTGTCTTGCAGATTGTCTTGACATTTGTTTCCCTTATCTGCTCTTGTTTTGAAGAGCTTATAATCAGTGCTACATACAGACATATATATTAATGGACACTGGAGACAGGTCCAACCTACTAGAAAATAGGCACAACAGGATTATAAATGTTACTTGATACCTTATAAAGCCCCAGATACCTGACCAGTGCATAGTTTCTATTACTCGATGTAGTCAGGTGATAACACATGTATGCTCATGCAGCCTATTTCAGCAAGTGTCAAACGTTCATGCTAAGTACTACATAAATTATCACCTAATTAAGCACTGCTATGGTTTGGATTGGGAGGGAAGTGCAAACTTGATTCTCCTTAGAGAGCTGTATGCAGAATTATGATGTAAAATTAATTTTATGAATGAAGGTCAAAGATCAATTTTTTTCCAGATTTTTTGGAAGGAGGAACTGGAAGGGAACCTTGACTTCCTTAATTAAATCCTTTTCTGCTCATGAAAATTCTAAGAGGTCAATTTGGTTTTACATGTACTTTCCCATTATATTGTAGAGATGTCAGGAGCACTGTTCTGTTATTGGCAGTGCTTATACCCTGTTGGCTTTCTAAACTTCTCATTGCTACTCTTACACCAATAGTTACTGAATCATAATTTATGAATGTCACAAAAAATATTCACCTGGAGGAATGAGCTTAGAATTAAGAGATGAGGCTGTTATGAAATGGTCTTATCTGAAGATATCAAACATGTACAAATGTGTCTATCATTATATTCAGGAAAATATATCTAAATATATTATTTGTATGTTAGGTGTGAAGATACATGTTCTGTTGCTGGTCCAGCCATTATATTATCCTGACTGGCTATGAAATTTAAAATACAGATTCTGATATCAACCCCTTCTGATGCTTTAGATTACCATTTCCTCTAGGACAGGAGCAGTGTGTATCTGCTTTTAACCCACCTAGCAAAATGTGGATGCAGGGGTGAGTGACATTTTTTGCCACTGCTAGATTATAAATGAAGTAAAATAATGATCATTGTCCCTGGAAGAGGGGAAAACAGTGAAAGATATGAAAGTAAAGGGAGAAACCAGAAGTCAGATTTACCAAGAAGCACTCAGGGATCTGACTATGTATTTTCAGGCAATAAAGAGATTCTTCTGAAGCACTCTGTGGTACTGACACCAAAAACATCAAGGAGGTTAACATTAGCAGTGTGACAGTTATAACACTGATTCAGAAAATTGTATGCTAGTTTATTTTTTCCTCCAACTAGACAGCTAACAGCTGAAAGCAGCTAAGCACCTAGGGACATCTGTGTTGAAACAACATATGAGAGTGGAAAGAAACACAGAGTGGACTGAAAGGAAAAAATAGTCAAACACAAAGAGGCAAAGTAGCCAAACAGGCAGTTTCTTATCCCAAAATGCCTCTGACATTTCTCTTTCTCTGCACTTCAGGAAGGTAGAGAGGGGGGAAATGACAGCAGTGAAATATTTTTCTGTGTCAAGCAGTTTTCCACTTCACAAATACCACTGCTACCACAGCTGGCATGACAGGTAGTCTGCAAAAATGTCCAGGGCTGCACCACTGCAGAGACAAAATTATTTCCTCTTCTCCTCCCCAGGTGAAGTCTGAAGCATGTCGGCATTCCTGTGTTGGAAAATTTGCATTGGCATTACCATTACCAAGAAGTAATTTCCTTGCTATGGTGTGTCTGACCTAGTTATGCATTCAAACTCTTGACTGAATGAGAGAGGAGATGTTTGTAAAGTTCTTGAAGATCTTCAGGGCTACTGAACCACCTCAGCACTGGCATAAGTAGTCATATTTTCACTACCTTCTATGAAGTCTTGTTCTTTATGTCTGCGTGTTCTGAATGATCTGCTTTTATATGTGTTTTTTTTTTTTTTTTTTTCTGAAAATTCACTGAGGGCAAATTTCAGAAGTATATATCTATGCATACAAGGCAATGTGACTAAACAGCAGTTCCTGATCTGGAAAAGCGGCTCAAAAACTAAACCAGACCAAATGGTTCTTGGACTGTTTTATATCAGCCTTTGTTTTCAATATGTGGATGTCAGAGAAAAGAGTAATATTCAGTTTTTATTTTACCTCTGAACTCTATTGTTTTCTCTATTTTATTCTCTACTTTAGTGCTCAAAAATATTTTGCTGTATTGTAGTTGTACCTCGATGCTGCAAAAATGTGTATTCTGTTAATTTTTCTACATTTATTACCACAGAAATCAATAATGGAGATGGAACCTACTATAAAAGAGAATAATGTCACATTAGTAGGACCATTCTAGGGTTGTCATACCAGCACTATTACCTACAAAAATTACAGTCACTATCAGACAGAGGACTGCTTCTTACAACATCCAGGCAACCTGAAAGAGTGTTCAGCCATTCAAAAACTTTGAATTGTTATATTATAACTATGCTACTCTGCTGTTGGTTCAATGGATGTTTAGAACCTGCAGATAGAAGAAAAGCTGCTTTAAATTGTTATTAGGTGGGTGATGAGCTCTACCCCACGAATCAGCAAAATCACTGGTGATTTTGCAGTATCTGTTTCTCCCCTTCTGTACCCGGGAACTTAGGATCAAATTCACACAATGAAATTTGGATTCATTTTCTTCAATGAATGAACAGCCAGGTCTGTAGAGCATGGTCTACTCCTAGCTCTGCCATTCATTGCCGCTGTGTCTGTCAGCCAGATTTACTACTTGTTGTCCTACTTTTCTCAACAAGAAATTATTCTGATGCTTGGATTTTTACAAATTTTAAATGCCTCTTGGTCAGGGAACAAAGGAAAAAAAAGGAAGAACAAGAGTGTTCTCTGGGTTTCTATTTTATGTATGCACAAGCATGTAATTGCATCAGTTGTTAGTTTTGTTGAAAGGCAGACTAGATGATGCAACAAATACAATGACATGAAAGAAACCCCATGGTCTGCTCTTTTGAGGTCTTAAGCAAGGAGGAGCACATGCACCACTGGCCTGAATTTTACTGATCTTTCATTTCCTCATCTGAATGCTTAGGATCAGTCAATGTGCTAGAAATCCTACTGGACTCGCAGCCAGTGTGTCTGCAATGCTTCTTTCAGCAAACACAAACCAAGTTTAAGGGCCTGGAAAGCAGTACAGCAATTTGCTGGCCCAAAAGCAAAAATAAACCGTGCACAGTATGTCACATCAGCTCTTAACTGTCTCCAGGAAGTGAAATGTTTGACAAGGAAATATATTTGCTTGTGGCCTCATTTGATTCATGTTTCAAGGAAAGAATTGAAGTCATACCCCCAGTGGAGCACTTACATCAATCAAGGGGAGGATACTGCAGTCTCCAAGATGTCATCTTCCTGCACCCTCCTCCCTGCTTCCCTGGGAAGGCATAGTGCCATTTAAGTGAAGATTTTAGAAAAGGGGTACAATGTGGGTTTTTTTCTGTGTAGGGAAAATTGGATAGGATGAGTTAGGTGTGGGAATCTTTCCATATTGAGAGGGGATGATTTAATTGTGGTGGATTTCTTTGCATCTAACTTTCCACTCCCTGTCTCAACCTAGTAGGAAGGCATGCAGAAATATCAATAGAGGCTTCCACAGTGCTTGTATAGATTTGGAACAACTTAATAAGGAAGCTGTGAAATGTCATGCAAATAATGTATACCAGAAGAGACCAGAGTCTCTTCTGCACTCTCTGGAGTGCAGAAGGTCGTTTATAAAATACAGTTGATAGAACACCATTCAGGTTTTAATTTCTGATTGGGTTCCTCATCAGTTTTCTTCATCACACTGCAGATCCTGTTAAGGAAATCCTCTTGACTAAACTCAGTGTTAGCTTCCTGGAGACAGAATAGTAAAACTCATGCTTAAAAGTAAAAATAAAAATTTTGGAGATAAAAGGAAGAACTTGATGATGTTCTAGTGTTCTTTTCTTTGTCTCACTGTCAAGTTCCACTATTTTAAACTTTGTTCTTTTTGACATGGAGAGTATCAGAGCCCTGTAAGAAACTTAACCACAGCACCTCTCCACACTGCTGTCATTGATGGGGAGGTAACTCCAGAGCTTCATTAAAGATGTGTTTGTGTTTTTGTGCCCTAAATATTTCTTAAGCTATTTTAAGTAGGCAAGAACATATGCTAACATACTAAAAATAAATATTTAAAATAATTGACCTCAAAATATTGATCCATGAGAAGTAGAGGGTAAAAGAACCTTTAAAAGGATATTTTCCTTACGTCCTACCCAGAGAAGAGCCTCAGATTTATAGACTTGTGGTTGAGGCAGATGTAGACTGAGCTGCCACCTGACATGGCATCACAGGAAGGCCCAGATATTGTTCAGGTTTCTGTATTCTTGGCAAGGGTGTTGAAGCTCTCAGAATAGCATGGGGATATCCAGTCTGTTCTCAGTGACATAGTGCAGTTCACAGAGGCTGCCTTATGGGTCACAACTCATGCATAGGATAGGCTGTTATGAACACTGCCTCTTACATAGTTGTGGCTATGGCAGGAATCATATTTTTGTGAAATATTTGCAAAATTGCTAATAATGGCTAAAAAATACTTCAATTTTACTTGCACAGAATCATATTCCTCTTTTGAAAAGCATGAATCCTACTTGTTCTCTTGCTTTTATTTACTCCCTTTCGGCTCTTCTCATTTTGTTTTGTTTTGTCGTGGGTTTGGTTTTCTTTTTCTCATTTTTTGCCTTCACAGTAAGGAGGGAGCCAGCCCTCTGTGGCTCACCAGTTCTCCATGGAGCAACGGGAACCAGACCACAGCTTGGGCACCCCAGAAGGCTCTTCTGAAAGGAGCATCCGACAGAGTATTAAAGAAGGGTGTGTTCTCACAGCTGCCCAGCACTATCAACACTAACCAGCAGGATGATCTGGATTTCTGCAGCCCTGTGCCAGATGGGCCCTGACTCCAGTCTTCATTGCAGGTCTGTGCTCTGTGGTTATGGCAAGACTTCGTTCTGAAATAGCTGCTTGGTTTTTGGAATTCAGGCATGGCCCTCTTATTTGGGTATTTCAAGCTGCAGGTTTCAGTTGAATCCATAAGCAGCAGCTGGGTTTAATACATGAGGACAGATTTTCCCAGGTATTTAAAAGCTGGGCAGAATGATAGTGTTTATAAGCAGCTTGCTCAATGCTGAATGAAATCCAGAGAGATCCATTGCTTCAGGGCTTACACATTGCAATGCACATCCAGTCAGAAGTTGCTTTGAATGTTTATGCCTCACATAAACCAAAATGTTTTGCCTAATGTCATGAAAAATACAGAGGATTCTACAATAACAGTGAACAATGTGGGTTTTAATTTAAAAATCACTATTGCAGAGAACTCAGTGTCTTAATGATAGCTTATGGTCTTAAAATCAAAGCCAAAATCTGTTTTTAAAATTTGTGCTTTAGAGCTTTCCTGTTTTGAAGATAAACAGTGTTTCATTAAAAGACAAACATCTCCAAGAAAGCAAATTATGCAAATAGATGAGTCTGTTTTTTCTTATGCTGAGGGTTATGTCCAGTCTTGAAATACTTCAGAACAGAGAGGAGAATTGCCATATAAACATAATGGCATAGTACAGCAAGGCAGTAGTCCAACATAAAAACAGGCAATGTTTGGGGGTTTTTCTGAGCAAATGCATCACCAATTCATATGGAATACACTCCTTGTTACTAGGATATAGTCAGATTAATTTCAGTGGTTTTCTAGAGCTGCAAAATATTAAACTAAATTTTCATTTTAGTCAGAGTGAGGCAGCTCATTTTTCTGTAAATTCACCTTTTCCTTTGTCAGTGATCTCGATGTACTGGGGAGACATGTCAATGTTATGAACTAGCAAAACCCAAGAGCACTAGAAAAAGGGCCTTGAATACTGGAAGTGACGAATAATCAATTCAAAGATCCTCTTCAGAAGATAAGGGTTCCCTTCCCTACTTTTAGAGGGAGCAAATGATCTATATTGATGCCTCCTTTCTACACAAACCATTTTCAATGCGTGCCTCTCTCTACTAACCCAGTCACTGTTTTCTGGATGTTTTGTGACACCACAAAGCAGCTGTTCTTTTACTCTTCTGACTAAGACATTTATATTCAACCCTGACATTTTAATCTAATAAAAAAAAATCTTTCTACCTCCTTGCAGTATAAACAGAGAACCTCTATATAATGGGCATCTGTGGAATATGGAATTAATCCCACTAGTGCGGAAAAACCTTCATAAGTCTCTTGCGGCTTCATCACTCTTTGAGTTATGAGGTCTTCCTCTCACTTGTGGGATAAAGTCCAAATCCCACAGAAGCTTATTATGTGTCCACTATTTATTAAAACTTCATCATTTAAAACAAAACACTTAAGAAAGACACTGGGAAACATTTAAAATCAAAGAGGTTTTAGTCTGAGGAATATTTGTTATATTTAAAGATTTTTCAAAAAAGAGAAGAAAAAGTTCATTTTAGTCCTGATAACCACTGAACTTGCTGCTTCTGATTATTTTTCCTTTTTTTTTTCTTTTCCTCCATGGAGAGATTCTGAATGTTTTTCCTTTCTTTCCTACATGATTTTATAAATCTTTCAGTATCCCTCTGAAGACTTTACTTAACTTTTCTCTGCTTTGCAGCCCAGTGACTAGAGCCATTAATGATGAGTGAGAGCCCTTGTTCCCTGGCTTATGGTCATAAATGTGTGTACTTGCTGTGCCTTGATTTGCAAAAAGGCCTTTTAGTGACACTCCCTTTTTTGCAGGAGTGTAACACAAATATACTAGCTAAAGCTTAAACCTAGTAGTTTAGCAGTACTAACTTTTTCTAACAAGGCAGTTCTGGACCTATGAAGATTGGGCAGGGAGCAGGGATTTATTTGATTTAAAACTCTGTCATGTACTCCCTCTGGGCAAAACCTCTTCTTCCCTTTCCCTGGTTTCCACTGACAGATTTTTTCACCTCTATTTCTTTATGGTGTTTCTGTACCTCAAATCAAGTAGAAGCTAAATTCCACCAAATCACTTGATGTAATGCAAATGAACACATCCACTATGTCAACTGTGTTGCCTGGGAATTAATTTATTCACTTCTTTGTAGTGATCAATTTATTATGTAGGTTTAAACAAGAATCTTTAGTCACTACTTTACAAAATAAGCATGAAAACTGATTAAAAATTATCTTTTAATTGCCTTGATGTTAACTCAGACAAGTGCTTTTGTTGCTGGTATATTAAAAATAGTTTATTATTCCTGGGTTTGAAGCATTTTTCCCTATTTCTGCCCATTATAAATGAACAGCTGTTATCACCTGTATAATTCTCCCTTTCCCTCACACAGCAGGAAATAACTAAATCCCAAAAGACTTGAGAATAACGAGGAATCCTATCTTACATCTAAGGAACCTAAGAGAGATTTGCACAGAATGACTGTCCCAGTGTCACCCTGTACATGAGTATCAGAGCTGGGATAAGAAGCCAGAAGTTGCTGACTGCAAGCTCTGAGCTCATGGCACGACTCCCAAGGTAAAGTCGCAATGGTGCCCATGGAAATAGGCACAAACTTTTTCAGCATCTTGCAGAGAAGTAATGTTGAGTTGAGAATATTGAAAATTTTGTATGGTATGTGTGGAGCAGATATGGCACTGGCACCTTTCTGGATGTTTTCAGGCAGCTGAAGCTGCTGGGGCTGTGCTCCCTTTCAGCTGTACTGAGGGCAGATGAAAAGCACGTGCAGCTAAAATGTGTGTGCCTGCATGACTAATGGCGTTGGAGCTGTTCACCCTTTAAAAAGACATGCTCAGGTAAGAGAGCACACTGCCCCTAAGGAGTGGGGAGCAGAAGAGGATTGCTTAAGCCATTGGAAGACTTGTGGGTGTGATGTATCATTCCTTACACTGGAAAAAAATTGGATCAATTTAAATAAATTCCAGAGGAGCAGCCAAATTGTTTGTGCATACTTGAACTCTGAATCTCTTTCTGTGTGCATATGTTCTTCCAGTTAATCATTTTTCTTTCCTTAGCCCTAATAGGGAAAACAGGATCTGAATTTTAGGCAGACAGGAGAGTAAAGAACAAACAGCCATATCTGCTACTTATTTCTAAAAATGCTAAGGGTTACTTCTAGTCCTCAACAAGAAGTCAGGATGGGCCTACTTTTATGAGAACCTGTGAGATTTACAGCAGAAAGTGGACAGCCAGTCAGAGAGCTTGACAGACCTTTCTGCTCAGGCTTTGCTGATGAGTGGGACTGAATTAGCATAAATTGACCCTTTTATTCTGCTGTAACATGGATTTATATTCAGAGGGGCAGCTCCTCAGCAGGAGTAAATTGTCTTAACTCTTTCAAAGGACCTGAATTTGGCTGTTTGAGGTTTGGTCCTGGTAAAAGGTGAGCACATGTTTTTAAGCTCCATGACAGTCTGTCAAACCCACTTTCATCCTGTAGCACCTCCAGTCTTTAGATTTCTTGCATTGCTCATCAGTGATATTGAAATAAGTTTCTATCTATTGCAAAGGCTACTGTTGTAGCCTAAGTGTAATAAGATTTTGGATGTAATTATTTTTAGGTGTGAAAAATTTTGGAACATGATGGGAAGCAACTGAGATAAAATTTTTTTTTAAATAGTTTTGTCACCTTCAGCAGTCATATTTTTACTTTTTCATTGTGTGAATAATTTATTATCTATATATTATTTAAAAAATAAAAAAAAAAACTAGGGCAATTCTGATGACAGTGTTCAATTTTTTTCCTCTGCTGCATGCACAAACATGTCATAGTAATAAACATAAAGTGTATATAAATTCCGTTTTTAGAGTAAAAGAACAGAAAAGGTAAGCAAAGCATGGGCTGCAGAAGCAACAGGAAGTGAAAAGGTGGTGAGAGTGAAACAAGAATGTAAATCACATTTTTTATGAGTGGCCACCCGGACGACAGAGTGCAGAAGCAGACCGGGTTGTTGTGAGAAAAAACAATGAAGAGTGCACATGTAATAATACAAAGTGCCTAAGTGAGGGGCAGGGCCGGGGCAGTGCTGGGGAAGGCTATCATCCAGCAGGGCTGGGAGAGGGCTCATTGCTTACTCTGCCTCCTGCTTTCTTGGTCCCCTTAACCCCCCTTTAGTTTTTTCTTAAACGAGATTGGTTCTGGTAGGGATGGTCCAAAAAAGCACCCTCTTGAACAATAAACACAAATGACTGTGGTGGTCCTGTCAGCTTTGGATCTTTGTAAAATAACCAGTGATCCACAACATTTTCTGGAATTGATTTCACAGGCTTTCCCTCTACATCCTCACTGACAGCCTGGAAAAAAAAAATCCCCACCACCATCAGTGAACGCTATTCATTTTCCCATTATTGTAAATTCTTGCAGGCAAAGAGTCCTAAAGAGCAATCCCTTTGAAACAAAGGTGATTCTGCTACTGAAGGAGTAACAAATCAAATGCTATGCTCACAAACTCTTAAATTTTGAAAAGAGCACTTGCAAATGATTAAACAGTTATGCATGGCAGACTTGAAGCTTTGACGATTTATTCAGACTTTGTAGCCTAGAGTAAAATATAAATTTTTGTTAATAGTGGCATAAAACATGTTAGGGACATGGTTTAGTGCTGAATTTGGCAGTGCTGGGTTAACAGACTTGACGATCTTAGAGGTCTTTTCCAACCTAAACGATTCTATGATTCTATGATAAATGTAACATTCTCTCCTGTTCGCTTCCCCTCCTTTTTTCCTAAGTGTAGGACTTCCAAGATTTTTGGAAGCAAAAAAGCATCTGTTTTTCTGTGTGTTTGCTTTTTTTATAGACTTCATAAATCCAGCAGGCCTCTATTTGGACCACTAGGCCCTTTCAATAGAGGCATGTTTTCACTGGGATTTCCACATTCATAATTATTCCTCTCGTTTCTCTGCTGTGAGAAGACAAGCTGCTATTTCATTGCTTTGGGGAAGTTAATAATATGGTAGGCAAAACATCAGGAAAAATTATAATGAATGAACCTATACAAATTGTAAGGAAACACATGCTGCTGTTATAAAATGTTCCCATCATAAATCCCAGCAAATCACTCTCTGCACAAGTGAATAACTTTTTAACACATAAACACTCAATTAATTAAAGGTAATATACTATATACACTCAAAGTAGTGTGACACAGAAAAGACAGATTCAAATAATGGCATTCAAGATTGTAGGCCCAGTCCTGTCTGCCACAGTCCTCCAGAGAGATTGGGGAATAATAACACTCCAAAGTAACTCACTTCTAGACCTGAAGTGAAAATGAAGTTCTCAAGCCTCAGTGCTGCAATACTTTATTATTGCATTCACTTAAGGCATAAGTAGCAAACTCACTACTTTTTTTCTCACCTTATTTTAGACATACAGAAAATGTTTCCTCAGTTTCATGCTGGTCACCATTCCCTCCTCCTCTTCCTTCTCCTCCTTCTCCTCCTCTCCTCCTTCTCCTCCTCCTCCTTGTCCCCCCTACTATTTCCTATTTTTTTGTATTTTTCCAACTTGCCCAGGATCTTGGGAGATTATTTCTTTTAACAACTGCATTATTTTCAAGGCTAGTGAACTTATTGATATTGTCTTTTCCGTCCATGGCTGCAGTTCAACTCCACTAAGATATATCTGTTCATTTTGAGAGCCAATTTGCTTAAAATTTGCTGTGACTATTTAAAAAAATATTGTTTAAATAAATTTTACACTCTATAAGAAAAAAAAGGAAGCACAAGGGAAAACAAACAAACTTTGAAATGTTTTCGGTTTTGATTACATTTGTGTCAAGATCAGATGGAGACTTACGAAGTATAGAAAAATAACCAACTTGTACTCACATAGGAAGGAACAAAGCAAGGTTCAGTTTCCCAGTGCAGAGGTTATTAAGTTTTCTCCAGTTTTCTGCAGCAAGAGTCACTGACAGCAATCCACAAAAAAAAAAAAAAAAAAAAAGTTAAAAGTAGTGACTTGAATCCAAGATTTTGCATTCAAGAATACTTATATTCACAAACCTACTTGAATGTTGCTGTATGAATGGACCACTATTTGTATGTTTTCACACGAGAAATATAATGATAGTCCATTTTTGTGACATATTTTAAAGATAGAATGTGATAATTTTTTAAATTATTTAAAGGTTTCTGAGATAAAGGAACTTTTTCCATTCTGGTTTAAACTGTATATATTTACTATGGCCAGTCCGTACATATATTATATATAATAGAGATTATGATTTGTCATGCAAGTGTGGCCAAAGAAAAATTAATATTTTCTTCCTACTTTCCTCTCCTCTTTTTCGCACAGCTCAGGTTTTTGCACAGCTCAGATCAGCTAGGTTGATCCAGTTTCATGTCACTTTTGTGATTGATAACTCTAATAAAGAATTAAAGTGCACACAAGCTTAGAAAACACAGAGAAATGAAATAAAAGAAAAAAGTCTATGGCTTTTCCCCCGCCCCTCCCCCCTCAAGATAACAGAATCATTAAACATAGAATAGTCAGGGTTGGAAAAGACTTTCAAGATCATCCAGTCTAACCATTGTTCTGCACACCATCATGTTCACCACAAAACCACATCTCCAAAACCAGGGAGCAATAGCTGACATCAATAACTGAGGCTGTTTTGGGTACATTCTGTGTGATCACCTCTTTGGAAATAGTTTATCATACCTAACCTTCTGCCTGAGTGCTGATAAACCACCACCAGCAAAGTATCACAATGTGTTTTCTCTTCCCAGCTATTGGCAGACATTTTACTTTTTATCTTTTAATTGAAGTCCTATATTTTCCTCAGTCAGTACCCTCAATTGAAATCGACCTTTATATTTTATGGGACCTTTCTGTCTTCTATGCTTCTTTCCCAGTAGTTATGATATATATATGATATATGACCCTAGATTTTGTTTTTCCTAGTAGATAAAAATATCATATCAGTGGATATGAAAGGATTCCCTAAATAAGCAGAGCTAAATTTCAGAATGGCAATGCACAGTAGATTGGGAAAAAATTTAATGATGCCACTCAGGTTGAAAAATTGGTCAACAGGTTGAAAAATGAGATGCAGCATTAAAAACATCTGTCCTTTTCTATCCCAGTGTCTCTGATGATAACCCCCTCAAAAGGCCATCCATGAAAACTCTGTCTCACTCAATGCACATTAATATCTCATATCATCATGGAGGAGTCTTATGGGGCAAAAGTCTTCCCATGTATTTTGGAAATTGCAGAGGAATCTTTGGTCATCCTAGGGGAGGGGTGTGGTTATCACACAACCTAACAATAATTAATGGTCTTTTAATATATTAATATATTTTAATATTTATAATTTTATTTATATATAATAGTCCTGCTCAGTATTCCCAATTTAATATAAATGTATCCAGGTTAATTTGCCAGTTCTCTGAACTGGTATTTATAGGGCTTCCTAAAGTGTGTAATGCAAAAACCGTTGTACTGAGCACACACCTGTTGGACTCAGCAAGCCTGGTTATGGATTATGAAATTTCATACAAAATTGCTGGAAATTTTAGAGCTTAAAAACGAACCTTCATGCTTGGCCACAGGTATTTAAAATTGTTCAGAAGTATTTAGGCCATTTAAAGGCTTTTTGGTTGCTATAAAACCTTATCCTATTAAACATTGCCCTTCATTTATAGTCTGTTTCTAGAATGTGTTTCGTTATCCTGCCATTATTCATCATGTTTCATAGTTACTCTCTCAAGAGCATCTATTTTTAGCCATGGAAGTTGTCTTATATAGTCATATTATCCAGAGATGGCTCTTTCAAGCCAAATGTAACACTTCCAAACAATCCTTTCAATTAAAGTTATACTGGTGCTGACAGTAACCACTAGCAAAATCCACAGGGGAAGAAGTGAAAATGAATTGATTCAGTCCTAGATCCTGTCAGCTAGTGATTACCCAAGGAATGGATCCTCTGAGAGATTGTCTGAGTCCTTTATCTCATTTTTAATCTTTGGCCTTCACACTGCCCTGTGTTCAAAACTTCCACTGTTTAGTTCTTTGCTATGTGAAACTTGATACCTAAAGTGTTGCTGGTGGTGCTCTACTTTGTGTGTTGCTGTACATGTCATAATGTTTATCTATTTTGTTCTTATCGTACAAAAAAGGGCTGAACATTTGAAGATAAAATTATTGTGAAATTCTGGCACAAAAATAGTTTGGGAAATGCATGCTGTAATAAGCAGTTTATAGAGTTATACAGACAAATTGTAAAACTGAGAGAATCAAAATGGAAATCACTCCATAATCTCTAACACTGATTAACAATATCATATATTTGGAGGAGTAATAGATGACAAAAACAGAATGAAAGGAGGATTAACCATGGACTATATATTTTACTGAAAGTCAAATGAAACTTGAAATCATAGACTACATTTTTGTAAGGGTTTCTCATTAATAATATACCATTAACTCTAAGGAGCAGTATTTTTTTATTTATTACATGATTTTTTTTCCCCCAGAAATCTCATCCAAACTACTAAAATTTTCGATTTGTTTATAACCTGCACTGGTAGAATTGGCTTTATCTTATTCATTTCTGCTATTGGAAAGGTAGAAACCAGCTGCCTCTTGAATAGTCTTGCAAAGCTATTCAAGATGGAAAGAGAAAATGCTGTGTTGAAAGCTAGTAAAGCATAATTTCCTTAAATGAAATAACTGGGAGAATTTTAGGTAGGTAGTGTGTGATTACACATTTGCAATCTGTTGAGTTCTCTGTCTGTCAGGCCAGAACACACATGCCATCTAAGCTGCCTCGTTTAAGGCTGAGTTGGAGCATCTCTCTGTGCTGTGCAGTGAGTGCTGCTGTGCTCCTGGCTTTGGGTCGCTGCAGAAGAGAGAACCATTACCTTCAAAAGTGAGGGTTTGTGTGTAGTATGTGCATGAAACACAGAATGTGACATTGCTACAGAACAGCACAAGGGAAAAAAAGGAAAATGAGCCACCCAAACAGGAGTTGTCCAGACACATGCATTTGTTAAACTGAGAACCAGCCCTCTGCTCCTCCGCTTGGAAAGATTCCTGGTGAGGAGATGACTTGCTGTGGATTTGTGAGGTAAAAGCTCCAACGGAAAATGAAGTCTGGCTTCTGCTGCCTGGGTTGAGGCTCATTCCACTTATCCCCTGGCATGACCTCACTGGGAGTGGAGTCAAAAGCCTTCCTTGGTTGATGTAATGTGCCACTGCTGCTTATTTGCCACCTTCCCTCCTGTCCTCAGAGATTACCTGCTCCTCCACCCACCACCAGGCAGTAACTCCTTCAGGGATGATGCATCTAGGCAGTTACTGATGCCAAAGATCAGGCATTGGAAACTCAGCCTTCTTGGACAGGATCTTAGTGTAGTCCTTCCTGCCACAAAATATCAGGCTGCACTGGAGGCTGACAGTGTCCAGAGCCAGAATAAAATGTTTTAGCAAAAAAATCTTACATCAGAACATATAAAAATACCTTTCAAAATCCCTCTTCTGGGCACTGTAACAGATTCATCTGCCCCAGATGAGTGGACATTGAAGTATTTCCTCCTTCTGCACTCCAGGTCTCCATGGTGAGCTCAGATACTAGACTGATGTACAACATCTCAAAGTCTTTTACACTGTCCACTTGTTCAATAAATTTTCAGAGTACAAAGTAACAACTAAGACATTATAATTGCCTGCATGATGACAAAATGCTTATTATAAAGAAGGAGGTGTGAATTGCTATTTACCAACAAAACTAGTGTAGTAACAAAAGCGAAACACATCAGAGCCTAACAGTTCTGTTGGAAGCAGGCTTTGTCCTTGTTGTTAATAACTTATAATGATTTGAACTGCTTTCTTTACACAGTCTTCCAGATGCTCCCAAAGGAAACTTTTTCCTTGTTTAGTGCCTCCAAGTTTCTTGAAATGTTTGGATGAAGGGTCCTCTGTAAGAGCCAAAGATTATTTTATCCATTGAACTTCAGAACATTAAAAATATCCCATCTGGCTAAGTAGTGACTTGATTTTGGGTCATTGTGAAGTAAGTTTTATGTAGTTTGCTGGGAAGGGTCTGGTGTTCACTGTGCTGTAGAATATTACTGAAAAATAGAAATTGATACATTATTATGTCACAGAAAAGGTGCATGTACATAAGCAAATGCCAGTTCCACATTTATTATGAAATTAAACAGAGCCAAGGAACTTCCTGGATACTGGAACTCAGACATTTATATTGTTAAATTGTCCCTGGTCAGCATGCACTTTTCTCAAGCAGTTCCCGTGCTCAACCTGGAATTTAACTAAGGTCCAGGATTAGCAGGGAGTTTGCATTTGGTCATTTCTTTTTCAAAGGCCAGAAAGTTTAGTGGTATGGAGTCAGAACAGCTATATGCATGTTTCATATACTAGTGAAGACCTCATATGTATAAAGCATGCATATTTCCTCAATGATCTTAAATCAGAAGCTGGAAGCAAATATTAGAGTTTTCCCATTTTTTGGTGAAACAGCCAGCAGCTGCTTTCAGGTCATTGCAATTATCTGGGATGTGGTTGAGAAGGGTAAGATGATTGCCCTTCAGCAATTTTCTAATGAGTGTTGATTGCATTTGTGTCTGTGTTTGAAAAAAGGACCATCCTGAGTACTGAGGTTGAAAAAGTTGTACTGAAGGTTGCATGTAAAATAAGGAAATTAGTGAACATGTATTGGTCAATACAAAAGATACTGACAAGTACTAATGTTTGTTTTATGAAAGCATTCCGAGGTGGACTCTATTTTTCCCATCAGGCTGTAAAGTTTGGACAGAAAATGTTGATTGTTGAGAAAATATGTTTTTTGTTGTCAATGAATTTTACTTGTTCCTGTTAAAGCCATGACAACAGAAGTAGAAGAAATGTGACTGTAGATAATAAACTCTGTAAAGCAGATGAACATGCCTGGCTGCTTTGCAGTCTGATCGCATAACTGAATTCGAGTGCAAGAAGGCAACTAGTAACCCAGGCTATGTCCCTATGCAATCACATCTCCAGTCTCATGTGTGTGCCTGTCCTGTACTTACAGAGATCATGGAGCACTCACTTCCACTGAGGATGAAATGATCTTATATCATAGATCAAGATACAAGAGACCTACCTTTTGTAGGTAGAAGAGTAGGAAGAGCTAAGACTACAGGAAATGACTGTCAAAGACTAGTTTACACATAAGTGGAAAGTGGGAGAAATTGACCTAGGAAAGATCCTTTTCAAAATCTAAATTTCTTCTTAACATAACCTTAGTTCTGATTTTCTCATCTAAAATTTTTTACTCATGTATGCACATATTAATAGTATTTTTCAAGCTACTTCAGCCACAATTCTAGCTAAGTTAAACTTTTTGTATTTAGATAATGAAAATGTACATAGAATCAGCTTAGTGTGAAAGCACTGGTAAAAGTAGATTCTGTTAAGTCTTTGGTTGTGTTAAATTTTTAGTTTTTCATATTTCAGAAAGAGACATGGAACCAAGTTCAGTCAAGGTTCTGTAGATAGTTGAGACAACTAAATCATTGTTTCTGCCAATCAAAAAGTTAAATTATTTTTTTCAAAATGCTGTAAACTTGTAAAGCAGAAAATAGAGTGGTGTGTGTGTGGAATGGTGGTATGGTGTGTGTGAAGATTTAAACTAGAATAAATTATTTTTCTCTGTTGATCATATTCTAATGCAAATATTTTTCAGGAAAATAAATACTCTGAGAAAAAAAAAAAAAAAAAGATGACCCCACCTTCTCTAATAAAACAAGATTTCATCATGAGGCAAAGCTTTTAATCATATTTTACCTGTCATCCAATATTGTAGATTGGTGGTTATAATAATAATTAAATCCATTATTGATTTATATCTAATCTCTATAAAATCTAGCAATAGTGACAGTAAGGATCCTTTTGAAAAAAGAAAAACAAACAACAAGACCCACGTAGTCACATGGGGTGAAATTCTGGTCTTGTGGAAGTAAATAGTAAAACTCCCGTTGACTCCAAAGGGGTCAGGATCTCTTCCCCTTTCCCTCCACCCCCAGTGTGTAACCACAGCTGTGCTTTTGCTAAGCCACATGCAAGAACAACTTATGAATCACATCTGGTAACCCTGTTTGGCATCTCAGCAGAGAAAACATCAGGAATATTAACCCCTTTGTTACATAAATTAAAACAAAAAGACTTTTGGACTCCTTGGATAATGCAAAAAATTAAGAGAAAGAAAATAAAAACAGAATAAAAATGTTTTAAGGGAATGGAAAATCAGGACCACGATAAAAGAAAAAAGCTGCTGAGGCATTGTACTTACAAAATTTAAGAATAAACACATTTTTCTTTCTCTCTTAAGTATAGCTGCCAATGTAACTGGATGAATTTCTTTGGTTTGTTTCCACTTGTTCTCACTGACGCAAGCTGGCAATAGCCTTTGTAGAATTTCAGGCTCTTTGGAGTCAGTGTCTTGATCTTCTGTCAAAACCTCTTCGTTTTCCAAGAACCTCTTAATTTTCCATTTCCTCCTTGGCAAAGCTTAAAACCATATTCAAAAGCTGTATTAGCATTTTTTCACCTGAGACGTTGGAATTTCCACCATCACTGGACTTCTTTCCCTTTTCTGTCTTTGGAAGATATCTTGTTAAAATCCAGTGCTAATATCCAAGTCTCTGCTCTTTTTTCCTTTTTTATTTTTTTTTCCTTTTTGGGAGGTGTGTGTATATTTTACTCTGGGAAGGAATTTCACAGTCTGAAATTTAAATCATAGGTATCTGTATTCTGGGCTGGACTTTTATATATAAACGTTCCCCAAATACAACATTTGTTATCAGAGTCTAGAAGGCAGTGCTGTACTTTCTCACTGACTAGGTATCAAACAGTACCCATAAAGAGACAAATTCCTTCATTTTAATCTCACTATAAGGTTTTGTGCTAGTAATTTTACATTTATGACTTGTCATATGTTGAGAGAAAGTAGAAAAGTGTAGCACGCAAAACACTGCAGACCACTAGAGATAAGAATATTAGTCAGCCACATTCTCCTGACATCATTAAGGCAATTTCTATCACATGACTCTGATTTCTTCTATTTAAATAGATTGTACTAGGCTGTAGAATATGTCAGTTATGTCTGAGGGGTGAAAGACCCTGACTTCACACATCTGCTGGTCATGTGAAGTCGCAGACCTGAATTTGACGGGACAGACACTGTGTACCAGAAGCAGCAGAGTCCTCTAAATTATGAATGATGGTGTAACAGCACACTGAACATGTCTGGTTGAAGTCTAGCTCCCCTAAGTGTTTGGTCTTTCAGCCATTTCTTTTGAAAATGGCATCTTTTCTGTTCTTTGTAAGCATCTGGCTGCTTTCTAGTGGGATCGCAGCCACAACCTCACTGGGTATACCAGTGTCTAAATCCACTGAAATCAGATGCATCAGAGCATCTGAAATTAGATGTTTCAAAACTAGTCAGTACAGAATTAATTCTAAATAATTTAATCCCTTTAACTCCAGGAAACAATTAAAATGTAATTGCAGTTATGTTAAACTGTACAGTAAAAAACAAGTAGGTTTTCTTTCTTTTTCCTAGTCTACACAATAATCTGAGATAATAGTTAGGAAAAGTAGACATTTTTTCAATAAATGGGATACAAAGTGAAAAAAACTATCTGGAAAAGTTACTACAAGATGCTGTCATTTTGAATATCTGTGAATGAAATTTCTTTTCATATTAGTATAGCAAGGCAAGTTCTTACAGGGTACAATGATATCTGTTAGCTGCAGGGAAAGTAATATAATGATGAAGAAATAGCATTTTATCATCATAATGCAAAGAATTCAGTGAATGCAGAAGTCAGCATAGGGAGAATTAATAGAATAGATGCAGCAAAATATTTCTGTTTATTAGAATACTATTGCAGTTTTTAAGCTATCAATGGTCTAATAATGAAAACAATATTGAACAATGTTGCTAGAGAAATTCACAGTAATATTACACTTTTTCCCAACATTTTCATACCTTTTGTCTTGCAGAGATTTCTGATACTGGAATTCAATTCAGTATGAAAGCACATGTTATAGTTTTAATAACCTATGACAGAATTTCCTACTTTTCTAAAAGGTATTATTAATGTTGAGGTGTGAAGTGTCAGCCGGCACAAGTAGGGCAACCAAGACTGAGAAACAGTTGTAATGGGGCACTTCAATTATCTGCATAGAAATTTATCCTTTCCAGTGGACGATTTAGAGAGAGAACTTCTTGACCTCTCAGACTATAATTTTTATAGCAGTTGGTTCTACAGCACACACGAGGGAATGTTACTTGGTCCTATGTAATACACAAGTGTTGCTTCATAAAGTAACTATCGCTGAGCCACTAATTAATGGTGACCACAGCATAATTAAGTTCAACATTCTCAAGGGAGTGATTGAATCAAATGTGGGACTGTGACACTAAACTTTTGATAATGAAATTTTTTTCAAGGGGAAAGTTAGTTTAAAAAACCCTAAAGTCAAAAGTGAGGAAATTAAAATCCTTACACTCAGCATGGAGGCTTCTTAGGTATCCCAGGAGTCACAGAGGAATGAATGCATCTTAACAAAATATAGAAAGCCATTTTAAAACTAGTATAGTTAGATTGCAAGGTTCAAGGTGTTATTCAAGACAATATGGTAGCTTTCAGAAATCTAAAACAGAGTCCAATTCAAAGAAAGGACCAGATATTAAGGAATTTGGGAATTCTGGAGGAAAAAGTAAAGTATAAGATGATGAGTAATAAGTACCACTGAAAATACTAACAGTATATATATGTATGTGTCTACATTGGGAACTGTGTCAGAAAATTGGATGGATCATTTTCTCATCCTTAAGAAGTTATGGATAATATGGATATTAGAGAAAAATTGGAAACATTGTTTGTTTAGAAATCATCAATGAGGCTGGGAGATCTGAAAGAAAATAATCAGAAGAATTCATTCTCAATAAACTGATGAACTGGAAAGCACAAGTACACAAGGGCTCTTAAGAACTCAGACAGAAAAAAGCAGGTAGAGGAACTGTTAGTAGAAAAGTACAATTTCATATGATCTGTGATTCTAAGCTGAAATGTGGAACAGCAGCAAATGTTTAAAAAGCACTTGAGTCACTTAGAGAATTGCAGGTGGCTTTAAGTGGAAGAATTAATTAGAATTATCAGTAGGAAAAATTATAAAGTTGCTTTCCTGATTTTTTTTGCTTTACTTTAAGCAGAAACAAACCCCTTATGAGAAGCTGCTGGAAAAATGAGGAAGCCCTGGCTAAGAGCCAACATGGCATGAATGCAGAGAAGAAATGGAGCAGAAAGTGGCAAAAAAGACAGGAGCTGCTGCCTGGCTCTGGATGAAGTGCAGGTCCAGCAGCAGTGGGCTGGAGATTTATCCTTTCCCCTCACCTCAGCGAGGCTGGTGAGTGATTTAGCATGTACTTGAATGCATCAGGATCTTACCAACAGACTCTGGTTTTGGCTCCAGATGCAGACATCACACTGGTGACATGTATTAACCTCCTGGTAGCACTCACCATTTAAACAGAACCATATCTGTCTGACAGAGACAACTCTGATTGTGCCTGATGGTCCTTATGCATAAGATCACCCAAAAACTGAATGTCATCATGGTGAGGCTTCAGTTAAATTATGTAAATACTGTTCCTGTTTCTAAATAAATAAAATCTTTTTCTTTAGTCAAACTGCACTGCAGTAGCCTGACCACTTTCAACAGAGCTAAAGGCTTGGATGTGATGTACACTCAGGCCTTGTAAAACAAGTCTTATTTAGCAACAACATTAATTGAACTGTCTTCTGGAAGGATATAATGATATCCCAGTGTGAACAAACTCCAGGTCCTGTATTTCATAAGCTGATTTTTTAGATAGCTGGTATATGAGAGTGAGCCTTATATCATTCTGCCTTCTAGAGGATACAGATTCATGATATACTTTGAGAGAAAATCTGACTTTCCAGTGAGAGGAACATAAACTAGAGAGAAAACACATGGCCATTTTAAATAGCTTATGCATTTGTAGAATAATTTTCATGAAAAATATTATGCCCTAAAGGAAACATAGAGCCTGTGGTGTTGATGGAAAGAGCTTACTTGCACTCAGTTTCTGTAACTTGCATAATTCACTTACAGCTTTAGTTTTCATGAATAATGCTGTCATTCCAAAGTCATGTCAACAGTAATGCCTTTACACCAGTCCATGACATTGGGTGTTTTGCGTGTGCATACACGCACTACATGGAATTACTATCCAGATAATAAACCATCAGACTAGAGACTAAATTCATTTATCTTGCACCTTGACATCCTCCCATACACTAATCCATTTCCACTGGGACTGTTTTTAACAATCTGACCCTCCCAGCAATTAAGAACAGCTGCCATATTTTTTTCAACGAACCTGCCAGGAAAATATTTCTTGCTTTCCTCACAAACCTGGAATTCTGAGCCACCCTCCCACCCCCAAATTACATTGGACTTATTCCCAGGACATGTAGTGTTCAGTCCTGGGCTAATGACTGGTTTAAATTTCAATAACCCACATTTTGTTAGGACCAAAAATATACCATGGTAGAGGTGGGATTCCCTCTTTTCCAACAGGATATGGCTTTTTTTATCTCTTCTAGACTTGCTAGCGTGTAAAATACCAGAGTTTAAAAGTTAAAGTTATGTAGGTGCTGGTTAATGTTTTAAAATATTTTGTATTGGGCTGCTGCCTACAGCTGCAATCAACTGAGGCCCCAGTGAAGAGCTCTTGCAGAAGCATGTGGTCACAGATGTTCCTCACCATGGGCACGTCCTGCTCAAAGGAGGGAAAGAACAGGAGGGGGTGGGTGGAATTGAGTTAACTCTAGTCCTGAAAAAGGTTAGTACCAAGCTGCAATTCAATGCCATGACCCAGCTCCTGATCTGCTGTCCAAGCTTCATGAAAGCCTCAACTCCAGAGCTAAAAATAGTAGCTTTAACTACATTTTCCAGTTGAAGCTGGGACATGTGAACTTGTGATCTTTAGGCAATATGGCTTTATAGGCACTGAGAAAAGTGACTCCAGCAAAGAGCTGAAAAATCCTGCACTATGGATAAACCATCTTATTTGTGTCGTGATGTAAAACACCTGCAGGTGTGAAGTGGCCTGAAGATTTTATTGCTGCTCCATGGTCAACTTAACTCGTGAAGTCAGACATATGTGACTCATGTGCTCATCTTATTCCCACCAGCACCCAATATTTCATTTATTTTCTGTGTTGAAAAGATACCAGTGCTGGTATATTTTTTCATTTAATCTTCATAGTGACTTGTCACCAGTATTGAATTGGTACCTCCTACTGAGATGGGCGCGCCATGGTGTAAATAATCTCATACCAAATGACATGTCTACGCTTTGGGTACAAGGTGGTTTAGAGGACAGAGAGCAGAGCATAGCCCCTCACTAGAAAAGAGGAGTAAAATGGCTGTTTAATCACCACAAGTTGAGGAAAAACTATCAAACCATATACTTCAGTACAGCATGGGTGTTTTCTTCATTAAAGCAAGGGAGAAAACGGCTTGATTGGCCTATGAGAGGATGATAGGTGTGATCTATGATAGGTGTAAATGGTGCTGAAAGGAAGGCCTCCTGCTCTGTAGCCTTTCACTGCTTTAGAAAGATTTGAACAAATTTTTGCTGTGGTCACCTCTGCCCATGGTATCAAACTCATAATAGGCAAAACTACACCATCTTCAAAAACACAGGGAGCTGAGACCATCTCTGCAATGGTTGCAACAAGTTCAAGCAGTGAAGAAGTGGCCTTCACATTAATGCAGAAGTCTTTGGCCTTTGCTTTTGGCATATCAGCAGCATCTCAGATTTTTTCTTAGCAAATACAAATGAGACCAGCTTCCTAAAACTATCAGATGACAACAAAGTATTCAGCTTTGCATACAGATATTTCTCCTGCATAAAAATAGATGTTTACATATAGTTGGTTTTTTGTTTCACGCTTTCATGACTTTGTTTTCAGCAAATCATTAAAAGAGTGATGACTTATTGCACCACTTTTAAAAATCTAGTCACAAACCACAATCGCTAGCAGGAAATGGAATGTTTACTTGAGTTTATTATACAAGGGTCTGGATATGAGCTGTGGGATTTTTACACCTCATAGCAACGGTATTACAATTTATTTACATCTTCATGTTGGCAGCTGCACAAACTCTTATGAAATAGGACAATCACACCTTAGGGAACAGTAATTATAGGCAAAGGTATAAATAGTATAAAGAAGTGCATGCATTTGGCACTTAAGTTGAAGAGAATAGAAACTATTCTGGCAAATCTTCAAAAACATGGACTCTTGTTCATTATGAGGGCATGAACTAATTAAAAAGAACTTGTCAGAATCAGCTGCATGAATAAATTCTGGTCAATTCTGCCACAGTTGAGCTCCAAACCCACGAAGAGCAAAGTTGTTTTAGTGATGTCATAATTTGGACGTTCAGAGTATGATATCATTTTTGACAGAATTAATGTAGAATTAATACCATATGTATAAGCACTAATAGGTATTGAATTGAACACCCAGTGATAAGTCTATGTTGGTTTCCAAAGTAACAGTCTGTTTTTTTCTTCAGAATGCTTACATTAATATAACGTCAGAAGGCAAATTCAAAATACATTTCAACACTTTTATAAGAAAGCATTTATATTTTACAACTTTACCTCCATTTCAAAGATGTTTAATTAGAAAATTTCAATTTAATAGTAACAATAGTGTCATAAGAGAATAATTTAAAGACAACTGTAAAAATTGTCACCATTTGATATCTGGGTGGAGAATTCCTCTGATGATTAGTAGCTTCCTTTATAAATAATTTTTACATATATACATACACATATATGTATAATACAATACATATTTTCATATATTTTTGTATATGTAATCTTATACAAGGAATCCCAGAGTTAAAATGTAGTTGCATTTTGCAGCTTTTTAGTTCCTAGTTACTGTCAGTGACCAAGTGTTACTATTTCTCAAGTGCTTTGGCTCTCATCTCTTTTCTTTCCCAGCCTTGATATATTAAATTCTTTCACCGTTATCTATGGTGGTTCATAAGGTCTTACTCTTCAGTTTTTCTTCCCCCCAGGATACAGTTATAGTTTGAGGATTTATGGCTGAAACAAGTTGAGCTAAAGAGCTGGTGAGCAGAGGTAGTGCAGGGATATGGCAAAGCTTGCTGATGGAGCTAAACATAAGAATTAAAAGCAAAAGCTGACCCTGAGGTGAGAGAAGCTCTCTTGATACTGAGTACTAGTAGTAAGCTCAGAAAAGAAAGTTAATACTGACAATGGGAAGAGTTGCATGTCAGGAAACTGCCTCCATTCTACATTTGTAGAATGGAGGGATTTGAATTAAGAGGAGGGATTTGAATTAAGAAAGAAAAGAAGAAAAATCCTATGGTATTATAAGTGTATGAGAAAGTCATGTCCATATTCAGCAGTAATAGGAAAAATAAACAAATTACTAATAACTAGAAAAGACAGAGAAGCAAAGAGGAACTCTTCTTTTGTCGATGTGCATCTCTGTTTTCCCCAGTGAGGCTGTATAAAGAAGGCTAAAGATGGGGAGAATGACAAAATAGATATTGAAAAATAAGAAATAGCTTCCATTTCAAGAAAAATTAAGTAGACTAGGACTCCTTATTCTAGAAAAAAGGCAACTGAAGTAAAATGATTGCAGACAAAGACAATGTCAATTGAACATATTACCAAGGCATTCCCAGAATTAGTGAAACAATCATATAAAAATTTCTCATCAGATTCAAAACAAATAAGGAAAAAATAATTTAAATTAATTTTCTTTGGGATGTAATTTTATGGTAGAATTCACTGCCATTGTTTAGGTGTGTCACAAAATGATACAAATTCATTTTAATGCTACACGCTGGATGTGGGTCTTAATGAGTACTACATCTTGGAAATGGCCTTGCTTTGTGTCTGGAAGTTATTGTCTTCTGACAAGCAGGGAAATTGCAAATCAGTATGCCTTCTATTTATCCATGTACTGAACAGTACTTCAGTGTGTCTGAGAGAGGGAGGGCATTGTCAAGAGCAGTCAGAAGGACAAATTTTGGGTAAAGTGACTTCTTGGTGATGGGGAAATAAGTAGATTTATCACACACAACGATTTTGTTCTGTTTAGGCACTAAGATGGATATGGATTCAGGGCTGATTTACTGACAAGAAATCTCTCTTACACCATCCTGCACTGCTAGAAGTGCAGAGCTTGCCCTTCTGATTACAGCCAGAATCCCAACTCAATACAGCTCAAAAAACGTTGAACAATGCACTAAAGGTGTTTATTCACTCTCTCAGCTGAGTGCTTACTTCCAGTAGTCTGGCCCAGTGCTAATGCACTTTAGGGAAATATTTGTAGTTGTCCATGGTTTTGTAATGGGTACAGTATGCTCTGGTTTTCAGAAAAGATCATTGCAAATGAAGGCAAGATAAGGAGAAGATATGAAGTTCCTCTCCACTTTCTTGCTGATGATTAAAAGGCAAACTGAAGTCAAGATTATTTTCAACTTCCTATAATATGCCCCCTGATTTTCTTTGACTCCTTTCCAAGTTCTGTGGTTTTAAACAAAGAACAAGTAACTATCTGGAAAGCAAACCAGTGTTCATTGCACTTGCACCTGCCTTGGATTCCACCCTTTTGTTTTCATATTACCCCTCTGGGTGTCTGATAAATTCATAATATGTTCCAGGCTACCTTTTCATCGTCTAGCCACAAAAACACAGATCCGCATGGGAGGTTTCACAGAATGCATTAAGTATGCAGGATTCCTTTTTTGCTTAAGTAAGAAAAGCAAACTATCATTTACAGGGAAATCAGAGCATCAAAGAGAGGAGCAGAAAGATTTAATTATACAGTAGCTGCACATTTGTTGCATCTAGTGAAAGGATTTTGCTTTAGTTCCGTCTTAAAGATTTGAGATGTAATATGCAAGGAAACAGGCAAGGACAGTGAGAAATAAGGATGGTTTCTTTCTATTTCAACAACACCAAACCAAACTCCTATTTCTTTAGTGCATCCTGTCTTAATTTAGGCATTTTAAAATTTAATGGTACTCACAAAACCTGTAACTCCTTTCACTTCTAGGGATATGGATATTTTTGATTGAGTATAGAATATTCTGAATGACTTTATTTCTCATTTCATAGGATCCCTCCCAAGCATAAGCAACAATATGATTGCAATTCTCATATTTCTGTTTTCCCCACTATGACAGTTTCTACACTCAAATTTTCAGTAGTCTTGCTTTTTTCATCCCCAGCATATTACCTATATGAGAAATTTTTTATGAAAAGGAATGTTTTACATCTGCTCTTAAGTCTGCAAAATCTGGACTTGTTTTGCCTTGGGAAAAGGAATGGGATGGATGGTCAAAGCTATATGTGGGACACTGCAAGTATCTGTAGGTGAAAGATGGTCTCAGTGAAGAAAAATTCTATACTTTTTTTTGGGTTAGAGAATTTCCCCCATTATCATGAACAGAAACCCCCATGAAGGTCTTGAGGTAGCCGGGCCACAGAATAACAGTAGCATCTTGTAATGACTCACTTTATGTGTTCATTAGCCATGAACTGCTGCATGAGAAGGAGAGAAGACTTGACCCTTTTTTGGAGACATAGCCGTACTGACCAGCATTGTAATAAAATGTAACTGTATATTTCCCCACAGACTTGGGAACTGAAAGACAGTCAAGCCTAGGATTTTTAAATATGGTATTCACATATGATTTCATATTCTATTTGGTATGTGTTCCCATTTGTGGCTCTGAAGTCCAGGCTAATATCCCACTTAGGCTTTACTTAAACTCTTCTTGTGTGTTTCTTACTCTGCTTATACATTGCTTGAACTAATTCTCCCCTGAAGTTCCACTACTATCAATTTGTGAAAAAAAAGCAGTATTAAACGTGAAGGACCTGGCTGAAATGTCAGTTGAAATGCATCTGGCTTAATTTGCACTGAGCATTGTGATAGGTAAGTGATTCCTCACCTCTGCAAACATACAGTCCCCCAGCACACCCCCACACATTCCAAAATATGATTCCAGGCTCCTGAACATGGCTATTAGATATGAGGCTGTGCAGTTGCATAACACACTGACATTAGAGCATTACAATCTTCCAGATGCTCATGTACAAATGAAGGAGGTGCCAGTTGCCACGGGCTTTTATACTGGTCCTTCTGAATTCACCTGGAAATTTGCCATAAGTATAATCAGTGCTGTTAGAACCCTGGAAAAAAGATAAGACCAATGTAATTGGGTAATAATGTTATTTAATATAATTAAAATTGAAAATACTGTTCAGTGGTTCAGCAACACAAGCAACAGGTAATTGAAGATTTCACTTTCCCAGGGAAATAAAATATTTTTCCTGGCATCATATAATTTTCTTTCACACTTTTTACAATGTCCAATGCATTTTAGGAGATTTTTAAGAGGTCTGTCTTTTTTAAAGATCCTTTTGATGTGTTTTGTTTAAAATATGTAGTTTTAATGGGTTTATTATGCCAAGAGAATGTTAAAGGCACCAGTAGGGAAAAAAGTGTAAACAGATAAATAAAGAATACAAATACTTGGAGTACATGGTTATCCTCAATGTCAATCCAACCATGGTAATAAGGGTCTCTTTGAAGAGACCATGTAACCTTCTTCTGACCTTTAAAAGAGAAATGCCCAAACTTAGCTGAGAATCATACGTTACTTCAAATGAGTAATTTAACATGTTGGCTAATAAACTTGAGCTGCATTTTATTTCAAGTTACATTTCAAGTTTGAGTCTGTTTAGGATTTCCAGACCTTTTGATACATAACAGCTCATTATAAATGTTATGAGAGTTCAGCTGGATATTTCCATCTTTAAGAGGAAAACAATTTCAAGGCTGAGAAAAAAAATGTTAAGTACAACATAAACTTACAAAACAGAAGGCTGACTTGGACATCAAGCATCCAGTCCCCTATATGCTAAGTAACCATAAAAGTCCCACTTCTGAATTGGTTAAACACCTTAAGAGAGAATTTTTTACTGCAAATGCTGTCTGTGTTTTAACATTCGTCCAGATCCTCCACTGACATGTAGAGTCTGTCTTTTATTTTCCAGCTTAAATGAGCTGGTCAATAACTGGTTTTTGGTTGTTTTTTTTTTTTTTTTTTTTTTTTATTGGATGGTATTTACTGTAAATAATTCCTCAGCTGCTTTGGTGTCCACATCTTTGGTGTCTACATCTTTTTAACTAGAAAATACCAGTGCATCATGGTGCACTGGTGTAGATGGCCTGCTTGAAGAATATTAACAGAAGGGAATCCTAAGTTCCTTACTTAGAATTGTGTTGAAAGAGAATGAAGTGGGAAGAGACTGTCTTTTCAAGGAAATAGTGGAGAAAGAGTCTCATTAGGGCCACAGAAAAAGTTATCCACCTGTGTTTTGTCAGATTATTGCAAAATATTTGTGTTTGTAGCGTGACATTCATACAGGAATGAACAGGTCTCACTTTGCGCTCTCTGTTGGTTTGTTCTGTTTCTTTCTTTCATGGATTGCAATTTTTTAATTATTCTCTCAAATGTTGCTGCAGACTCTTGATTGTTCATTTGATTTTTAATTTGAACATTGTGTCATCCCATGTGTCTTCTTTGTAATCAGAAAGAATTTGAAATGTGCATTTTGCACTGCCTAGAGGTGACTCTAGTAATTGTAGTTTCAGGGTGCTCTTCCCAGAAAGATGACAGAGCTTGAACTTGCCCAGGCTATTATTTGATATAATGATTTCAAGCCACAGGTAATATAAGTGGCCTTCCATGCATAAAATGTATCAAAGCATAATGAACTAATTTCTTTACTATAAAGCAATTTCTCTCTGATTGATTACTAACACAAGTTCTTCATCTTTGTTCCTGGTGTGAACCAAGGGAATTTTATGGTGGTACCTTTCTTTTTTTGAATAGATTGCTAAACATACAAAAAAGAGAGTTTCTTAAAACTACTTTTTGCTTTTCATTTTTTTTAAATTTAGTTGGTTAAAGACAAAAGATGATGAAGTAACAATTCAGGATGTCATTATAATCAGAAAAGTCACTATGTCAAAAGTACTTCTTGCACCACATTACATCACCACTTACGGAATCACAGCCTCTTTATTTAGGTGCCTTTTAATGACAGAGAAAAACAATTCCTCCACAAACAAAAACGTCCTGTTAACAGCTGAAGTCACAGCTCAGTTTGCCTCTTGGCTGGGATACACATTCCATCTGGAACTCTATCAAGACAGTGCAGGGAGGTCTAGCAGCTGAATAATGAACTCTAAGTAAGTAGGTCATTACAACACATTGTTTCTGTGTTACTGGATTTCCACAGTATGTCAGATTGGTTATGAGCTTGCAGCCTGGATTCTCATCTAAGTGGGGTAACTCTACATCTCCTAAGTTCAGGTGGCAGAGATGTCAATCTGAGCCATCAAGGACATTAGTGTTCTTTTTTTGAGCACTTCCAGATCAGGTACAATAATGCATGAGGTAGCATGCATTTAGAAATGTGCTTTCTTTAAGGAAAAAAATCCCTTGTACCCAAAAAACACTACACAAGGTAAGTCTAAATTATAGTTTTTAAAGGCTTGTGGATTTATTAGAATAATTCAAATCCACATAGAGAATACCATACCAGTGCACTGCTAACAAGTATTTCTTTAATAGGTATATATATATACTCTGGATTGGATCTGAAACATACGTATTTATATAAATAAATAAAACTCATCAGTAGATATAAATCCATCAAATTTCTACTTCTGCTCTTATTCATATACACGTGTATGAAAGAAAACTTTCTTCTGTTACCTATTCATTCTACTCTAGCTCATATGCTTGCATACAAATTCTAATAATTTTTTCTCCTGGTCTTTCCTAAGAACTCATTTCTTAGTCTGCAGGACACTGTATATATCATCTGGATTTTTTCAGAACTAAGGGCTGACAAGCCTCTGGTTGTTACTTGTCAATATTACAACAGAAATTGTGCTTTTACATCTTTTGTTTTACCTGAATAAACATTTTAAGACACAGGATAGACTCCTTACACCTCAGCTTGAATAATTGGTCCTTATTCAGACTTTCTGAATCCCTGGTTAGCACCTTCAGTTTGGCCTCCTAATTAGCAATCCCTCATTCTCATTTGAAATAGTCTTAGAATAAACAGATCTGTTTATTCTAAGTTATCATTTTTGACTGATGTGTTTTGTCACATCAGTGATGTGTGTGAGGAAGGTACTGTGCATTTGAGGCTCATCTTTGCTGCTGTGCCTTTGCTCTGCTTGTGGCTTTGGTGCTTTACCCCCTTGGCTGCCATAATTAAGTGGAAAGAGACACAAACTGTGCTATAATCAATGGTAAGTACTTATCTGAACTCAATGTGCATTTTGCCATCTGCCAGAAGTCACTATTTTGGTAACAGGAGAGATTTTTTCTCCTTATGTCTGAGAGCCCTTTTGATGGCAAACATCTTTCTTAGACTTCTTGCTCCACTGTCCACCCACAGTCAGTTTGTTTCTTCCCAAATAGCATTCATTGCTTTTGGGTCTGATGGATTCTTCTCTCAGACTATAAATACAAAAGACAAAAATCTAATGAAATATAGGGACACAAGCAACTTTTTCTTTAATAGTGCCTGGTTGATTACCAGGATTCTTCTATTTATATTTGGGCATTTTTTATCAAATTGCACTACTTTAAAGACAAATATTTCAAACAAGACTATGCTTTCTCTCTCTGGGAAAAAAAAAAGAAATATATAAAAAATGGTTGCTAGAATATCCCATATGTAGCAAGATATGTACAGACAGCCCCGCCCTAGACTAAATCCTACATAGGTATAAACTCCACAATGTGTAGAAAACCCTCAGTTGTGAATCACTCATGTCTGAATGCTCAGATTTTTAATTGGGTTTTTACTCACTGTTTGTAAATATTTTTCTCATACTATCTTCTCTACAATAAGCCTTTCCCCCTGTCTTTGTACTTATCTGTTTCTCTGCCAGTGTAGTCTTGGAGGAAAATCTGAGCCTGGATTTTATTTTATTTCCACTTAAATCCTTGAAATGGTGAATTTTTTACTTCAGGGGTTTAAACTAGACCCTCAAGGCTACCTTGGCAGACTTCCCTGGTTTTAGAGGATGGATTTTTCTGTTATGTTTAAGAAGGTATCACAAGCAATGACTCTTTAGAACTTTCAGTGGGCAGTAAAAAATAAAGATGACTAATATCTATTTAGCAAGTAATGATGGCTTAGCAATATTTACCACTCTGATTTAGCCTCTCTGGCTCCATTACTTAGGATATTTTCCTGAATTAAATTTTCCTCAGTTCTGTAGCCAGCAGCTGTCCACAGGAAAATAAAAAAAGTCTCAAATACCCCAGAAATAATGATTTCATATTTCTAATAGGTTCCTTTAAATACACAATCAAAACGGTCTCTTGTGCCCTCTAGCACGTGGTATGTCATAATGAAAAAGTTAAAGTCAAGAAGCTAGAGAAATACTGGCTGAACAAATTAAAAGTTTAATCTTAATCGCTTTTCATGACACTTCATTTATGCATATGTAATAATTGATAATTAGAAGGGGGAGAATCCTTCATCTCTGCATCTTTGCTCTGGAGCTGAAGTTGATAACCACACTGGGCCCGTTTAATGAGGATGTTCATATGGAGTTTGTGGCTGCTTCCCAGCCCCAAAAGGATTGTGCTGTTTTTCCATTTATGTCTAAGTGTCACAATATTTTGTTTCTAAATGGTTAGGTTAGGTCATCTTGAGACCAGCTGTACTAAAGGATTTAAAGAAATACAAGAACATGTATACTTAATATGTTTTTAGTTCTAATTTGTTCCCTAATATATTTAGTCTAAACTCACTTGGCAAAACTGTGCCTGGCAATTTTAATGGAGCTGTCAGTTTGCAATAGACTTTTCCTCCAGAAACTTTGCATTATTTTAATGTTTTAAGATTTTTTTTCTATATATCACTTTTATTTGTCCTTGCAGATAAAAATACTCTCCTTCATTGTTTTAAGTGACATCAATATATTTGCAAAAATTCTGCCAGTGCTGTTTCTGTCTTCTGAATCACTAATTTACTTATTAAAGTGGTTGGTTTTAATTTAACAGAGAATTATTGAGATGCAAAGAAAAAAATTAAAGAAAGTATAAGCAAATAAATGAATTAGCTTATATTAACTCTTACAAATCAAGTAAGGATTTTTATTTCCAAAGCTTTGGTCAATAGTGTATACAAGAAAAGAGTATACCAGCTACGCATGGACAGCTCCGATTTTTAGAAGTATAAAACCCCATATTATTATAAAGTAATATTATTAATATAGTATAAAATCAGAAATATACTTCAATTAAACAAGCAGCAGATCTTCAATTTCTTATGTTCTCTCAAGCCACTACTAGTCAAAGCTAGAATTTCTGTACACTGCTAAGGTACACCGTGAATTATTAAATATTTGCTATTAATCAAATCGTTCTGGAACTGATTACCACCAAAAAATGATGTGCTATATCTCCTGTGTGTTCAGGACTGCAATTCACCTAAGAAAAATTATTTAGGAAAATGCACATTTCTTCTGGAGTAAAAATATATGTCAGAGCAGATTAAAGATTTATTTTTCTAAGGAATCTGAGATATTAGGGTTTGAGATTTCAATAGAAAGGAAGATTCATCTAACAACAGTTTGAATCATGCTCCCACTTGAAAAAGACTTCAACATTTATGTAAGAGAAAACTATATAAGTCATTTAAGCAGTCATTTGAAAGCTTAAATATCCACTTCTTTTCATACAGCAAAGAACCTTGAAATTAATAAATTGTTTCTCTAGTTCACTGAACTAGATTTTAATTTGCAGAAAAATCAGTAAGTACATAGGGTACAGATCTTTTTCCCAGTATATAAAATGCTTGGCTATAACAACTCATAAGGAAAAACAATTTAAAGAGGCTAGCACAAAATTGTAACCAGTTATTATCCCTGAATCAGGTGCTTAGTTTATAACAATTTAAAGAAACACAAAGTTCAAAGTTATAATTAAACATTTTAGACCCTTTCACTAGATGTACCCCAGTAAACAGAAAGTGATGTTTAGCATCACTGTGTAACTTTGGTTTTTGTTTAAACTCATAAAACATGTATTTCCTGATTTTGCTAGTCCCACTGTACCCAATAATATGGAAAATATTGCTCTCTTCAAACCTTAAATTTTTTTCTCTTGCATAAAATTATGTTCTAACCCTCATGAGCATAGTAAGCTCAGCTGCAAAACCTTATAAATTTACATTTTTACAGAAAAATCCCCTAAAATTTTCTGTAAAGTTATTGCTTTAAATGTGTGTGAAATGAGTTTTGGTCACTAAACTGAAAAAATCCTATTCTTACTCACTGATTAGGAAATATATAAAGGAATGGATGAGCAATGGAGGAAACATAACATTCCACAAATGTATAAGGTAGAGGGTAAATCTGTATAGGGTTTTCTCAATTTCATTTATGTGCTGGTGGGAGTGTACATCTGTTCCTGTAAATGGCAACAGAAGACAGATATTTAGGTGGAGAGTTAAAATTTGCTTGGTTGTAAAACAAAACTTGTATGGTAGAAAAATATGTGGAGTTGTGCATTGAAGTCAGAGCGACTTTAAATCATAGGAAACTTTCCTCATGCAGAGCATGGGAACTACACGGCGCTGCCCTGGGTTAGTGCCCCTCGTGGTCTCGTTTCTGATGGTGTTCAGCTGCTGCTGGGAGGGTATAACAGACAGACATAAAATCTGTCCTGCTGTCACACAGGGCCTGACTCCTGCTTTACAATGGGAAACTTGGTATTCTGCAGATGGAATGTGTTTTCTGTAATGAAACATCCACCTCTGTTAAAATAATATGCTAAAAATATTCTGAAAATATTTGTTAAATCTTTTTCAGTTTAGAGGTTTTAAATTTTCTTCAGAAAAGGAGAAAATTTTGGAAAGAAGACACTTCTGTTATTTTCTTCAGGAAATTTCTGTGGATGCTTCAATGGATATTTGTTCTTGTTTCCAGTTGAACACTATAATTTAATATTCGTATTATTCGTATATTTTAACCTTGGTAAGCCAATGTCCTCTGTGATATTTTCTGGCAATCAAATTATACAATTGTGGATTTCTTGAAAAGGAATTTCTGTTATTCTGTGTGGTTTGTTCCAGTTTTTCAACTGCCATTCCACATTAAATTTGGGGGAAAAAAAAAGAGCAGCAGCTGCCCTGCAGTTTCTCCTCCATTCAATGTTCTGCTTTGTCAGACTATCTCCTCTTCTTACCCACACATCACTTTTTTTCTTTTTTTTCCTCGTAAAATGGAAGCATTCCCATGCCTTGAAACTTTCTGTTATTCCCCATTTCTTAACTTCCTTGAAACTTCACACTGCATTTACAGCCAGCATGGAAGGACTGTTTCTGGGGTGACACCTCGCCTGACTTTTGCAATGCAGGAAATATTGAAATGTAAGAGAAGGACGAAGACAGAGGGCATGGAAATTCATGGACAGTAGCATCTATCAAAGAGAAATTGAGCTAAATAGAAGTGTGGAAAGGCTTAGGAAGGGGCAATGCAATGTGAATACACCAATTACTGTATGCATTCTATTTCTGCTTGACAACCTTGCATGCAATCCACTCATACAGGGAAGCAATAAGGAGTATTCTTCCACTATTATGCCACCATATCTCTTCCCTGCAGCTCTTTCAGTTTGAGTGCCCTCCCTGCTATAGAAACTCAGAAACAGCTGCTCCATAAGCAGGTACCCACAGAGAAACAAGCTAACACTTTTTCTTTAAGACCATTCTCTATTCCCATACAAAACGTAGTTAAGTAGAAATACTGTTTTTAAATAAAAGGAATAAATTAGAAAGCAAACAAACAGAAACATAAAAAGAATCAAAACCAATTTCTGAATGATTTTTTCCTGTCCTCACTCAACTGTAAGTAAACACTGTAGAGATGGGAGAAATGAAAGCTATATTTGTGCCACATATTCCATTTACTAAGAGGCAAGAGAGTCATTCACAAGTTCCATTATGTGGTCATAAATTGTAGACGAGTTCCTTATGTTTGTCTTAATAAAAAAAAGTCACTGTCTACTGATAAATTGAACAAACCCACTAGATCCCAGCCCTTAGACCTCATGGCAGTAAGAAATGTGCATTTGAATGTTCAATTAAGCCAATCTTCTCAACTGAACAGGGAGAAAACAACTGCTTAAGGTCTATTCCTGCAGTGACAAACATCACTCATCTCTTGGCCCAGATGTGTTATTTAGAAAGGCAACCACTATTACAAAAAAAGCTATTCTGTGAACATGCATGGATTACTTGAACTCTTCCATCCCTCACAGCCAAGGTATAAAGCTCACCAGCTGAGCAGCAAGCCTGGTAGCTGTCATCCTGGGGCTCCTTCACAGGTACACATTTTTTTGCATAATGGTCCCCTTTAACAAAATATTTTCGTATAACTAATCCTTTTAAAATTATACTCAACAACTCAGAACCACTCCATAGAAATTCCAACTGCAGCCCTTGCTTTTGAAATTCTATGCCACAGTTTGTTTTTTAAGACAACACATAGCTGCTAAGAGATATAATAAATGAATATATTAAGCACTCTCTCCCACACAGAATTAATTCAAATATAAAGTATCTTACAAGAAATACTCTTCATTTCCCTTTTTAGTCTATTGATTAGTTAAATTGTTCTAGAAAATTAGTGGTTTGGCATTACTCTAAATTATTCACTGAATTTGCATTATGGCCAAGGTTTCAGAAAGCATGCCTCAAATTAAAAGGTGAAAGTCCTTATTTCTGGATCTAAATGAATGCCTCAAGTTAAAAATGATCTTATTATAAAATACTAATTAAAAAAAAAAAAAAAAAAAAGGGATTTCACTGCCATAGGAAGTGGCTCCCACACTGCCCCAGTGTTTGGGCTGGTGTAACTACTCTATGTGACCATTCTGACTATGCTGTTGGCTTGGGAGAATTTTATTTTGGAGTTCAGTGTTTCAATTATTTTTGCTGTGTCATCATGCAAACAGTTATGCTGTCTCAAATGAGGCAGGACTGGTTTAAACTGATACTAGCTCAGAAAACATTTTTGTGAACACATTTTTGTCAGCAAGGTGGTTCAGTGGATAGCTGAAAAGAATTCCTTACAAAAGTCTAAAATGTTAGTGTTTTCACCTCTGAACAGAAAGAACTGAAAATGCTGTTTATTTTTTGATGAAGCCAGGAACGAAGCAAACCTTGTCCCACAGCTCCAGCAAGGGAGTGGAGCAGGACTGGCTCTTCTCTTCTGTGGTCACAGTCATCATCACAGCCAAACCTCTGGAGTGAGACATAGTGTGGGACCCCAGTACTCTCCTCCAGAAACTGAGGAGGAAATGTAGATAAGATTCTCTCTTGACTCAAACAGGGCAAAATTTTAAGCCTAAAATTGTAATTTTAAAGCAGTATTTTGCTTGGGGTTCATCCCAAGTGAATGTCCCTGCTTGCACTTCCCCTTCCTCTGCCAGCCATTTTTCTGGCTGACTACAAAGCTGACAAACCAACAAAAGACCACAGGTATTCACATGACGCTAGAGTGGTATTTTGGGAAACCCAAGACCCTTTTTGAGTTGCCACAATTTGAATTTTAAGAATTTCATGTTTTAAGAAGAACAAGAAATTGTCTGTGGTTGCTCTTCCAATCCATCATGCCTATTTTTTTGTCTGCTTGCTCCTTCTAACACAGTACTAGAGAAAGGTTTATCTATGAAAGCAGCCATTGCTGGCATTTTTTTACAATAAAGCATGTATTTCTGCTGTTAAGGGATAAAAAATTAATAGTAAAGAAAAAATATACCTTAGAGTTCCCTCACGTTTTTTTTTAAAGGAGTAGTTTTTAAATAGTTTTCTCTTACAAAAAATTACAAATAATTTATAGAGCACTTTAAAAACCAGTTTGGGAAACTAAAAATGTAGAATAATCACAAAAAAAAAAAAAATAGAAATCTCTGGCAAAATCCAATAAAATTAATTCTAATGGACAGAGTAAAAAGCCATCAGATTATTGTTAGCAGTAATATATTATTATTTTTACTAACACCTATGAAAGGTGGGTCAGTACCATGTCACTCAAATGTGACAGGTCATTAATCACTGCCCATTCTAGTAAAATTGTCCAAGACAAAAGACTGGTGGAGAAAGGAAGATGTGTGAGACAAAAGTGAGACATTCCGGGTTAACATCAGAGCAGCTTCAGTGCATGAAATTCAGAACATTGCGAGGTTCTTTCAAGCTCAATATAGTGAAAGAGTACTTCAATAGCTGTATTTATACTTTACTAAAATACTGTATTCCAAAGGAGATAGTGTGAATATATTTACTGGAAAACATAACAACTAACTATGAAAAATTATATAGCAAAAGTTTGAAAAATCTTTCAATTGAAGACATTTATTTCATTTGATATAATCATGGACAAGGTTTCAGTAGAAGAATAAAAAGAATTCAGTGGAAGAATATACATGGATTCATAGCGCAGGAAAAGGACAATATCACTCCCTTTATTGTATTTTTATCACTTATATTACAGTGGAACTTAGGAGAGCAAGTCATGTTCCTCTGATGAAGATACTCAAACCAAGCATGTAATTCAAAAATACTTAAAACTTCTTTAAATATTTCTATATGTTTTATTATTTTATGCCTTTGGGTCAGGTTTCACAGTACCTTCACTACAACATTAATATAAATTATAAAATTCATAGAAGAAGAATTTTGGTAATTTGACACATTTTTTGATGTGAAAATATTCCTCACTGGAAGGAGCTTTGAGATCTGAAGTGAAATACTTTGACACCACCACATTCTGGTTTTCCCACTCTGGAGGATAACTCTTTTTAGGTGTATTCTGTTTCATAAATATCAATGCTCACTTTGTGAACAGCATTCACCCATTCTGACGCAAACTAGAACTTAAAAAATATCAAGTACTCTGCAGAAATACCAAGCTCTGAAGTTCCATGAGAGAAGCTCTACCTCCCACATTATCCTCTGTGTACCCTGCCACATGTTTAAGCTCCAAGGGCCTGAACTGAAGACAGTATTTACAATTATTATGGCTGTATTTTTCCAGCTGAAAAATCCTGCTTGATAATCTAGGATTCAACTGGATTGGGATTGATGTTAGATGAAACCATGCATTATGTAGGAATTTTATGTGAAATAAGCTGTCCTGCATAACTTGTGGACTTTTATAAAGCTCAATTCATTTGAGCAACACTTTATTCTTATCATCCATCAGCCAAAATGAAGTTCTTACTGTAACTCCACTGTAGGTTGTATGTAATATAAACTTCCTGAGTCAAATACCATTATTTCTAAAATAACTTGAAAAATCATTTGCATATTTCCCAGAACGTCACTTTGGGATATTGGTCAGACTTTTAACCAGTATAAACCTGGCAATTGTTTCTGCTCCAAGTACGCTCATATTTTGACCATCAAAAAGCTTTGCAGATTTAGTAGATTTTTTTTTTTTTTTTAAAAAAAAGACCACAAATGCAACATTACTTCAAATGAAAGAGCTATATCTGAAGACCACCATTCATTCTCAGATCTGTATAGGGAAACTTCATTGTTTTCTTACAGATGTATGTAAAATCCCAAACTCCATTATTAAAGCCAAATATCTTGCTGCTTTAAATTACTGTTTTAATGAGTCTGAACGACCTTGATTATGGAATAAAATGGTACTTTTATCATGCTAGTACATTTGATTAGAGCTTCAGAACAAATCTGCAATGGACTTTGCAATAGTAAATATTGATACCAATTTTTCCAGTGGAGCTACAGAACTTGTAAAAATTAATCTGAGGAGTAATTACACATGAACTCAGTAAAATGCCTAAAATGGTGGACTAGATTAAAATGCCTTTTTAGTACTTCTGTGGTGATGAAAACGGGCCAGAGGTGGCCTTTCTAAAATTCTGGTTGAACTGATACTTAAGTGAAAGGGTAACATACAGTATGGTCTCTAAAGAAGATGTACATCAGAAATTTCATGTGCAGTTGGATGTCAGGTAATCCTTGGTCTCCCCTGAATGATGGGTTTCTATATGTTTCCATCCCCATTTCTTGTCCTGTGCCATAATTACTTTTCCATAATGTCCTTTCTTTCAATACCTCCACTAAATTAAAGATCTGGCCACATCAATAAGAACTGCTGGGTAAGGTACAAAAGTTTCCCAGATGGTGTGAATTAAATTCTCCAGCAGTTCTATAGGGTTTTCATTACAGGTCCATGACAACAGCACTAGAATATCAAGACTAAAAATATATCAATAAATTCCTATATATTTATCTATCTATCTATCTATTACATGTTATATATAGTATAAGCATGATATACATACAAACATACATGCAATGTGTATATAAGTACAGACAGGAGAAAGCAATATTCAAGCAAATGATACCTGCTCCATCAAAGAGATTATACAAAAGCTAATTAATTAAGCATCAGCATATACTGCAATCAAAACAGAGAAGTAAACTTGTTATAGTCACTTCAACTCTTCCTACAGATGCCAGGAATTGAATGTAACCTCCTCTAATAAAGACTATCAACAGAACAATTTTCTGTAACAGGATTGAGTTGGACAATCCCTGACACCCTTGAATTCTTAAAAGAAATGTACAGACGTTCCTTCTGAAAATCTTTGCTTCATAGGAAAGAAACATCCTTGGATCACAAATATTGATTTTTTTGAATTTGTGATTTTTCTACAGGTCTTAATTTGATTAACAAAAGGCAACAATGAAAATAGCGCTGGAGTTATGGTAAAAAACAACCCAGCTGCTTCATTGACGGAAGATTTAGATACCTTGAAATAAATAAGTTGTACATTGGAAGAATAGTAACTTCTTTGCTTACATGTTTCCCATTATATTTTATTCCTCTCAGTACATTCACTAAAATTCCTGTATAACAGTGAACATTTGGCATTGTGTGTAGCAGGTGTCTTTCTTAAAACTCGTCCCTTTTAGACTTCATTCCCCAGATGAGGTTTAATTATTTCTCACAGGTGAGCCAAGCATTTGAGTACACATGGACATTTTTAAGAAAAGAAGCACATCAAGTATATGGGATTCTGCATGCTTGAGGATGAGGATGTCTTATGCATGTTTGGCCTTGCCACTATTTGAGAAGGTACTGAGGGCAAATGCAATTGGCAGGCACTGTGTGGAAAGTGCTCTGATCCAACATGGTAAAGAAAAAGAAGTAATTATCAGATACCAATAGGTAGAGCTGAAATGAGATTCCTTTATACTCTTCTCCACGTACAGGCACATAGAAGCCAAACCCTTTTGTTGGAAGTTTAGAACCTAAAACTGGATCCTAATCATCTGCCCTGAGAAGCAGAGTCCACAGCATGCCCCATGGACATTCTCTTTCGCCTGTTCCAAGGTGTAGCTTCTTTTGCTGTTGTCCATGCTAGACTATTACTAACTGGTGTTAGCATACCCTCTAGTGATTTCTACTTTCTGACAATTTTTATATAATTAAATAAATTAGCATATTAATCTACATTTAATCTGAAAAATTTGGTTTTATGCATTTTTATTGGGAAAAGTCTGTCTTGTCTTTAATTCAGTACCAGCCTCTGTGTGCTCATGTGTGAACATGTACATGTGAATAGACTTTTAGAATATATTTATTAATTACTTAGTCAGAAATGCTAGACACGTTTGTGTAGCTGGGTGTCATTTGCTTGTCAGAACCAGACCACTCCTTTGGATGACAGTTATAGTCCTCAGATACCTAATTACAGAAAAATGTAGTATTTTCCACATCAGCATCTGCCTTCAAGCCACTGTCTGCAAATATTCATGCTTGTGGTCTAGAGATTGCCTTCTGAGTGTCATACAGTTTGATTACTGATGAGCTTTTTAAATAATTTCTACCTCTTTATCTTCTCTAGTTTCTTTTCTTTCTTCATAAAATAACAATATAGATTTTATAGTAATATATGCAGAAATTTTTGGAAATCCCTTTTACATTAAAGCTAAGGTGGTGGTGCATCCTGATGGTTCCAGCATAACTTTGTCATTAACTTATTGGTGCAGATTAATAGTGAATTAGACAAAATGATTTATTGGTATGTGAAGAAACAGAAAATTGTCTGATGATGTCATATCTACTTCCATGGAACACAGAGTATGCACATTTTATATTAGAAATCTGACACAACCTTTTGACCAACTCAGGTAAGGAGGAACCTTTGCAGAACTAAGTCAGATGAATACACTGTGACCCGAGTTGATTTTGTGAGCTCAGTGAGAAAAACCTTTCAACCATTGAGACTCCATGCCATGATTTTTAGAAATCATGTTTTACTGAAGAGTTAATAAAGATTAATTCTTCTGATTTTCTGGTCATTATGGAAAGAAAACAATCAAGGTTTCTGCCTTTTTTTTTTTTTTTTTTTTTTAGTTCAGTTCTTTTGCCAAGTATAGACTGAAATGTCAAACAGTAATATTATGTAGAAAACAAAAGGTAAAATCGCCACGCTTAATTTGACATAAGAACATTGTCTCAGGAACACTTTTAGAAGTGTTGATTGGTTGGTCTCTTCCATCTTTCATTTATATTTTTAACTGCATGGCTGTGGGCAAGAAATTAAGTAAACTGAAGTTCTGGTTTGGAAAAGTCAAGCTGGAAATTAGGTCTAAAGATTGACTGTAAGGAATATAAGATATTATTGGCCCTTGATGGGAATGTGCACATGTACAGCAGGTGCAGTGATGTCTGTTGCTCCTGGATACAGAAAAACCTCATAAAATGAGAAAGCCCACAGCCAGTTTAATCTCACTCATTCCAGAAGAGCTAAAACTTTGTTTTTCTATAGAGCAAATTAGATATTGTAGACTTCAAATTGCCAGATTCTCTAGCCAAGGAAAGCAGAGATCATCTCTTTTTGCTGAGACCACCAACTTGGTTTTTCCTCCCAACAAAGAATGAATGCAGCCTGGATGCAATAATTCTTGGATGGCCAAACCTTATTCTGTTTTCAAGGCCATCATGATGCAGTAAAGCTGCAATCAGGCAGTCTAGTCTGTTGTCACAAAAACACCACCTGTAAGTACCCTCTGATATGGAAATGTATCACATTAGCTAACACTGATGGTTTGCTCTGTTATTGCTTACTTTTTCATTGAAAATGTAACCTTAGGGTACTTTGAAATAACCTGCTCAAGGGTTCTCACTGATGGAACTGGCGAAGTTTTTGTTAATAAATAATCTAATTTTTATTTGTGTAGAGTACTTCAATATTGTCATGTCATTTGCGTGGAGGAGAAAAGTATGTGTGTTCAACACCAGTGTTGGTAAACTGTTAATTAGGTAATTAAAATGGAGTTTTGATCTATTTAAATAGATTCATTCCTGCTAATATTCCAGGTGTAAGAAATATTATTGCTTTTGCCTACAACTGGTCTTATGACTGTACCAACAGGGATACTATTGCAAAAATAATTGTTATTGCTCCCAGTATTTTAGTGTGGTTTTTGTTTGTTCGGTTGGTTGGTTGGTTTTTGTTTTTGTTTTGTTTTTCTCCTTTTTTCTTATTAAGATGTGATTTCCATTCTGGACTACATTTAAAAAAAACCCAAAAAAAACCCCAAAAAAGGGTTCTAGATTTCTCTTCTTCGCATTCATAAACAAGAAACACTCTATGGTGTGCAGTGACAAAATGTTGGTCTCAGTAGAGAAGATTTAAAAAACCCAACCACATTAGTCACTGCAGAGTGACAGAAATAGTGAAAAGAAAGAGAGAGCAAAAGAGAAAAAGTGATACTGCAGCTGAAACTTGGAAGTGTTTCATTTTGCAAAAACATTCAACCAAAAATCCCGTGGCAACTAAATTTTACTTAAAAATCCCTATTTTGAGAAATTTCTAGTGCAAAATGAAACCTAAAATATTTAACAATAGATATCAATTAGCCTTAAACCAGCTACGACAGAACAACCTTGATGATATTTAAATTGCTGTAACCAGGTGCTGGAGTTAACACTCCCCTGAGATGACAAATGAGCCTTTACACTGTCAGACAGTTCCCTGCCAGTATTCACTTGGCTCACATTCAGATTTATTTTTTTGCACAATTTTTTTCCCCTTATCAGAGAATATTTAAATTTTGCAACATTTCACTCAGAGGAAAAAAAATACTTTCAGTCAGTGAAAAGTGGGGCTTCTTGAAATCCTTCTTCTGCCACTGTAGCTGTGGACACGTTTGAAGTTTCTTAACGTATTTCTGTAGCTGATGGCTGCTCTCTGAGCTGATTTTAAAGGATAGCAGAAGCAAAAATTACCAACCAGTGCAGCAGCTACAGAAATCTGAACAAACTCTTTTTTTATCACTTACAACACATATGATTTCCTGCCCATCTTATAATTTGCATAATTCGACACCAACAGCAGCTAGTTATATTGCATGCATAATCTGTTCTTGGAAATATAAAATTACAGTTGTAATTTTACAGCTGGGAACACCACAGCTTATGCCATGGAATGGAGAACACACTCAGAGTATCTGTGGCCTATGAGCGGGAAGCTAATCCCTAAATTAGCATCACAGGCAATTTAAGGAAAAAAAATGTTATTTGCAATGTACCCTTTTTAAAACCTTAGAGAGCAGATAAAGCCAGAGTTTTATTTTTGCTTACATTTTCTGTGTTTGTTTGCCTGTTCTTTTTTTACAAAAGATTATTTATTCCCTCCGAACTTTTTATTTTGCTTAATTTTGTTTGCTTTCCTCTATATTTCTCTTTTATAAAATCCTTTCTTCCTCTCTTGAGGGGACACTTTTATATTTTGCACCCCCCCTCCAAAAAAAATAAACACATTAAACAATTAGAGAGCATTTACTGAGAAACACAATTCCCTTAATACTGCTTTCTTTTTTTATTTCAATCAATTTTGATTGCTTGTCAATTTTTTTTTTAAATTAAATACCAATCCACGCATTTTATATTTAAATTTAAGGTGTTCGCTTTGAGCTGCTATTAGCCTTATCTTTTTTATTTCTGCCTTTCACCTTCTTCACTCTTTTTTCGGCGTTAGCTCGGCCCGACCCGAGCGGTTATTTCCGCAGCAGCGCCGGCCGCGCTCCTTCTCCCGCGGGCGGGAATGAGTGAGGCGGGAATGAGTTTATCCTACGGCCAGCGCTATCTCCAGGCAGCTCCCTGCGGCAGCCGGCCGTGCTCACAGTAGCGAGGGAAGGCAGCAGCACCCCACTCATCAAACCTGCCCAGAGCGGGGCCGTCCCATCGAGACGGGTTTTGTCTGAAGGCAGAGCGGGCTGCCTCCCTCTAAAAGTGCGGAGCAGCCGAGTGTCCCGGTCCGCTGATGCTTCCAGAGGCCGTGGGCTGGCCAAAGTCCACCGTGTTCACCGTTTTATTTAATGGTTTTATAGGATTCGAGGGCTGCATGTGGCAGCTCCAGGTGGTGGATGGAGGAAGCTCGGGCGGCGCTGGTGGCAGCTCTGCCCCCGTGTCTGTGTTTTGGGGCTCTCCCAGACCGACCACCCCGGCCGAGGGACCTGAGGGGAAACACGAGATTTGTGCAGGGAAGATGTTCAGGCCGGGATCCCGACCCTGCAGCGTGGGGCTGGAGGGATCCTTTCCTCTTTAAAACACTTCTTTACTTCTCTCAGTCTTACGGCTTACCTGTAACTGCTCTATTTCATCAGAGGAAATCTGACCCCAAACACACTTTATCCAGCAGTTCTTCAGGGATCGCGGCTTTGACCCAAAACAACTATTACCTTCCCCAGACTTTTCCTGGCTATCCAGCAGAATGCAGAAAACCCCCTGGTTATTTCTTTAGAGACTGAATCAAGCACTTTTCTCCACCAACGTTAAACAGCATCAATGGGGGAGTTCCCCAATGGGAACAACTAAAAGGAATGTTTGAAAGCTGCAAGAACAGAGCTTCCAGCTCCTTTTAGCGCTGAAAATATATAGCTCTTACAAGCACCTCATGGTGCAGCCGATGAGTATAGCTGGGCACTTAGAAATATATGGGACATAAAGGATTGAAATCTGCGGTTGCATTATTTTCAGAATACAAAAGTTGTTTTATTTTTATTTATTAGTTTCATATAGTCCAGCAGGTTCAAGGCAGAATTTTCTAAAATAATAATACCTTTCTGGAGATAAGTAGTAAAGTAGTATAGAAATGTCACAGCTATGATTATTTGATACAGGGTATTTATATAGTAAACAAAGAAAGACTACAAAAATTTGCAATATTAAAAAAAAACAACAACCCAACAGGAGTTTCAAAAACCACATTAAATCTCAGTATTTGACTCAATTTGTAAATGGGAAGCAATTAGCATTAGATTATTTCACAGCTGCCTTTGTACTTCTGTCAGATTCCTCTGAAACAAATTGCAAGGCAAAGTGTATCAGATCCTAGAACTGCTTTTCTCTCTTTCCATTTGCTGTAATTTTATAGTTTTTCAAGACTCTATTTTACATATGCAATTACATGTTGGGTTTTTTTCTTTAATGCAGCACAGAATTCACCTCCTGCAAAGCACTTTGGGACTCTTCTTGGGAAGCTAGCAGGAAGGATTTTAATACGATATAATATTTTAAATATTGTGTGAAATTAGGAAGCAACACAGTGTCATTATACATAACTGGATATGAGTCTGCAATTTTTCCTGTACGGTTTTATGCATATAAATGGAATACCCTGGGTCCGGTCATGTGTTAACATCTCACATTTCCTTTCCTGCCACAAATGTTGCTTATTATAATAGTATGAACTGAAATATGTATTTTTATTGCTGTTACGAAAGTAAAAACACACAAATATGGGCTTGTTTTCCAATATTACCTACGTCTGTTTTACAGCCTGATAAAAGTTTTGGCTGACAGAGCACTGAATAAATGTAGCTCTGTACAGCATGTTTACTTAAATATTTAACATGTAAAATTTAATAAAATACCAATTTAAACAGATAAGGATTAGTCAAATACAAAAACTATTAGAAACATTCACATAATTAAATATTAAAATTCTCAGCCATTATCAGATGTAGGAAAACCACATAAGAATCCATAAAGAAGTTTTCAAGCTCCAATAAGTTAGGTATAATAGACCTTTTTTGTCAAACGCAAAAATAAATATTATTGATTTTATGAATAAATACATTTTCTTAAATGATTTAGAAGGCTCTGTTTATTCATATACAGACAGTGTTTAGAATATGTAGTAGCCAGTATGTCTGCAGATATATTTATGTTGGACTGTTTAGATTGGCTTCACCTCTGTAATAATTTATAACAGTTTCAATGTAAACCTGCCATTGAGCAGGTCATAAAGGTCCTGCATTTTAACCATCATAATTTCAGATAAACCCACAAAACTATTTCTTACAGGAAAGCTCTAGTTAATCCTTGAATATCTTTGGGATGGAATTTGTTTTTTTATTTAGGCAAATTTAAAGAGCAATAAAGGCTGCATTTTAACAGTGTTTGATATTACAGCACTGGTGATAATTTAAAATATATACATTTTGTTTTGTTTTACAGCAGTAACTCTTCATTGACACTTATTAATACAAAAATTCTGCCCTCCAATTGATTTCACGTCCTGCTCAAAAAAGAAAGCTTCTGTTCATTTTCAAATGTTTCATTGTACACTAGAAATGCTAACATAAATACAGTAGTGTTTTTCCACACTAAATAAAGATAGATCAATGCCATTTGTTTTTCACACGATAGAAGTTTCTAAAAGGCATGCATACTGAAAATATTGGAATTATCTATATAATTTCTAAATTTAAATACTGTCATCTTTTATCAAAATGAACATTTTCCAACCAAATTCTACCAAGTTCTATATGAATTCATATATTCAATAAAATATTTTGAATACTAAAAGCTGAACTTTTTTAAAAGGCTGATACCTTCATTTTAGTAAATATACTTCCATGATTGGCAGTAGAGCATGGAGCCTATAGGAAACCTTTTGTTCCAAACCTGTACTATCTTCTAAGAAAAATTAAGTGAATCTCAAGCTTATTTTCTGTAAACACACAAAGCTCAGGTGAGATCTTTTCCTGCAGGTTTGTCCTGTTTCTCACCACTTGCCTGTTTCCCACTCCTCCTGACAAAGGCAGCCCAGGGTTTATGGAGATGAGCCCAAAGGATGCCCGCAAGATGGCTGCAAGGAATTGGGTAAGAACTTTCCCATTAAAATGATGAAGTTGCAAGCCTGTGGCATGTTTCCTAGTAGAAGATTGTATAGAGCAATGTTCAGACGGTGCGACTATTAATTTCTTACTATTTCTTACATGAATAATCATGGAATCACAGAATCATATAAAGTTTTGAGTTGGAAGGGACCTTGAAGATCTTCTAGTTCCAATTAGGGCAGGGAATCCACCCACTAGGTCAGACTGCCCATGGCCTCATCCAACTTGACCCTCATATTTCTGCTAGAAATACCTAATCTCATTCCTTCAGCCTCTGATATCCAACGTGTCAGCAAAGTGATGTTTGATTGACTGCACTCGGAAATAGTGGGGACTGTGTGTCTAAGGGAGGATTTTAGCCATTTTCTCCAGGGAAGATTTATATGTACTCATTATTTAGGGTCACAATTAGAGTGAGTGTTTGTATACCTTGATGGCTGAATTTTAAAATTTCTAGATGTGAGGCAAAACACCAAACAGTAGCTTCAACACTATAATGTCTTTTAAATCTATTTTTCTAGGTTTAAAATTAAATCGGACCTCTGTGTCAAACAGTGCAGACTGTGTAATACTGGTCACAGTGCTTCATTTACTACCAGAAGGATGAGCTCTTGGGATTTTCAAATGTGTGGATATAATTCAAGTGTCATTATACCATTGATTTTCAAATTAAATTGGTGAGCTTTTCTAAAGTCTTTTTGTGCTAGAGTAAATGCCCTGATGACTAAATGTAACAGAAACATAGTTTCACATTTTTCTTCCTATAGTTTATATTTATTCCCTGGTAATCCTGTTTATGGCCCAGAAGTCCCTTTGATGTGAAGCAATGTTCAACCGTGGAAGATAGATCTGGTGGTAAGAACCAATGTTTTGTATGGTTTTTTATATTTAAAATATGAGGAACATTATGACTTCTCTCTGATAGAAGTTTAGGAGGGATTTCAGTGGCCTTTGATAGTGGAAGCTTATTTTGTAAATACCTCAGGCATCAGAGAGTAAAACGCATTATTATTGAAAGCCTGCTTTCCTCAAAAGAGGGAAAACAGAGGCTACATTCAGAAGTATGCATATCTTTCTATAGATACATTAATACATTTATATAATTATATGGACTCTGGTCCAAATAATGTAGATGACATTTCCTGTGTAGATGACGTTTCCATATTGAATTTGGATGTGAAAGATTAATTTGTATAATCTTTTCTCAAAAGTACATAAATTTGATAATTTTTAATCAAATCTCTCCATAATTTTTCAAATTTATTAATCCATCCTACCCTGCATTTCTAATATATTTGTGAAGATGTGACTGGTGCATCACACCAATTTTTTGTGGTGCTGTCAGTACCAGACAGGAGAAGTGATAAAGATGGGCAGTGCAACTTGCTATTGCCTTGCACAATAGAGTGGAGAGTCATTACTGATAATGCTTGAACAATGGTTACTTGGTGTTTTGTGGATGGAAATGTCATATTTGCGGCCAGGGCAGAGCCTGGGCAGGGGAAAATCCATTTCTGTCTGCCCCTACATGTGTGACTGGATTTCCAGTATTTAGTGTCTGACCAGATATCTTGGTGAAAACTGAAGATTGGAATGCTGTATTTTAAAAATATTTTGAATGGTTCATTTTTTCCCCAGAACCTTACTTATTCTGAGTGTTAGAGTGCATAGGAGTTGTTTAATTATTGCAGAGTGCTCAGATATTCTTCGGACTAGCACGGTCTTCTCTCTGCTTCTGCCTCAGTTTCTACAGTGGCAAACTTTCCAGCTGGGCAAAACAATTGTTACTTCTCTTCCATTCACCTACCTATGGTGGCTGAGAATTGCCAGGTCTTGTACCTATAGCTCAGTTTGACTGACAAATTCCAATAAGAGCTGGAACTAAGCAGTGATGTTCCAGACTGCAGTTTGATAGTGAGGGTGGAGTGCCTGGCTCGTTAATGAGGATTTTCCCTTCTTCACTGACATTTGAGTGATCCCAACCAGCTACCATAGGGGGAGTTTCCTATTTTTTTTTTTCTCTGGTGCCACAGTTTTATTAGCTTTGCTTATAGAAATACAGCAAAACAGAAAAGGCCACACTGGCTTTGCTTTGTAAATATTTAAGTATGGACTGTGTGGACACATGGCAGGTATAAACCAGATTCAAGTGCTCTCCAGGTTGGTAATGGTCTGCTAATCTAATCCAAGAGTTACTGAATGTGGTTCATGGTGCCTTTGAATTTATGTGTAGTCATGGCATGCTGAGTCTTTCATTGCACTATTTTCCTACTTATGTTGTAAAATAAATTTGCACTTGGAATAACACAAATGCTTGGCAGGAATGCTTTCATATTCACAGTACAGGAGACAATGACTAATACCTTGTTTAATTGTCTCACAGCATTAGCAAGGAAGCTGAATCATATGCACTCTCTCCAACCATACACACACAAAGGGGCAGAGTAGCTCAGCCTGTTACACTTCACTGTCTTTCCCCCTCTACCTACAGCTGGCCCCTTACAGAGCTATTATACAATATCCTCTGATATGCTTTATTTCCCCCCTCTCATTCTCTTGAGCTTTTTGCCAGTCTGCCCCTCTCTTGACTTTTGAATTTCTTTTGCATGTACATTATGCTCCCTTCACTGAGATCGTATCAAATTTTCTGCTGTGTAAATTGGCACAGCTATGCAGGACTTGGAGGCTTTCTGCCAGTTTATACTGAGAATCTATCCCTAAACAATTATACTCAGCAGTACCAAAAAAACACTTACATAAACAGAAAATGTAGGAGAACATTTGGGCCCAAATTCCGTTTCCTTCAGATTCTTAAATTGGAGAAACTACCAGGAAACAAGGACGTAGAAAGGAAGCTGGGGGAGAACCCAGGGCACAGTCAGCCTGTTCCTCAATAATCAGCATAAGAAATAACAATGTAAATCCCTTGCTGTTAGTTCCATCAGCAAGAAATAAACAGGAATGAATAAGTCAGATGGTACTTAAAATAAAAGTATTATCTCTGAGTTTTCCTCTATTTCTCAACTTGGTTGTAAAGCCTATAACCCTATAGATACTGTGCTTGACAGAAAGGTAAACACTGATATGGGCATTCTACCATTATTCTGCAAAAAAGAGATGAAAATGTCAGCAATTGCATTATTGTGCAGCTGGCACAACATTCTTGAAGATGGTGGACCAGAACAGAAGATCCCATGAAACAGGTCTGTGTGCGAATCCATTAAATGGAGGTTATGACATCTGACCTTTTGTCTGAATGTCCTGGTTTTGCTGGTTTGCAAAGCCCTGACTAGCAAGGACATGCTGCAGAACAGCTCTATTTTTCTGATCACCAGTAAAGTTCTGCTTATCTCAGTCATGCAAATTGCCCTCCTAACTTCAGCAGCTATATCAGCATGGTTATTGTGAGAAATCTCTGGTTTCAGCCCTAAATGGGTCTTGAGCAAAACTCGTCTTTTGTAGTCAGAGAACAGGAAATGGTTCTGTGCAAATATTTACCAGTGCTAGTAACTATGAATTTCACATTTACAATTACACTGATGTCTGCCTAGGGCAGAATGAATAATGCCTCTTCCTAACAGAATGATTTATTCTATAAATATTTGTTGTAAAAGCAGAACACACTATGCAAGGCAGCAAAAAATATAATTTCATTACTTCAATTAGTAGAAGTGCTCTAATTGACTTTAGACCTTGATAGTCCTATAAGAACTATCAGAAAGCCTCTCACCCACTTTACACTATGTCTGTTGGGTAATGTTTAAATAAGGCTGTAATTTAGAGAAATGCTTCTCCTTGTTAAAGTGTCAATAAAATCCTTATTGTTTAAGGAAACTCCTGGTAGAATGTCTTGTGCTTCATCTGCAACTATTTCCTATTAAAAAAAAAACCACAAAAACCACCAAAAAACCCCCAAAAAATCAAGAAGGTCTTGGCTCTCTTACATTTTTCTTTTTTTCCTGTAATATTCTGCACAAATCTAAATTGTATCTGGTAGATTGTTGTGTGTGCCTATGTACATCTGCACACTGCAGATCAAGCCATCATACCACAAGCATGTTCATCTTAGGGATGTGACCTTGAGTTTACCCCATCTTTATCTTTTCCTGTTGCTGGTGGATTTTTTTCTCTTTAATCTGTAATGTAGTTATTAATTTCCAGTTTTGTGACCATCCTGAGGCACAAAGAGACCAGGATATATACTTTTATTTTGGTTTCATATTTTATTCAGATTTATTTTCTACTGAGGAAAAACCACACAATCAAGACAAAGATAGGAGTGACAGAAGAATGATAATCTATGTGGTCCAACAGACAGCAGATTGAGAGAGAATTGAATTTACCTATCTCTAAATGTGTATTGTCCCTTCCAAAAATAGCTTTGAGATTAATAAAGCACACTTACATGTCTTCTCTCTTATCTTGTAGTGAAAATGATCAGAACTATATTGTAATTTTGGTACAATTCTTTCTAGAAATTGAATTATGCACTTGTGCACTCTGCTTTGCTTATCTCTGTCATGGAGATAAAGCTGTCATTAGTTTAAGCTCTGCAAGCCCAGTACCTGCCAGACTGAGAACTGGGAGGAATGCCAAACCACGGGTTCTGCAACAGCCAAGATGAGCTGAGAGGGCTGAACCTTTCCTGTGAACATTCCTTTGGAAAAGATAAAATCCTTCCTCCAGTGTGTGGAATCTGAAAGGCATCTGGACCTCAGTACATATGAAAAGTGAGAAGGAAAATGACTAATTCATTCAGACGTGGACCACAATGAAAGGTAATGACAGCATATATATGAGCTGGGTTTAGAAATCAGGTGGGTATAGAAGAGTTATGTACCTGTTATGACTCAGAATCCCTTACATGAAACTGACACACTGGTGAAATCAGATGAAGAAAGGAATTTGAGACAAAATCATGAAGTTACCACTTCAGGTCAATTGTACACAGGCGAGCAGCCACCTCAGGAAGGGACTGTGTTGCCATGAGGTCAAATACATTAGCCCTGAGCAAAAGGTAGTAAATTTATTGCACATTTCTTTGCTTGTGAAATACTCCTACGACTTCATTTTCTCATGAGGTAGTTTGGCTTCCCAAATGAAGCAATTTTAATGTCTAAATGTAAAAGTAACTTTTCAATTCCTTATCTCACTTCACATTTTCATATTCTTTATTTCTGTGTTTTATTTATTTTTAAAAATTTCAGTCTGGGATGAATTTCAGAAGAAAACATTTTTTTCCAAGTTTCGCACTTTACTTGGTTTCCTATTTCTGACTACCTCTATGGATGAAGGCCTATGAAAGCAGTTCTGGTGTTATCTATGAGAAATTTAGGAAAATTAGAAATTTAAGATTGTGGTTAAATTGAGGCAACAAATGTGCAGAGCATGAAGGTAAATATTACATGGTCAAGACTCTGATGCACATGTACTGAGCTTAATATGACAAAGTATGGTCGTAACTAGTTGCAATTTTCCTGAGCTAGTAGAACAAAAATATATTGTGAAGTGTATGAATGCAGGTACATCTCGCGGGGAAAGTCACAGTCCAAGCTGTTGGCTTTCCACAGCCAGAATTTTCCTGAAACCCCCAGGAGGGTTCTGCCTGACCTGACTAACCAACAATGCTGGCACCTCGACTTGTATTGGGATAGATACTGAAGAAAATAGTGAAGAAGATGGGAATATCTAGGAAAAAGAAGGAAAATACTACTCAGGAAATAAAATCCGTATTTTACATGAAATTCTACTGATTGCACAGCTTTTCTATATCTGTGTGGGCAGATGCAAAAGCAGACATCCAATTCATGAGTGACAGTGCTCCCAATAATAATGCAAATGAATGAGCTATGAGCAAAATATTTGTGAGGCCTTCAGGCAAAACAGTAACAAGTATCAAGTCAGTGTTTTTTATTCATTAAAATAAAATATATTAAATCTCCCTTCCTGCTGTGTTTCTTGCCTGCAGGATGGAGTGTGATGAAGGAGTCTTTTGGAACACAGGTTCATTTATGCAGCTCTGGTCTGTGTGAGTCAGACAAGTGGAGACTTACAGCAAAACAAGATCTGCAGGTACATATGGTTTTGGGAATTTTCTATTCTACTTGGTTAGAATTAGTACCAAGCAAATAGGAAAGCTGTGGACAACCAGTAAGCAGTTCCTGATCTGCTATCCAAGAGGCAAATTCCCTCCCCTCTTGTAAGTCTTGAATCAAAGCAAATTTTTGATTTTTTTATGACATGTTAAGAAAAATTAATATGTTCTCTTATATATCAGGTCAAAAATACAGTCTCAAGTTTTGAATGCTCACCTCTTTTTTGTCTTCTTTTTATTTGTGCGTGGCAAGAGTAATGGAGCCTTCTAGACTGTCAGTAGTATGACACTATAATTAACATATTCATTTCATAACCAGTACCTCTATTTTAACTGTGTTTTTTGTTCTGAACAAGAAAGAAAATATTCCTGAACTTGCTTTCTTGTCTGCCATACATGCTGGGGAAGAAATGCTCTGGTTTTCAATTTTCTCTCTGTTGCTTTAAGGGGCAAAAGTAAAAGCATGTTCAAAACACTTTATTGCTCGTAAAGTCCTTCTGTATTTTAATACACCTCAGTATGACAAAATAAGAGGATATCTTTAAGTTTAGTAAGTCTCCTTTTCCTGTGTACTTTAATTTATTTTTCAGGCTTTTCAAAGTGACTGTGTGGCACTCTATACATTGTAAAAAACTCTCTAGAAATGCTAGTCATGTCTCAAGTGAGAATAATTGGCCCTGACAGAGAGGAAAGTAGTAATTGGAATGAGAGTTGTTTAAATAACAGTTTAAATTTTCTTTCCTTACTTTCCCGATTATGTGCACTATAAAGCAGGATTTCTTTGCCTTAGGTGTTTCACAGAGTCGTTTCTGTATGCAGCATGTCCACAAGTATAACTCAAGTAATAAGCCTGGCTATAATTTGGACTGGACTTTGAGTTTAGCTCCCTTACATACAAATACTGTATTCAATTGGTATTAACACTCTATCATCAAAATATTCAGTAGGCTGTAGCAGGACAGGCTAATTGCATCCTCTAATTCTTCTAAGTTATCATTATTTCTTCATCCTGAATGGTTAAATGGAAATTCAGATGCAACATTGGAGGAAAAGCATGTTTAAAAACTTTAGCTATGAATATACTTCATGTTCTGCTAAACACTCTACTCACTGTTCATATCCAAGGAAGGGTAAAGTAACTGTCTTTTAGCCTTTCCTCTATGTGATTTCTGTGGGTTTTTAAAAATAGATTTGCTCAGAGCTATGCAGAGCAGGTGTTTTAAAAAGCTTTGGAGTATGTCAAGGTTTATGTCAGAAACATGACTGAGATTATTTTCCTATTGAGCACATCCATCTCCAGCAGTAGATGCAGCCCCCATCTAAATAGTAGTGAGGGTCTGTGTGGTCACATCTGCCCTACTTCAAAATATTTATGGCAAATATAAATCAAGGCAGGGATGGACTTGAGAACCTGGAAGGATCAAGTGTCATCTGCAATGGAACTAATGAAATCTAAATGTGCCTTAATTTGTAGAATAATATGTGAAGACTATAGTACGAGCTTGGTAATTTCCTACTGCAGCTTTAATGGACACAGACAGAATGCATTAACCCTGTTAATCTCAGGGATCCCTTGTCTTTCCAACAACCTTTGATGTTTGTGTCCTGACCTTTATCTAAAACATTTAAAGTGTCTTAGATGAGTTGAGTTTGGTATTTGTTTTCCACTTCTGCTCCTTTTTTTCTCTTTTGTGTGTTTGTTTTTCTAACTTTCTTTTTGTTGCTGGTGTGTTGGTTGTTCTTTTTTTAAAAGAGCAAATAAACTCATAGGTGAAATCTGACTTCATTAATGTGAATGATAAACTTCTACTGGAATTAATATCAAAGAATTCAACTCTTCTTAAGCAGTGGCTCCTCCACTTTTCTGAAGTGTCTGAAATTCAGGATTCAGAATAATTTGAATTCTTAATGCTGTCTGAGCTGTAAATTGGAGACCAGCAATTATAATAGTTTATAATTCATGAGGCCATTTTTTGTTACATCCATTTGAGTAAAAAATTCTGGACTCTTAGCAGATCCATCTGCATGAGAAATAAACAGGAATTTAATAATAGAGATAACAAGATGAGATCAGTTTCTTCAGCTCATTAATATTTGCACTTTTAATATATATATATCTTTCACAATACAGATGATGTGACATCAGCTATAGGTGTTTTCCACCTGAAATTTTTTGTGTTTGCAAATATATTCACTATTTTTTTATAGTGAGCTACATAAAATATATTTATATGTGGACATTGCTAAACTCTGTTTGACTTTAACAATTCTGAATATTACTGAAGTTAAAAATATGCAGAACGTGGAGATTTTGGGGAAATTTCTGACTTAAGTAGCAAAATAAAAATTTTGGCTTTTAAAAACTTTCCAGTTTCATTTTAATTTCTGTTCAGGTATGTTAGTGAAATGTCTTACAAGAGGTTTAGTTCAGCTGCAGGTATCTTTTTCTCTCTGATGAATCAGGCCTCTTCTGCTGAATGTCCATGAGGCACCAATGGCTTTTGATGCTTGGGGAGTTGCATGGTCTGTGCTCAGATCCTCATCCAGCACTAGAGAAGCACAAGAAGCCCTCTGACTATATTTGCTGAGAGCATCAGCCTCTCAAGAACATCACGATACTTTTTATGCAAGAGCTGGCAGTAGTTTCAAATAAACTTGGAAGCTAAAGAGCCTTCATGCACAAAGACAAAATTGGGGTTGCATCAGAATGATTCCAGTCTGGCTTCAATATGCCTGGCCCTTCAGTATTGCAGATCAAGAGTTCAAGTATAAAATGACACTATGTTTTAAATAGGTAGTTTCAGTGTAAGCAGCAGCTGTAAGTGCAAAAAGCAATGATATTGCCATCACACCCCTAACAGTCAAAACTGTTTGGAAATCTCATTTGTTTTTCATTAGTTACCACAACAGTTTGAATAAAATCCTGTTCAATCTCAGAAAAGAGTACTTTGGAAATGTTAGTCTGTTATTCTTTAAACAAAGTTCAACAGCTATTAACAGAGTACTTGTTTATGATCTTCTATAAATATTATGTTTCTGTACTTCTTTGAAAATGTGGACTTTTTAATTTCATTTTTATTTTAGTAAAAACTGTAAAATTATGACTCACCAGCTGCAGAGTGCCAAGACAGGATATTTCCCAATATATGGGGCAAACAACATTTTTATGTATTTTTGTTACCAATCATATAAAACCCAGCTTATTTTTATAAATGGCTTCATAGGCCTGCACCATAAAAGTTGCATATAATTTTATCCCAGTTTTCAGGGGTTTTGGTGCCCATTACCTAGGAAATGTAAACTCTCACGTTCCTGAGCAAAGTCGACATTTCAGTGATCAGCAAAACCCACTCATTTTCATGCAGAAGTGGCCACCTTTTCTACTCAGCCAAGATCTCACAATCCAGACAGAAAGTTGAACTGGACAAAAAGGAGCAATGCTGCTATGAGGTTGCAGTACAACAGCTTAAAAGGAAATTGCAAAATTAGCAAGGGGTGAGTGGTGATATTTTTTCCTAATTCCTGAGGTGTGTATGCTTGTGGCAGAGCCACACTGATATCACCACTTACCTGCAAGCCATCTAGAAAAAGTCGTAACTCGAATTAATGAAGGGAGCTAGCTTCCATTACATTACGATGCCTATAAAGCCTGCAGCAATAATACCTAAGTGGTTTTACCTCCAGAGCACTGAATGTGCTTGACCAAAAGGACTTCTATTGAGCCATTTGTATAATTAACATGGAGACGTTAGCGAGTAGTTTAATCCCCAGATGTATATTTTATAATAACTTAACCTTCTCCCTTATGGCTGCTGCTATTAAAAGCAGTAGGTTTAAGAGTTAAATCCAAAATGATTGAGTTGTGGCACTGCTTTTACTTGTATCTAAACCTTTCAGTGGCTTTTCTCAAAACTGAGTTTAGGTTTAGGACATACTAATGGATTCGAGTTTCACATAACACCTTTCTTTTTATTACTGCTTGAATTGTTTTATTTTTAAACTAGGGCTTGATCCATGCCTATTAATAGAAAAAAAAAAAAAAAAAAAGAAAAAAAAAAGAAAGAAAAAAAAAAAAAAAAGCCCCAAAACCCTCATATCTCAAAGAACAAGCAATTAGTTTAAAATTTGAAATTGAGTTTATGTTTTTTCTTTCCAAGTGGTTTCAAGGCATGATATGAAAACCCCAAATCAAACCTGAGTAAAAGGCAAATTAAATAACTAGGAAGTTTTTTCTTAAAGGCTAAGAGCCTGAGGAATAAACAGGAAAAGCTGTAAGAGTGGTAAACAAACTCAGAGGAGAGGAGGTTAAGTAACTAAGCAAAGCATGAATGTGCAATTTATGTTGAGGGAAAGAAAGGAGGCTTATTTTAAAGGCTGATTGACTTTTTATTATCTGTTGTAAGAAAATCCTTGCATAGTCTGAAGAGGAGACATTTAAGGAAAAAGATGCTTTCAAATACAGTCACATGTGCAGCAACAGCACATGCAGAAGAGGAATATATCTTTAACAGTTAATTAACAGGAGCAAATAAGTTGCAAAGAGTGATTTGGAAATTTAGCTTGGGTCTTAGCCAAAGGGAACCAAGCTATGGGAAGGTAGGACGGCTGCTGAAGACTTAAGGTTTGTAAGAGCCAGTATCTGATCAAAGGGATATAAGGACTAGGAAAATGCCAGGATCTTGGATAGTCTTAGTAAAACAAAGGAGAGTGGATTAGACTTGAAGTCCCTTGACACTAAGTCACAGAAGTTTATGAAAGGAAAGGCTAAGATCAACATTACTTATGACCTCTGTCTGTTGTTCCTTAGCTTTGCACCTCCATAAGGAGCCTGACTCCTTCTCCCAGGTGGTATCTTGGGTACCATGTGCTGGTCTTGGGTCCCCCAGGCTGAACAAGCCCAACTCAGGTCAAGTGCCCCATCCTCCAGCCCCCTCCCATGGTAGTTGTCTTTTCCTCAACACATCCTAGGGATTCCTTTCTTGTGTTAGGGAGCCCATCACTGAAAGCAGCACTCAGGCACAACCTGCTGAGCACTGACTGAACAGGGATAATCCTTTTGCTCACTGTGGCCTAGTTGATAGAGTACTGCATATTTTTAGCATTGCTGCTGCTGTGTATCTGCTGCCCGCCAGGACTCCCAAGTATTTTTAGCAGGACTGCTCCCCAGCCAGTCACACCTCAGCCTGTCCTGGTGCAGGAGTGCCAGTCGCTCTCATGTGTAGGATGTTGTGTTTGTGCTAGTTGAATTTTATGGAGCTCTTTTCTTGAAGCCATTCCTATAGCCTGGCTGGGTCCCTCTGAGCAGCAGCACTGCCTTTGAGCATGTTGCCTGCTCATGCCTCCATCTGCTGTTATCTGAGGGCACTTTCAGCCTCCTGCTACTCATCAGCATTGAGATTCAGTGGGGGAAAGGATAAGGCAGAGAGCGCTGGACACACAGCAGTTGAGAGACTGGAACCAGGTGACTACTTTTAAGACATTTTAGATAAAATACATTAAAAAAAGCAACTATATCCTGAAATTATCTCAAATTATGTTTGATGTGAGAAGCATTCAGTGGGACTGTGTAGTGCGCTGGCTGCGTGCTGGCTACAAGTATCAGGATAAATAAAGTTAATTAATTTCTGAGACAAAAATAAATCTGTGACATTATTCTGGTTTGCAAGATACAGCATTCACTTAAAGCTGTTAGATCTGTCATAAACTATCTTTTCAAATAGCAACAGGGTATTGCCGTCTTTGGCAGTCCTTCTGTGATGCTGGATTGTTATCCTCAGACCATGTATGACAGGCCACAGGCTTTGTGAAGTACAGAACTTAGAATTGTGCCTTTTTTCTTTTTCATAGATTAGAGCAAAATCGAACAAAACAATACAGGATGTGAAAGGAATGAAATTTAGATACAAAACCAAAACAAAATTAAAAGACCTCTTTGCAGTTCATGAGGTGACTCTTTACAGGCTCTCAGTAATTTATGGTTATTCCATAGTATTTTATAAAATTAGTTTGATTTACAATACACTGCAGTGCTTGAGTCTCACTCTGGATAATCTGACAGCCAGCTCTGGTACTAATCTTGGTGTGACAACAAATTAAATAATTCTTGTCTTTCACTGTTATTTCAACACCCCCCCCCTCTTTTTTCCTATTGGGTTAAGTTGCAGTGTTGTCTTCTTAATGGTGCTCAAGATTACTTCCCAGGCATGTGATCTTACTGGAGTTCTTGACTGGTTTTTTTCCCAGCTTCACTTTATCTATTAAACACTCCTATAGGCATTTTTCTTAAAAGTGAGTTTCCAAAGTAAAAATAAAATTTGAACTAGTGGGAGCATATAAAATCTGTTCACAATTAATTTTTTGTATTCAAAGGGTATATTTTTATTGAGGTAGCTTGAATTTGTTACTCAGACTTTGGCCAACAGTTGAAGTCAGGTCGGGTGAAATTCACCGTGCATTGGCAAGGAGATTGATACCTCAATACTTGAAGTCACATGGAATAAAGTGTATAATTTTAATGACATTTATATCAGACCAGGTTACAACAGCAATGTCCAGCCAGGTGATCGAACTCTGCTATGTGATTCAACACAAAACGTGTCACAATACATGGAAAACAAACGTCTCATATAAAACAGTCAGCTAAAAAGAACAGTTCATACCTGAAATGAGACAGGAAAAATTAGCACTTGAACACAGAATTTATAAATTAAGGATTAAAATTACAAGTTAATCTTGCAGACAACATACACAGGACACTAGGAATTTCTTTTTTATTACTATTCAACTTTTATTACTATTCAATTACTCAGGTGCCATCCCTGTGAATAACCTTAATGTAGTTCCTCTTACTTTACACAACCCGAAGTATCTATTATAGGGAGCCCCTAGTCCTGCTTTTCTGAAGGGATCTTGCACTATAACTTTGGAAAGCCATGAGTTGCTCAGTGTCCATTTTAAGCATATACTGTGCTAATAGTTTTCTTTCTCTTACCTTGCTTGCCACAGTCCCCAGTTTAACAGACATACTAGAATGGCTCCTGAGTCTGGTGGCTGCTGAGCCACTTTGCCCTCCACATGTGTTGTATGAGGGAGTTTAAATGTGTCTGTTTGGTTAGAGAGTGCCTGAGGCTTTGTTACAAAGCTCAATATCCCTCTGTCTAAATCCCTGTTCTCTACCTAGTGTTTTTCCTTGCTCTTGCTTTTATAAATGACTTTTAAAGCCTGCTACAAGTTATCTAGTAATAAATGCTGAATGGTCCACATATGGTAGACCTCTTGTTTTTGTTTTTCTACTTAATGTTTACTGAATACTTGAGGTATGTATAGTTTAAGAGATTTTTATTGTATGTGGCATAGTTTAAGCAGTAGTGGTAGTTTCCAAGCTGTTAAGAGAAGGACATTTTGTCTGATCAAGAACATCTGTTTGTTCACCAGCTGTGCAACTGTGGTCATCCAGAAACCCTGGTTCAACTCATCTTCCTATAGACAATTAAAAACAGAGAATCAGAAAGACAAAGGAAGAAGTACAATCTGCTTGGAGAAGATGCTAGGTGTTCTAAAAACGTTTCCTTTCCTAAGGTGAGGAAAATTTTGTGACCATTCTAGACTTTGCCCTGCTGCTTTGTGATTGGAGGCTAAATCTTGCCTTAAATTGTGAAACAAGCAGTTTATTTTGTGCAGGAATACTTACTCTTCTAAATAATGTCTCCCAGGTTCAAGGAAGTGACATGTTGGTGGTTCTATTCTCAGACTATACAAACCAAACTATTTCCAGTGGAAAATGCATGTTCATGAATGGTGGCTGTTATTTTACTGGGGAACCTCTGCCTCCAATTACTTCTCCAGGTCAGTCAGAAAAGCATTTATTTCTGAAACCTGTGAACTGCACGCATGATAGAACAAATGCCTTAGGAACAAGCCTCTTTCCATTTGTTTGAAATGTCAGATTTTAAAAGTGTAATTCCTCCCTGATGAGAGCCTTAATCTGTGAGTCAATGATTATTCTGAGAGGGTTGTTTCTGTTCATCTATGAATTATGCATTCTTTACCCATCATTCTATCTATACCTGGGTGGTCTGGAGGAAGGTGTAAAAAATCTCATATATCCACTTGAACATTGCTGTAGTATTTAACTTCTAAGTCAAAACTTTCGGACTCCACAGCTGAAATATCAGCAGATCAATAGCAATTATTTGCACAGCTCTGTTTCTGAAGAGGTAGAGCTATGCTCAGAAATAGTTTTTGGCTAAATCCTGCTCTGCATTGACACCTGATCTGTGAAACAATGAAAACCTGACTTTATAGACTTGTCAATTCACCTATTTTGTCCTTTTCAGCCTTAATTTTTCAGCCTTTCTCAACAGTTTCTCATTCATTACTAGGTAAGTACATCTATATACATATGTATGTATACATATATGTTCAAGACTATATACTATATACACATAGATCTATACTTTGTATTAAACATAAAAAATAATTTGCTATCTCTGTTTTCTTGGATGAAAATTCACACAAGCAAGAGCAAACTATTCAAAACCAGGGTATGTTTTCATTCTCTGCAATGACATAAATGCCACCCTGTAAATATTCCATGAGGGCTTACCACAGCATGATTCTAGAAGTCCAATTTTGTTCCCAGATGATATTCCACAGCAAATGCTTCCCTTGAAATCAGAGGAAAATTAAAATGATATATCTCTAATATTAGAAAATAAACTAAAGAAGAAACTATATTTTTTCTCTTGCAGTTGCATGACTGTTCTTTCTATTGGAATTTTGAATGGTTTTTCAAGAATGATGTCTTTTCACTTGATCTCTTTCAACATCACACTTCATTAGAAGACCCCAGAGGCTCTGTGTTGTTTTAGCAATTAGTCAGAATAAATGATCAGCAAAGTGAAATATTAAGACAATATTTAAGGCCAGGTTAGATGCAGCTTGGAGCAACCTGGTCTAGTGGAAGGTTTCCCCACCCATGGCAGAGGGGTTGGAACTAAGGGATATTTAAAGTTCCTTCTAGCACAAAACACTCTATGATTCTATACATAGCAATAGGAAATGTGGAAGGAATTTGGAATGCTTTAAAATGGGGAGATAAAGATGAGGGTAGATAGAAAGGGGCATTGGAATAAAAATGACAGCTATAAAGAGGAAGTGATTAAAGTCTACTGCTTGTTTGATGTGGGTAAGACAAAAAACATGCTAAAATTACAACACAACCTTAAGAGATATATCAAGAAAAACTTGTCACTGGTAAAGACATTGAAATACTGAAAGATGTTGCTTAGGAGACGAAGCAATGCCTATTAACAGCTTTTCTTAAAGGGTATATAGACATCTGCCAGAAAACGGCACAGGTAAAATTGATACTACTTCCTGAAATCTCTTACAGGTCTTTTATATGATTTCAGATTATATAAGCTAATATTGGCTATATGACCTCAGCTGACACTTTTGTTTTTATAAAAGCCAGTGCTTTGCTAAGCTGAGAGTTATATGTGTGAATCAGGATGAAGATAACCTCCTATGTTTAGCAGAAACTACACAAGTTTTCGTTTTCTGGTTTCAGCTCCTTATCTTAGGTTTTAGAAAATATAATTGTGGATGCTGATAATTTCTTTCCTAGAAAGCACAATTCTGCTGCTGTATCAGAAGTAACTCGGCAACACACACATCTGGTTTTAAAGTACTCAGGAAAAACAAAGTGACCACATAACAACAATTCATCTTAGGTCATGCAAAATCATGAAAGCTGATTACAACCATAAGATACTTAATCTTCTGAATGACATTTACTTTGATTTTTCCAATATTGAAAGGAAAATGTGATTGAGAAGTATTTTGATGACACGAAAAAGAGGAAGAAAAGGAAGATAGGCGTTTTCCTGTTCTATCCTGAATATTTTCCTTATAAAGAGGGAATTTCATTTATGTAAAATACTAGATTGAAATGTTATGTTCATGGGAAAACTTCCAAGAAAGAACTGTCCCTTAAATAAGAGTGCATGTGACTTCACGCATATTATTTCAGAAATATTCAGATTTTCTAAAGTCCACATTTCAGAAATTATAGTCTGAAGAGTATCTCAGTAACAAGAGCATGATGAGGTTCTGTGTTTATTGTATTCTCATGCTTTTGCTATCAAATGTGCTGAGTTTCAGTTGGCAGATAACTGTCAATTAAACCTCAAACCAGAGAGTTAAATTTGTAGGGCTGAGGCAGACACACAGAGCCTAAAGAAGGATCTTTGTCAGGTGTCCAGTCCAACCTTCTGCTTAAAGCAGGATCAGCTCATGCTCAGGCAGACAGCTCAAGGCAGTATCAGACGGGTCTTGAAAACTCCTAAATGCAGGGACTACACAGCTTCTCTGAGTGACCTTCTCCACTACCTGGCTGCACTCGTGCGGAAATCTTTTTCCTTTCATTAAGTCTGAACCATTCCTCATTCAGTTTATGACATCTGCATCTTCCCCAGCCAGCTCCATCTCCCTGAAACCTCCCTGTGGGCACTGGTAGGGGCTGCTGTTGGGACTCCCTGATACTGCCCCTTCTCCTTGCTGAACAACCCTGTCTCTGCAACCTCCTCCTGGAGCAAGTGTCCACCATCGTGGCTCTCTTCTGCTGAATGTTTCCTAGGCTGTTAACACCAACATGAGGAGGACCTAAACTACAGGCAGCATCCAGATGCAATCCCACAAATGCTGAGTGAAAAGATTTTTGATTGGGATACCCAGAAGCAGTAACAGGTAGACAAAATAGGAAGAAAAAACTTTTATCATTGAAATAAAGCACCTGCCACTGACAAGGTGTGTTAGAGCAAAATAAGAGTAGAGGAACATCCTTCTGCAGGTTTGATTTGCTTTATGATAGGCTGAACATGGGCTGTTTCCATCATTTTTATGACAAAATGTATATGGTATGTTTTAATGATGATCATAATACCTTGTCCTCTGAAGTACTGCCATGTGAACACTAGAAAGGGTGTTTGAAATCAAAACTGATGTTACTGCTGTATGTCTTACCTAGAAATCGTGTAGCCATTCCCAAGAACCAATCAGTTAAAGCTCTAGTAAGTCAGTCCCTCAAAACTGAAATAGCTAAAATTTAGCCTGCACTTGGTCAGACACTTTTATTTTAGAACTTACATCACAGAAATTGTGAAAATATATCTATGTATTCAGACATAAACCTGTAATATTTATTTTCTTTTTTCTTTTTACTTTTTATTTTATTATGGACCTGTCTCTGGAGCATTGTGGTTCAGAAGAACACCTGAAAGTGGAAAGAATGTGCATTATAACTATGGTCTTTTGAGACAAATTCAGTGGTAATGATTCATTTCTAAAGAAACAAGTTATCACTGTGGGGAACAGTAAATACTTGAGAACACTGAGAAAGAGAGGAAACTGAAAGCAGAAATTAGTCATTGCTTGTAACCAGTTTGCTTTAGTATACTTACTGTGATTCAGACACATCAAGTGGTTGCTTAGTTTAAGAGGGGAAGGATCTCTGCTTTTGAATCTTGGCTTAAGAGCTTTAGCCCTTGCTGAAAGAAGCATGAAGCAGCTGTATGACAGGACCAGACATGATTGCATTTGTCCTGTTTTCATGTATGAAGACAAAGGGCACAGTTGCCCAGACTTTCAGCGTGTGGCTGGGAGGATGGAGCAAAACCGGGAGCACTTGTAAGGGCAGATTTGTTTTGTTCATGAAGCTTGGACAGGCAGCGAGATTCTTACCTTGCCATAACAAACCATGCTCAATGTTTGTCTTTGGACAAAAAGGTTATCAGTGCTACTGTGTGCGCACAAAGTTAAAAGCTGTTTTTAAAACACTGTTGCAAATCATCGTTCTAAATATACCCTATAGGTAATGGCAGCTTCACCAGCAGTCACTGATCATCACCAGCTAATCCATCTTGTCTACGTGCCAGCCAGCCAGGAAGCAGCACCAGTGACTGGAGCAGTTCTGTTCCTTCCTTGCCTGATAGTAAGGGTTTATGGGATGGGAAAACACAAGTAATGATCTCTGCTTTGATTTCACTTTAACCACAGAGTGTGTTCTACTGCTTTGTTCAGATTTTGAAATACCCTAGAGACAGGGCTACAGCCAGAAATCCAAGCCTAGTGGGTGGCTACTCCACAGCCTATTAGAAATCACTAATTTATTTTTTTTAATATATTCTAGATTTTCAAGTCTTTTTGAATTGTCTGCAGATTTCATTAGACATGATTGTCCTCTCCTTTCACTTGTCTCTGTAGCTGAAGACCAATCCCTTCATAATGTAAATATCTCAACTGTATACTTTAACACCAATATTTAAATAATAAAATAATAAATCACCCCAAAACATCTCTAGAAGACCATGAATACGTACTTTGCTTATACATCAACTGCTGATATATCTTGCCTTCCCAGTCAAGGTGTCAGAAGGCCATTTCAGTCAGTACTTCTAGTCTGTGAACAGTAGACATTTCTCTAAAGATGGTCTTTCAAGAAATATTAAGTATTAAAAGGTTAAAAACTAAGAAAACAGTAGCAAAAGAGAGAAAAAAAGTTCTCCCATCAGGCCAATTGATTCTAAGGGCAGGGTCACTGAATGTAGCATTATTTCTCCTGGTCATGTTTCTTTCCTACTAGAGCTCCAAAGTAAGCTGACTGTGTAAGCAGGATTGAAATACACAACCCCCTTGTGACTGGAAGCAGTAAAGCATTCTCCACTTGCGGTTTTCTTCAAATGAGCCTGCATGGAATATGTGTTTGAAAACAGTGAAACTCTTTATTAATCAAGTACTTCACTTGCCATGCCAGCATAAAGTTTCATTTATGTCAAAACTCCCTTAAAAATGGTTTGGAGTGGTGTCTTGTACACAGACCTTCAACAGAAGAAATATTTTTGGAATTGTAAACACAATAATCTGGGTAAATATTTGCACCTTTTGAGAAGTTGCTGCAAGATCTTTGACCAGAAGTTAGAATTCCAACATTTTACTTTGGTTTCCTACTGTATGGAAATAAGGAGATTATATAACACTGCAACTAAAATGCAGTCAGAAAGTTATCCTAATTATTAGAAGAGGGATTTTGCTACCCGTATTGTAGCCATGTTGCAATAAAAGAGATAACACTCTGGATGCCCCCATAAGATATGGTATCTAAAAGGAAATACAGATTTTAGTGTCTGCTCAATGTTAATTTGAATCTCTAAGGCATTATCTGGATGAGAATTCTATTTGAAACTATGGATAGCTTTAAAAAGACTTTTCCTTCTTGAAACAGAGACCTCTTAACACTGCTGAACCAGCAGTATCCATCCACAACACCAAATTTTTCAGAAAAAAGGCCTCTATAATATATATATGCAGGTAAATCCTATTTTACTAGATATTTTTTGTGAATCTGTGGGAGAAGCTGAAGAGAGCATAAGGAGACTACCATGCCTATTCCATCACAAGTACACAGAGCAAGGAGAAAAGCCTGGAGAAGAAAGGATTCAACAGTTTTGTAAATGAAGTTACATTAAAGAGATGCCTGATTTCATTGCCTCCTTTTTTTTTTTTTTTTTCTGAACTGGAAACAAGCTGAATCACCTTGTACATTTGGCTGAGCACTATGATTAGAAATGTTATCAGCCCTATTGACAGATAAATCCAATGGACTGACTAGCCTGGGGTCTGTTCTCAGTAGCATCACTTTCATGCTCAGTCTTCGCAATGGAACGTGGAGCTGCCCTTCCCTGTAGGACACCAGGGAATGAAATGTAATTCAGACAATTTCAAACACACTGCTTTTTATCCAAAACACAGCAGCAGTGAGGCATGTATGTCCCCCCTAAGCCATAAAAGGCTAATACAAAAGCCATGAGTCCTGAGCAGCTGTGGAGACTTCAGCTCCATGGAAATGGAAAGGTGTAGAAGTGTCTTCAGTTCTGTTTGCACACATAGTTTCATGGTGTCCTCAGCTTATTCTCTGCAAATATTCCATTGAAGCACCATGGCTTATATCTTCTGTAAAACACTGTTTAGCTGCCATAAGGACAGCAAAGTATAGCCTTGTGTTATGTATATTTACTTGCATGAACTGTTTTCTTTCTTCCACTGACTTAAGAAAGACCAGCCAACACTCATTCTCTCACTAGAAAAGACCCACTGATCCTTTGACAGGTACAGCAGAAGCTATTTTTCATTGTGGCATGAATAGTTTGTTTTGTTTTACAAAAAAGCACTTCACACCAAAGCAGAGCCAGGAATTATCATTCTTCCTATGCTTGTACAGGTGCACTCTCTGAATTAGGCACACAGCCTCCGGTGAGCTCCTAATGGAGTGATGACACTAACGCTGCAACAATAGAAGGGGCCTCCAGGGATGCTGGCTCTGGGAGGGCAGTCCAGGTAGGAATGTGTTTTTTAAGAGGGCTACAACTTGAAGCATTCCATGAATCTGACAACTCTTTATACCCCCTCTAGTAGACTTCTCACTGCACAAATAAACACAAGTACAGTAAGCCACATCAGACTGAGGGATTTAAATCTCTGTAACTTGTGTGGGAAGAGCTTGCAAGAAGTTAGTTTTCAACACAGTTCACCACGAGGTGTGCTCTGAGACACCCAGTCCACAACGCAGATCTTCAGCTCTTGTCCTGTATCACTGATTCTTTTGTTGTTTTCATCTATACATCTTTATAGCTATTTATTTATTGAAAAAGGGATCTGGACTCTACACACAAACTGTGTGTGTTTATGTGTGCATGTGTTTGAACAGGGTCAAGTACAGCCATGTGAAAGAAGGAGTCATGGCAAAACTGTTTATTGCGACGTGTGAATGAAAGAGCTGAAGTATAAATAGTTGTGTGAGTGGCAGGGGCAATGAAGCCTGGTTTCCTGTATAGCTCCTGCTGCAGGCTGGGATCCCGTGCGGATTCACTGGTGTCTAGCAAACGGCGAGGATAACATTGTGCTGTGTCAGTGGGATCAATATGCTCTCTCTTCTATTCAGAAGCTTATTTTAACAAAACTTTCAGGAACTGGAAAGCTTGGAGGAGAGAACCCCTCTGATGTATTTGTGGCTGCTGCATTCAAGTGCGTCTAGAAGGAGAACACCAGCAGCAATACCACATATACTTCATGTTCAGGAAACCAAAATAATCTAATATCAAAAAATACAATAGTAATAATGAAAATGAAAGCCCCTGGTAGAGTATCTGAAACTTCATTGTTCAATGCTGACCCAGATATTTTGGGGTTCATTTCTCATTCACTGTTTCTGTTTGTATTGCTGTAGAGCCAGGGGCCATGGTTGCTGCTCAAGCTGATTGTTGCAGTGAAATGCCTCTGAAAGGTTGGTCATTATTCATGTCTTCAGCCCATTCAGCAGCCTGTTAAACAAGGTACATCTAATTCAGTGTAACTGTGTGGCCCATTGACTTCTGTATAGCCACCAACATGCTTGAATTGCAAACTTGTTTTACTAACTTGTGAAACTGCAGCCTTAAATAAAACATACATGCTAGGAGTACATGGATTGTGTCCATTCAAGGTACAGGAACATTTGGAACTGTTTCAGGTTTACCAGTGAACATAAGGATTCATACTTCTAGGATCAGTCTTTCCTCTGGAGATTTTTACCTCTACAGAATGACCTTTAGATTTGAAAGCACTGATGAAAAGTTGTCAACCACATATTTCCCCTATGGATTTTAGGGAGGTGGATGGAAGCTGCCATTTGCTGCTGTGACCATGTTCAGGTAGTGTTTCCCAGGTCCTGGTTCTTTGGGAGACAATTTGCCCAGTGTCAGCTACTGGAAAGACCTAGTTTCAAAACAGTGCAGAAGACATCAGCATTTTCCTCTGCAGCTTCTATGCTGCATTTCCACAAATAATTGAGGCTAGAGCATATTAATCATACCTTATGACACTTCGATCTCCTTTGCTTTTAATTGCAGTCCCAATTCATTTAGCAGTAAGTACTGTGGGTTGTGTTGCTGTGAGTCTTGTGGCACTGAGGGATCTTCCTGAAGAGTAGAGACAGCAAATGGTAGGTGTAAGTGGGATGTGATGGTCCCCAGTGGGATTTCATCCAAAGTAAATACCTTTTTTGCTTGCTGGAAAGATGTGTGGGTAGGAGCTTTTTGTTCCATATGCATCTGTCTAGTTCCTTCATTTTTATCTCTCTTCTTAATCCTTAATATCTGTAGTTACTGCAGAGAAGATAATACTATTGATGTGAGTGAATGCCATCAGAGTGATGTGTTGAAAACATGACTTGAGAGGAAGTTGCTTGCAGTAGTTTGTAGAAGAATTATTTGAAAGGTTAAAAAAAATTTACAACTAATCAGCACAGCTCAGCAGATCACTGAAGTGCTATTTTGTTTGTCTGAGCTGATAGTCAGATGTCTGCAGCTAGCTTACCCTTTCACAATGGTTAAGTGTTATGATTTGAAACATGCAGCAGACCTTATTGCTGACAGGGTACGGCTGTTTGTGAGATAGTGTGAAAGCAGTGTCTCAAGAGAGACTGCTTCAGAGCAAGCCAGCATTTTATCCAGTTGTGGCATGATTTTACAGAGCATTCATGAGCTCCTGTCCCAGAATAGTCTGCGTTCCCGGAGATCAAATGACAATGCAGGGTCCTCGGTCTGTGCCTGCTCTCAGACAGAGAGAATTGCCCATTGTTGGTTGTGCTGTACAGCCACCTTAGTGCAAACTGTCTTGGCAACACAAGGCACTGAGTGGTCTCCATAATTGCTGCCACTCAGTACACTGTAAAAATTAGAATGCTTCTGCTAGGATGTCAATGGAATTTAAATGTCATCTTATAAAAACCCAGAAGTACCTTTTGAAAGAAAGCAACAAGACAACCTTGCTTTTCTAGATCATCTCAAGCATGGTTCTGTCTGAAATTAAGAAGGCTTATATTTTACATGAGTTCTCTCTTGACAGCCCAGATGAGGTATTCCCTGGAATGGTATCAGTATTCTTGTGGTCCCTGTATGTTCCACACATCAACTTAAAGTCAGTTATGTAAGTCACTGGATTTCTTTATTTTAACTGCATTTTATAAATAATCATACCAGAAACTTCAGTGATGCTCTTTATACTGATCAAGAAGTGCAGTGTTCAGTCAAGCAAGGCAAAGTCTCCACGAGCATCATGAAGTCCCACATGCCTGTCCTGGCTATGGCCGACCAGCATATTGCTGAGCCACACTCAGGTGAGGGTGCTCAGGCAGTGTCTCTTGTGTTAGCAGCTGTGTCACTCCCTGGAGCTTCAAGGACAGATTTCATTTTGAGGGTTCATAGTTACAATGGGTCTCCAGAAACATTTTGAGAAGAACAACTCTTTGCTCTGAAAACCGTATTTGGCGTTCTGCCTGTGCTGCTTTACAGGGACAGATGGACAATGTTAGGGATATACTTATATTCCCAATGGCCATAAATCCCTGCAAAGAATATGTTGATAAAATGGAAAAACTTCAGATTTTATGGAATATTCATATGAATTATATATTTAATATACATATATATATATACAAACAGAGAAAAAGATTAATATAATATTCATTGACAGTTAACACTAATAAGCAAATAATGGAACACGTCTAAAATAGACCTCTTGATTCTCTGAACATTCTTGCAAATAAATGTTAACTTTAGATACGTTTTAGAAGACTTTATTGGAGCAAAGTTCCTCCTGCACAAGGCCAAGTCTATTTTTAGGAGAAGAGTTGAAGGATTTCCTGCAGCTAAAAAAGTCCTAAATTTTTTGCAATACAAGTTTGAGGGCCTATGTGTGAGTTATTCAAAGGTGCCTGGATGATTTTGGATCATACATTCACTGAAAGTCACTGGGAATTTTGCTCCTAAAATGCTTTTGCACTTTTAAAAATTTTGCCATAAATCTAAATCTATATTTAAAATTAAGCTATAGTGTATACTTTGTAAAACTGAGATTATGGTATCACACTTGTTTTCTCTTGATCCTAGTTGCTAAATATGTTCAAAGATATCTTTTTAAATTGCTGTTCTTAGAAGCTCATGCCAAAATCTGAAAATCAGCAAGTTTTCTTTGGCTCAGTCACCACTAAAAAAGTGCATATGTCATAAGGTAATGGTTTTGATGGTGGTATAGTCAGTTCAAGATAGCCTCCATATGGAACAATTTCCATATCTCTCATCTGTAATGGAGAGAGATGACGGAGTTCTGCAGAACTGCAGAAGCACAATTTATAAATCCAAAATCTTAAGCCAGGGAAAAGTGTCCTTTTCACACAGGAGTGTAATCGGCCACATGACATTATAGTGGTCAAGAACATAAGAGAACTCAAAATGGGGAAGAGGGGATTACTTGTTACTGGTATATGCATTGGACCATCTACATATTGATACTCAGTAAGATCCAGAGCTATGGTTGGTTGGAAGCCAGGAAAAGAAATAGTGGAAGTGACTAACTTACACAAATAAGCTCGTAATACTTCTCTAACTTTATGAATTATCAAAATGCAGAGATTAGATGCAGTATGGTAGTCCTTAAGTGAATATTTATTATTCCATAGATATTAAAGGGCACCAGAAGTGGAAAAAGGCAAGCATACACTTCTGATTCATAAATACTGATGAAGAAAAAGGTTGTTTAGGATTCTGATATTATCAGTTTCTTTGAGAGAAGAAAGGTCAGACATGTCTCCTTCAGGAGCTCTTGGTTCATAGGAAGAGAAAGAATTAACCTGACATTTCTGTGAAAAGTATGTTCCTAAGTTTCACAGTAGTATAACTGCATTTCCCCAAGCTCATCACGACTCAGAGGAAATTTATTCTTCATTCTGCCAAGTTCTGTTTGTAAGTTGAATTGTCCTTTCCCTGACAGTTCCAGAGCCACCATAATAATTAGGGTTTCCTGAAGCTATAGACTATTTTTTGTTTAATTTTTAGCCAGTCTTTCCAGCAGCTGTATTTCTTAAGCAGCTGCCATGTTGTGGGAGAGGAATCTTTTTGCTACATTAATGATATTTCAGTTATCACTGCAATATTTTAGGTGCAAGGAGAAAAAAAAAATACTAGATTTCCAATGCAATACTGATAAGTGATCCTGTTTGTAACTTCTGAAATAAATTACCTGAAACAAATTTCACATAGCAACTGAAATTAGGAGAAAACTCAGTCTTTCAATCCTAGTGAAACGAAGAATCTTGAATCTGGAATTTTTCAACTGGAGAATGCTGCCACTTTCAACACCTCCTACATGAGTTGGAACAGTCTTCTGGCCAAGGACCATGTTTGCTGATCGTAATTCCCTTTTTTTTCTGTGATTTTAGATATGTTTCTCCATCCCAACAGCTCATCCTCTTTGTAAAGGCATTGGAAGTCCATTATTGAGGCACTATGATAGCATCATGCCATCCTTGAGTTCCTTAATGGGTGTGCATTTAATTCAGTAAGGGCATCTGTTCAGTACATTTGAGACAAATCTTCTGGAAACTATTGTACATTACACTTAGACAATGTTTAAAGAATATGTGTTTGAGAAGTGTCTATTTTGAGTGAGGCCCAGCCATCCCAGATCCTTACAACCCATTTTGAATTGGCTATCTTTCACCCCCATGAATACCAAATCTGCCACATAAGCTGGCTTAACTCAAATGTGAGCTCTCTAACTTGAAGTGAATTAATACTATTTTGTGTTATTATGAGAGGAAGGCCTCTTTTGTAGTCATTTGTGCAATTGCTGAATTTTTCAGCTACTCCTACGTATGAACTATACTTTAGTACCTATATAATCTACACTACAGTGATTTTCATTGAGAAGATGGAAATAACATGAGATGTTAGCTTTTCTCCTTGGTTTGAGAAATTAAGGCAAGTTTTCTTTTTTTCCACTAGACTCTATAATTGATTTATGTATTCCTATTTCTTTATATTCAGGCACAGAGCTTATGAATGGATATACAGAAGGTAGGTGCACTCTGCATGTTTCTCCTTCCAGGCAAAAGATTTCCTTCCGACCTCTCAGACATACCCAAACAGAGTTTAAATGTTGCCTGTGGAGTACATCTGCATGGAACTTTAGGTGCGTAATCTGCCTGGCATTCGGTCATCTTAAGTTTTAAAACACTTGGCTCTTAATGTTTTGGCTCAGAAGGAGGGATTTTGATCCCTACACATTTTATAACAGGACTTCAAATACGGTCTAGGGAAAATTAAAATGTTACCCTTATATGGAAGAAAGTTGTCAGTCTTGAGGCATGTTCTAGATGGCTGCTTTGCAATGTCCGGGGAAAAGAGCTGGGAGTAGCTTGTTTTATAGCTAAAATGAAAAATGTGGGGGTTTTCTAATATGAACAGCCCACTGAAAACATAGCCAAATATTCCTTTTGATAATATTACTTCTCAGTTTATTTCCAGCTGTCTAACACCAGGCATTTAGACAGTGATGGCTGTCTTGCAGGAAAATAATTGAATGGATCAAACTTAAATTGAGAACCTTCAGTAGGAAAGAGGTAGCAGAATTTAGTGCTGTGTATGATGCATTTTTGTTATCTCATATATACCAAGTCAGAAAAAAAACCCCTTCCCCCGCAGTTTTTTAATATTTTCATGTAGAACAATTCTATTTTCTGTTGTTTAACTAAATTTGCAACAGTAATTAAAATGTGATCTCTTCTGCCTGTGCAAATATGGACTTAACGAAGACCAAACCATAAGCAACTTGATGGACTGCCTGGGTCAACTTGTCATAGAAAGGTCCTTTTGAATTAGAGTGCTAACACAAACATTTTGAAATGTTAACCTGAATTATGTGTAGGAAGGAACAGCTTGGCTGAATGTTTGAACATATTTGAACACATCAGCTTCTGATAATACATATTGTGTCCATGTACCTATATATACAGCAAATCCTTTCCCCCTCTGTCCCTATTATTGCTATTAGGTGGTTTATCAGATTTTACTTGTGCATCAAGTAACACTTTGTTGACTTATTTCTGTTCCAAGAATAAGCAAAATTCACTCTGTGGTCCAGAGTTCCCAGCTGTATAAAGATTATTAGATGACTTTATTCACAGAAATTGTTGAATATGATTATATTTCATCCTACAAAAAGTATACTCTCTATAGCTGAGCTTTAGGTCAGAAGCAATCTTTACCAAATTTGCACTTAAAATTATACTTTCTTTAACAGAGGTGTTAAAACACCAGACCAATTCAAGCAGTAAATGACACTGATTAGAAGAAAAGATTAGCAACAGTACAGTTTTGTTGTGGAACAAATTAAAGGTTTTTATCCTTATAGCAGTTTAAATAACACACACTAGGAGTACTGCTTTTCAATCTGTTTGTTGATTTTAGTGTTTGTACTGTGCCCATCAGAACAGTGTAAAAAGTGTCTCCAGGGTACGTAAGTGCCTAAAAGCATTTAAGATCCAAACTCAGGAAATGAAAGACCAAACTCCCCCACTGTGATGGAGCCACTTATTTTGGTATGATTTTCTCCAGAAACTACCTGCAATGTGAATAATAAGCCTAGGAAAATCAAGGTATTGATGCTTCTCAAATATGTTGCAGAAAAGATTTATTTTGTCTTCTAAAAAGGACCAGTGTGGTCTGACTGTGCCCTGGACCTGGCAGCCTGATGGAGGCAAGGCCAGGGCTCACACAGGGCAGTAGATGAGGTACCATCCAAAAAGCAGTTTTGATCCATGGCACAAATTCCTGTGCTAACATTCACCTTTTCACTCCATCTGTCCTAGAAGACTGGATAATCTTCCATATTCTTAAAGCTGAAGTATTTATCATAGAAATCAAGAGTAATATTTTCAAAGTGAGAAGCAACAATTTCATGTGCTTGTTACTTTGAATGTGCATTCAGCCAATAACAAAGATGAACTATTCATCGTATAAAAAAAATCCTTCGTCTCTTTTCAATACAACCATTAATTAACAGTTTCCATCATCTAGCATGAGTTGTTACTGAGTGATCAACACTTACTACTGTCTGTTGTAATATTTACTTGGTAAACATCAAGTTTCATAAATTTTATTCAATTGCATCTTGGATGAATCTGGCACAAAATACTGCCACAAACAAAATCTGGGCTTTCATAAGTTGTAGATGTTATATCCAAAACTTCTCATTATACCTGGCAGTAGCTTGGCATAACACAACTAGGATGGGTTTATTGTAGAATTAGGCAAGCTCAGAAATAGTTTGTGGAGGGATGATTTAGAGCTGCTGTCTGAGTGAGATCAGAAAATATATTAATCCCTTAAAGAGTGGGGGAAAAAACCAAAGAAAAACACCACAAATTTTTATTTTTAAGATCAAACTAAAAAGAAAATAAAAAGTATAACTATATAGAAAGTGTATGTATTAACCCCTAGTATTAACCCCTAACAATAAGCCACAAATCCTTTGAAATTATCTACCCTTATGTTACGTTTATTTGTTTTTTTCCTCATGATTGAAGAAATTCAATGAACGTGAATGCTTTAAGAATACTAGTTTGTTATTAAAACTACTTCTCATTATGAAACACCTCGAATAATTTCCAAATCATACTTTTCAAAAAGTATTACCACATACTTGACTCTTAGCACTTGCACTTAAAGAAAATATTTATGTAGACACCGCAATACAATCTCCTGATTGTATTTCATGTTTCATGTGAAGAAACTCTTTTGTTAACATCTTCAATATTTTGGGGGATGCCTTATTTATTATATTGCTTTTCTCTCGACATTTTATTGCTGACCATGCTGTTAGAGTTCAGCCAATTCATCTCACTATGCTGGGCACTCAAACAGGAGATGCTTGCAGTACACAAACAACTGGAGAATACAGGCATGTGTTTATTTAAAAATGCAGACACATCGTATCAGGAAGTCACACACTCCAAAGTGCTTAATGACTGTATACACTGGAACATCATAGTCTGATTTATCACAGCAGTATGATTCAATGATTACTTAATGACTTAGAGACAAGGGCTGTAGTCCTGAATCAAAAACCTGTGACTTAATTAACGGAAATTTTCTCTGTCTGGGATCACAGCGCTTTCACTTGTGAAAACGAGAAAAAAAAGTATTTTGTGGGTTTCAACCTTTGTATTCCAAAGAGAGCGGAAACTGAATATATTTTCCTTTTGTAAACCTTTAGCAAGAAAAACGAATCAGATAGCAAAAGGTGTCCTATTGAACTAGAGGGAAAGAACAGATTCATGCACTTAGGACAGTAAGCTTAATTCATTTCACTCTGATTGGACTGTGTTAAATGCATAGCTGTTCTTTAAAAAATAAAATTAAGTCCGAATTATTCTATTGTAAAAATTATTTTCGTGAACAATTTATTAAAAGGTAGAGCATACGTTTTACATATTTCCAAAAAAAAAAAAAAAAAAAAAAAAAAAAAAAGCAGTAAAATTCCTCCAAAGTAGTCTCGTTAACAGAGCAACATTCCCCTCTAGTGGTCACCCACAAGCAGTCAAGTTTTCCCAAGTTTCTATGTCAGAATTAGGATGTGCAGCCAGCTCTCACGGAGACCTGCAGGCAGCCCTGCTTGGCGGCTTTGCAGCGCCAGGAGCCGTGGCTCAGGCTGCAGCAAGGACACCTTGCTGGACAGCTGGGCAGCTGCAGAGGACAGGCCATGGCTGGAGGGACAGGTGCAGAACTGCACAGGAACAGAAGCACCTTCTGCCATAACTGCTGCATACATCCGGTCTATATTTTTCTTTATTTTTGGTATATATATGTATATATACGTGTGTGTATCTGCATAATCATAGTCATACTTATTCTTTTTCAATTGTTGCTCACGCCATTGAAGAGAAAACATTCTGCTTTGAAACATTTTTGAACAGACTAGAAGGGGCAGAGAAGGACATAATCATGCTGTAAGAAGCACTTGGGAGCAAGAGGAAGCCGAGAACCAAGACAGGCACCTGGAAGTCACAGGTCACGCAATGAAGCCATCTCAGCCCAGTGCAGCCACGGTGAAATAGCAGCGAGTTCTAATTGTGATGAGCCCATATGGAACGTTTTAGAGGTGTTAAGTTCCTAATTAGAGATACTTGGGCCTCAGCATGCTGTGTTGCACAGATGTACTGCTGCTCAGAGCAAAATTGGAGCTAGGTAATGTGGGCGGTCATGATAAAACATGGAATTGATTGAAAACATTTACAAATACCAGACAGCCAGGTCAAAGAGGGGCTGTGCCAAAGTGGGGAGGTTTCTTGTGCCCTTTTAACTTATTTCTCTCCAGTTCTCCATTTTGTTTAGAAAACTGTTGCACTTCCAAACCTTGCATGCTATGCAGTGTTCAGAACACAGAGTTTTATTCAGCTCTCAATTTTAGGCTGAGAAGATTTTGTGTGAAAATAAGATGTGCTAATTTCTGAGAGGTTTTTTTTGTTCGTGAAGTGGTAGGAAATGGTTGGAGAAAGGGTGGAAGAATGTTCATGTTAGCAGAGACACAGATAAATGTTCACACATTCCTGTTCTGATGGGGAAAGGAAGAGCAGGGTAGAGATTAAAGGAGTAGAGGAACACAGAGGAGGAAGAAGGAGATGAAAGGAGCCGATAGATGATGATAGAAAAAGAAGAGAAATGCCTCAAGCTTGGATATCTTCAACTTCATAATGAATCTACAATATTTAGCAAATGTGCTATGCCAGAGTTTTAGTGAAGCTTTTCAGGCCCTCAAAAATTGACATGCAGACACGCTTCAGCTAATAAAATACATTCAGTAGTAGTGAGCAAAGGCTGAGTGATTGTAACTTGACATGAGGAAAGAAGAAATTGCAAATACATTTTATCAGACATAGTTCTACAAATATTTTTTCAGGCTTTTGGCTATTTATCAATTAAGTGTTGGACAAGAACGAACAAGTTAGACTACAGTCTATTCCCTTGTTGTAGACCTTGGCACTGGAAATATATCTGGTCATTAGGAGAAGTTAAGCAATATCTAATTAAACTGAATCCTCCCTGGGAATAAACAAGCAACATTGTCTGAAAAATTGAAAATTAAACATGATTAATTATTTCTTAAATATCTACAATTCTCAGATAGACAATCCAAGACACAAAAGCTGGCTCCAAATCCTGTAGGGAAGTTGGTTTAGTCAATTCTAGAGCTAAGTTAGGGGAGGTCTCTGTGAACTTCACCAGTGACACTACCAATCAGTGGGGTTTGGGTGTGTTTTGTGAATACAATTGATCATAGGAGAAGGTAGATAAATATATGATTTTCTTTCTCAGTGACACATGCTTACATTTTAATACATTTTCTCTTAGACACTGTAATTAAAAACTAGTCTCTGTTAAATACTACTATAAACTTGTTTCATAAACCATTGCCTAGTCCGAGGATCTTAAACTATATTTTCTCCACCTATTCCTCTTACTCAAATATAAGACACTGTAAATATGTCATCTTCCACACAGTCAGAACTTGTAACACTTCCTGTGCTTTTCCATATTTTTGAACAGCATTACAATGGGGATGACGTTATGAGATTAATTTATCATCTGATCAGCACCAGAATATCCCTGATCTGCTCTCTCTAAGTACTGGAAAAGCTACCGTAGTTTTGAAGAGTTAAGCAGGGTAGCCTGCAGTCCATAAAGCAAAGATATGGCCTGTAGACAGGGACTGTAGTCTCCTCTCCTCTCCTCTCCTCTCCTCTCCTCTCCTCTCCTCTCCTCTCCTCTCCTCTCCTCTCCTCTCCTCTCCTCTCCTCTCCTCTCCTCTCCTCTCCTCTCCTCTCCTCTCCTCTCCTCTCCTCTCCTCTCCTCTCCTCTCCTCTCCTCTCCTCTCCTCTCCTCTCCTCTCCTCTCCTCTCCTCTCCTCTCCTCTCCTCTCCTCTCCTCTCCTCTCCTCTCCTCTCCTCTCCTCTCCTCTCCTCTCCTCTCTTTCCTTTTGACATGTCAATCTTTTGAAGACCTATGAGTCATTAAGTGGAGTTCACAGTTTGTCCTCAAAATTCAAGCTTGTTTAGCAAATATGGGGTATGTTGAAGATCTCCAGAAAGTAACACTTATTTTATTTGCAAATTATTAGGATTATACTGATTGCTCAGTCTAAGATGACTATTTTGAGTACATACCATATACATGTGAATGTTTCTACCCCTGTGAAGATAATGGCTTTAAGCACTTGTAAACAATAATCTTTTACACTTATTGTTAACAAGAGTTTAAAACCCAGAAAAAACCCTGAAGCCTTTCCAGATTTTTCTTTCCCTTGACAATCAATTTAATTTTTTCAGATTCCCCATGTTGATTCCTGCCATGTAAGTAAGCTGCTCTTCAAGAGCTTTGTTCCCTTTAGATCTGCAAGACAAAGATGATACCATGTATATCTAATGCTGGAAAAACACAGCGAAAGAATGTAGAAATGTGTGACCATCTGGCTGCTTGTCCACTTGAGCACAGGCTATAGGGGTCACTGAGACCCCTCAGAGTGCTATTGATACTGGACCCTGACAGGAAACACTTCAGCTGGTCCCCACAGGACAGAGGTGAATACACTCAGAGGCGTGTTACATCTTCAAACTCTGGAGCTGGTGACAAACCAAAGGAAACTTCTAGCTGCTTCCAAATGCTTTTCCTCCTGGTAACAGGATAAATGGTTCCTGTCCCCTCCTGATAATCTGTGGCTTGGGGAAATAAATATCTGTCAGAGGCTTTCTTGCCTCACTGACATCTCCTACATGGAGGACAAGTTAAAGTACAAACTGGGGGAATAAATTTTAAAAAATATTGAAGTAATGATGAAGGACTGAGAAACTCCACAACTCCACAACTTTTAACTCCACAACTCTTTTGAACTCTGATTCCTTTGAATCCATTTGAGTGGCAGGGAAGCATTTATAGAAATAAGAGAATGGGAGATGCTGCCCATAAGAATGCAAAGGTTTCCCAAAGGTTTTCCCAGTTTCGCATTGACACAAGTGTAACTCAAATAGATCTCACATAGGAGGTCAATCACCCACACACTGCAAATAAATGCCCTGAGGTATTGGTACCCAGACTGCCACATATGATTTGTAAGTAATGCATATATTCATAAAATCACAAATAAAATACCCTACACACATAATAGTTTAAAGAGACAAGCCAAGGAAAAAGACTTGTTGAGTAGTTGGTTTGGTTTTGATTTTAATGTTAGTCCTTCCAAAAGGGAAAGTCCTTATGAACACCATTATTCCTTACGGACATCTTCTGTCTCTGCCTGCCTCAATGTCCCTTCTCCTTTCCTTTTTTCTCTTTTCTGATTTTACACTGTTTTCATATGTATTTTCTTATAAATACCTACAATCTAAGAGAGTTATAAAAACTTACGTATATACCTCTGCTGTTGAAGGATTCTTGTGAAAATTTTAAAAAAAACCCCATCAAATTCCTGGAGCAAAGATATTTCATAAGTATAATTCTTATTGTTTTAACTAGATCATCTTGTCTAGATGTGGTGTTTAGAGACATGGTTTAGTGGTGGAGTTGGCAGTGTCACGTCAATTGTTGGACCCAATGACTTTAAAGGTCTTTTCCAACCTAAATGGTTCTATGGCTATAGATTGGGGTCATTAAAGAAGGAACAAAGTTAGGTCAAATCATCTCAAATGTGACAGGATTTTGAGCTTGCTCCTTGCCTTCTTAGCTGAAACCCAAAACCTTTCCACCAGTGAATGAAACCAGAAAGTCTGTCGTGATACAACAGTGCTGTCACAAAGAAGGGCCCTGGCTTAGTCTTGAAGAAAATGGAGCTATAAGTGCTGCTGAATTGGTGCAGTGGGCTAAGAAATCCTGGACTGAGACCAGTGAGGCTCCACAGAAGACTGGATGGACTGGAGGAGTCCAGTCACCTCTTGCCTGTGAAGTTTTCCAAGAGCTCCTTTATAGGTGATTTGTGCCTTGTGGCATTCAGCTGCCAGAATATTTTAGTCTGCGTCAGATAAGGGCAGGCAGCTTGAACAACTTTGATCTTGAAAAGAAAGAAAAGTAAGGCAGCAAAGAATATGACTCCAAAATGAATCAACTAAATAATCCTTATTTTTCAAGATACAGTAATTAGCCAGTAAAAAAACTGGGGGCAGCAAAAAGAGCCTGGAAAAATTAAAATGTCTGACACAAAAGTACACTACAGCCACATTGGAAAATAGCTTGGAGCAACAGTTTAAGAACCAGAGAAGGAAAAAAATAGACTACATAGTAGAAGAAACATTCTTCTTTCAAAGATATTCAGCTGTGGAAGTTGTCTATGTAAAATTAAAAAAAAACATTGTAAATTATGCAGGTATTTTTAAAATGTTAGGGGGAAAAGTACATGGGCTAGGAGTTAAGGTAAATGTCAAGATATTTTTTCACTGTATACAAGGAAGTATCTACTCTTTAAATTTCATTTTGATATGAAAATTGGTATCTATCACGTATTTTGAGATCTTCGTACAATTCTTACACTGAAGTCATTGAGGCTTCATTAGTGCAAAAGGAAAAAAAAAGGGTTTTTTCTTCTGCTCTAAGTGTTAATGCCATTTTCAAAAGCTTTATATTCTAAGATCATCTGAATGCTCTGAACAATTTTCTGCTGGAAATTTTTGTATGGGCTTAGATTTAAAATAAAATTCTAATATTGTTACTACAGGAAGCAATTTTTCATCCATAAGCAAACATATTGCAAATTTTGTCCTGACCTATACCTCTAAAGTCTAAACATGCAAAACTTAAGTTCTGCATACAAAATATATAGGTGTGATATATGCAATATATGGTTGCAATTTTAAAAACTTTATTTGCCATGTAAATGCACAGTTATTACAGTAAACCAACTAGTGTTCGGTCTTACAGAATGGCTTGAGTCTTTTTTCCTGGCCATTTGGCCTAAAACCAGGTGTCTGTAAGTCAATATTCATAATAAACTAGAATAGAAGTTGAACACACATATTTGAGTTATCTTGTTTGACTTAAAATAAAATAATGGAATGAAAAGGAGCAGTGTAAAAGAACAATGGTGTAAAAGAACAATGTTGTTTCTGTGATAAGCTATATCCTGCTCAGGTTGCTGCACATCACTAAGAATACCACAGACAGCTTAGTGGTTTGTTGAGACAAACTTCTCTGGCAAAGGTGACTTATATTCCAATCACCCCTTGTTAAAAAGACATAAAAAGAAGATTAGCATACAGCCAGCAGGGCTCGTGCAGTGGATTCTCTTGGCTCATCTTGAAGTGCTCCAGTGAGGTCTGGCTTGTTTTTTGCTGTTCAGGATCATTTCTTTTGCCACTCATGGAAGTCTCAATGATTTAAAAATAATAATAGCACAAATAGAACACATGACCTCTAACCCATTCCTCTTTGATTAAGTCTCATTTTATAACAAAACTATGACTAATGTCTCTTCCTTTGCCTTCAATAAACTATCATATAATCTGTCTATTATTCTTAATATCCTCTTGCCCCAATAAGACATTTGTGTTTTGTTTGGATTCCCCTGAATGGGGTGAATATTATATCTATAACCTACTGGAAAGCATTTCTTCTTAGACATATTGGCAGGGCTAATTTTGTTTTTACAGGTGTTTGTACTTGGAAAGGGGTTAGCCACAGTCTTGAAGGCTCTACCGCACTGGTACATCACAGGAGCACAGTGTGCTGTGGGTCCTTGAGCTGTTAACGGGAGGCATGGAGGGAAGGTTAAATTAATCATTTATGCTTTATTTATACTTTCTCGTACTTGTGGAGTCGGACAAGCGGATGCCAGTTTTCCTCAGCTAAAGGCTGTCTGTATGACATGATGTTTGATATCTGGCAAAGCATAATTTATGTGATTTATATTGTAAATCAAAAAAAGAAAGAAATGCGTAGGAATTACTGTAGTGCCACAGTTTTGTCTGTCAGCTGGACAAGCTAAACAAATCTCCTTAGCTTGTCTTGAGAAATTTTGCTTTCATTCAAATAGATGTATCATCTTAATACTGTTTCCTTCTTATCTTTGCTAAGATTTCTCTTTTCATTTTACTATGAAAATTTGGTAATGACTCAGTTTAGTAGATTTCTTGTGAGATGATCTGAGGGAGATTTTTCTGGAATGACTGCTGCTAAACTTGATTCAAGCTAAAAAGAAAGAGTAGACAAAAATTAACTTACCTCAACATCCTCCTTTTATTTTGTGGATTAAACATGCAATTCCAAAATTTAAATTAACAAAATTTAAAGAATATGTAGCTATTCAGAAAAAAAAAAAAAAGTCCTATGAATTTATAAAAATATAGTTACATTCCATCAAAAGAAATAAGCTTAGTGTTTTGCTGAATGGGATTTAAATGCATAGTTATGTGCCTGCAGCATGGTCCTAGGGTATTTCCTCCTGAAAACCCTGTATACTCAAGTTAACTTAGCACCAAACAAACTTTTCTCATAGAAGAAATTCAGGAAACCCTCCTGGATGAACAAGCTATCAGTCAAACTTATTGCAACTGCACAGAAAATGGTCATTAGAAGCAGAAGGAGAGCGGAAACAAGCTGAGGAATCAATGTGCTCAGCCACACCATCAAGTTCAAAAAAGAAGTATTTGCATATCTCTTGTCAATGTTTTTTCTCACCAGAGTCTCTTGAACAGGGACTTTCCAATGACTTGTTTTGTCTTACTGGCCACAGTACAATCAGCCATGGTGCCAGGCAGGGTGAGTCTGGCCATGGAAGATGACAATCCTGTGGCAGAGGTGCCCTTTCTGATCTCAGTGCAGAGCACAAACCACAGTGCTCTGTGTTCCTGCAGTGGAACAGCACTGCTAAACCAGGGATATGAATGCCAGCAGTACTAAGCATCATTGCTAAAACAGATCTACAAGTGAATGTAGATCCTGGTTTTGCTTGGCAGTGCTTTAAATAGGGTAGAAAGGACATGGTTTGTTAGTAAAATCATTGCTGTGGCAGAAACATAGTTCGTTATCATAACTTAATTCTTTTTTGGGGGATTGTGCTTTCCTTTGGTACGTCTATTGCCTACCACAGGTATCCAATCTGACAAGTCATTAGATTTGCATATCAATTCCCTTGTTCTTTGGCATGATACAATAGTAGAAAAACTTTATTTCTACCTAATGATTGTATATTACAGCACAAATCCACTGTATTTGCCTTTATGGCTGTAGTTTGAAGCTAGAACTGGTTTTTTGCATAGATTCAGGAGCCAGTAAATGCTGGAGTAGTCATATATATATACTAGTGTGACTTACTTGCACAAATGTTATGAGGCCATAAAGGGCATTTGAGGAGATAAAATTCTACCACCCATCACCAAATATGTGTTCTACATGACATTGCTAAGAAAAATAAATGAATGATGCTAACAGATTAAAGTTTTCCAGCAAGGACATTTTCTCCCAGATACTGAATCAAAATCATGGAATCACATTAAATAATATTTCAAGGTAAATAATATAATATACCAGGTTTTTTGACTTTAAAATGAGTACAGATGAGGAATGAAGAAAGTCTTCTAATGCGTCTTTTCACTTTGGCTTGGTTAGCCAAGTTCAATTTTAGGCCATTAAACACAATGATCTGATATGTATTACCCAAAAACATGCTGAATTTGAAGGACACGGGTGGGAAAACTAATTTGTATTTATAATCATATTTATTACACTCTTTCCTTATCTCTTTGTTCCTAACCATCTGTAGAAGCAGTATACTCCAAAGTGTGTTTTGAAATGGCTGCATCCATGCTCTTTTGCCCAAAAGCACATTTTTTCTAGATGAGGAAACCAATCTTTAATGTTCTAGTTTAATTTCCTTTCAACATACATAATTTTAACCTCTCTCAAAATGTCCAAATTTATAGCAATTACAGTTACAATTTTTCTACATGACTCCCTGCCTGCAGGTTTCTGCTGCTGATAGCAGCTAAAGGATAAGGCTACCTAGTGTTTTCTTCAAGAAGTTACACAGGGAGCAAGAAATCTCTGTCCTTCTTAAAGTTGTTTCATCCTCATACTTGGTAAGTTTTCTTTGTTAATCTGAAATGCAGTCCCAGGATTTCACTGGTTTTGGTGAAACTGGTGCAACTGTTGTGTAAATCCACTACGATCAGCTTGCTCATGCCCTACAAGAGCCATAGATATTTTAAAAGCAAACAAACAAGGGGATCAGGAACCCAAAACTCCAGTAACATCTGCAACACACATGCAGCCTTATTTTTATACATCTCTTTTGATCCTACTTCCTGGATGCTCATCTGCAACACCATTCCCATTCCTCTGCTGTCACTGGGTGGTCAGACACAGATCCTGAATGGGTTAACACTTTGGCATTTAACCCACACTTGAAAAGTGTTCATCTCAATTTTTTTTACCTGCAGTACAAATCATCAACCCTGTGTTCAAGGGTTGTGAATAAGGTTTGTTTTTTATCCTGTATAACCTGACAAAGTAACAAAGAAACATCCAGATAAGAATGGTGTTTTGTTCGTAAAATTATGTTCTTCAATATGATTATTCAAGAAGCTTTGACTGTACTTCACAGTGTGCCAGTCCCTCTTAGAGAATATGGAGGGATATCCTGGAGAAACAGTCTATGATCATGTGTTGATGTACCACAGGGTAACTGTGAGATGTCATTTCCACACTTTCAAGCAGCACTTAATTCTTCTAGCTAAAATTTTTTGCACCTTCTAAAATAGGTTTCAGCTATGTGGGTAATTTTTTGTGTGTTTTCTGGTTTTTGTTTGTTTGTTTGTTTGTTTGGGTTTTTCCCTTTAATTTCCTAGGTTTGTGGTATTTGAGACTTTTTTTAAAGAAGAAAACACAGAGCTACAATTATGACATGACCTTCAGCTACAACACAGATTTATGTCATTAGCACTACAAGGCACATCAGCTTGCAACACATGGTCATTATGCTTAGAGTGGAAATCATGTGTTGAGGGTTTGTACAGTTTGAGAGTGGCTGAAAATGGGATAGTTATGCTTTATTTTCTCTCCTGAAAATTCAAAATAAAAGCAGGGAAATTGAGTTTTTTAAAACAATCTTTCATTGTACACAGGATTAGAATGAATTTTGTCTGGTAAAGAGAAAACAAATTTAATCTAAGTTTAATGTCTAAGTTTAATTTCTGGCAAATAGCAAGAAGGAAAGATGATGGCACCTCTTGAAAAACATTGGCAAATATCTGACAATGGCAAGTAACAGGCAAGTGAAAAGGTCAGGTCTTTATAATAATCAGTGATGTGAATTATGCTCTTGAAATGTACTTTGAAATTCTACATATAGAAATGATGCACAGGGAAACTCCTACATCCAAATGACAAGAAATGAGAGGGGTCTATGTAAATGAGATAGTCAAAATATCCTAATAAAAAGCTTAAAAATAGTCATGTTTTCCTATGAAGTTCTCCTGGGGCTCTGAGCAGATCACAAAGGAGCAAAGAGGATTATAGTCTAGAAATATGAAGCAGCTGCCTAAGACTTTCAGGCTTCCTTTGATGCCATGACTTGAAGAATAGTGATAGAACATTCCCTGTATAACAAGAGATGAAAGTATTCCTGTTTGTCCCACTGAAGAATTAGTATTTTATCCACTGTCTGGTTAGTATAATGAATGTTTATTTTAGTGCTGGTGATATGTTTGACTCTGCATTAGACACAAGAGTAAAAGACAAAACCAACATAATTTGTATTTTAAAAATATACTTTTAGGTCTGTGAAAAACAGAGATGAAGGGAGTAAGGAATTATTTGAAGCTGCAACTAAAACTCTCGATCTCTTTATAGGAGAAAATAAGTTGTTATTTAAATATGTTATATGTTATATAAATATGTTATAAGACCATTTCTCATTGAACTACATGATTAAGCTCACTTCTTGCTATATCCAGTGGTCTCACATGAAATGCAAAGCATAACAACCCTATAGTGTAACTGCTCTGCTGTATAACACATTGTTCACAATGTCCCAGGCTACTTCCTTCAAAAACAACACTCAGCTTAGGGGGTCTACCCAATCAGAAATTAATTTAGTGCCCTCTCAAAATTTTAATGATATCTGCTGCCCTCACCTCCGGCTACTCCACTGGGGATGGTGGAATAACGCCGGATCTGCGCTCTCCAGAGTTAAAGCCTCCTATTGTCACTGTGAAACTTATATACCCAGTGTGACTCTGCAGTACTTATAAAAGCCCATAAGCTGGCCAAAACAAACCCACTAGATGTGAATCAGCATTTCAATGTGGAAGAATTATGATTCATTATATTTAAGGCCATGATATAAAAAAAGGTTTCTTGGCCAGAAATGTAGTTAAGAAACTGTCAGCATATCCGTTAGGAGGTCCTTAGTAGTAAGTGGATGTTAAACTCTTTAGCAAAAGAGTAAGCAAGTACCTGTGGGTGATCATTGCTTTTACTCCTCCAGCAAAACTTATCAACCACTTCTCCTTTCAAAAAATGAGTAGTCTTGCCATTTATTACACAGGAGCAGGAAAATCACCACATAAAAACAATAAACTCTCTGATTTTTTCCACCTGCAACGAAGGTGGAAACAATTATGATGTTACACCAACTAAAAATAAATTGTTTCTCTTTGAGTGCCTGAAAACCGAAAAACTTTTCATCTTTCTTTATCTTAAGGAATGCTTTAAAATCTCTGAAATCAGTTAACTGTAACAGAAAGCCATGCTGCTCCTCAATGCTACTAGTAATAACTGAATTTCTATAAAATGTGCTGTTTTAAGCTCCTGTGATCCAGGAAAAAAATGAGTGTGAGAAGGAATAAGGACATGTTCCTAATCAGATGGAGAAAACCTGGGACTGCTGGTACAAAGGCCCTCTGGTGTAGGGTGGAGTCCAGCTGTGGCAGGGAATCAGCAGTGAAAGGGCAGATACAGGCAGTGGAGTGAGACACAAGAAGGGGGAAAGCTGCCAAATGGCTTCTGTGTCTTATCCTAGCAGAATGTTCCATATATGCCTGGGAAAGCCACGTGTGCCTCAGTCCTGGGGCTACACGGATACTTGAGTTGTGGAGGGAGTGGGATTTTGTTGCTCACATGGTAGAGATGTGAGTTCCGTTGCTGAACTGTCATGGTGATAATGGCCAGTCTCCCAGCCTACAGTTCTCTCTGCCCAGCCCCCATTCACTCCGGACCAAGAGCATGAGCCATTTCTTGGAAAAATAGTGGGTGTCTGCCATGGCACACTGGTGTGTTACAGCAGGATTGAAGGCAAATGAGAATTACTTATGAGGAGTTATATTGCCTTGGGTAGGATGGGTCCCTTCCTTTTCATCCAGGTTCAAAAATCTTGCAGCTACAGACCACTGGTCTGAATTAATATAACATTGGAAGACAGCCAGTAAAGTTGTTTTCTGAGTGGTCTTGGGGAAAACAGTGGGAAGGTGCTGGTGAGTGGAGCTTTTCAAGAATCAAAAGGACACTCAAAATCCCTAATTAACTTTAAAGTCAATAGATTTGCTAGTAGTACAATTGCCTTCTGGAAAGTGAATTATCCAAACACATTGTCAGGTACTTGCCATTGATTTTGTTAGGGCACAGAAAGTTTAATGCAGGGACAGATGTGCTTCAGAAAGTTTTTACATCAGGCACACCTTTAATTATTGATGGAAAATGGTAGTTACTTTCTTGAAATAAGAAGTGTAATAAGGTCTGATTTCTGCCCTAATGGGCATAGTGGCCTTTTACAGCCTGAGCCACGATCAGCTTTTAGTGCTCTTGAGCTGAGGATAAGCTTGAGCTCAGAGTTGCTCTGAGGCCTTATAGGCACTGGAGAAAGAAATACTGGGAAACACTTTCTCTTCTCTCTTCCGTCCCAGTTAGGGAAATGAGGATGCAGTAAAATATATCCAAAGAACACCATAAATAATAATTTAAAAGGGGTATGAAAAACAAAAATGTTTGCCTCCTTAGCTCCAGTAAGCAGTAATTTCCTATGCCATCTTCCTTTAGAGGTTAGATACTTTCATTATAAAATAGTCTCATACTGTACTGAAGATCAGTAGTGGAGGATGATCTTAATCTGTCTCCTATAAATTTTCTAGCTGAGAGCTGTTCCAGTTTGAAATCAGTTTCCCGCAGCATGGGACTTAACTGGGAAGAGGGCAGAGTATGTGCCTTCTGAAATTAAGAAGCCCCTGTGGTGCTGTTAATCAGTAGCTATTTTCGCTGCATGCAAGCATTATATTTAGTCACTCAGCTTTGAACATTCGGGATGAACAATTCAATGAAAGATTAAAACAGTTCGGCTACAGCCATTTCATCATTTTTCATAGTACTACTGCCAATTGAAGGGAATTACAGGGGCCCCATCTCTGATTCTCTGTGAAGTAGGGAAAAGCTGAACTTTTGGAAAACCTTGCTTTACTTCCCTGTGGAAAGCTTAAGTTTCCAATACTGTTTTGCAGTGTATTAGTATAACAGCTACACCTTTCCAGTGCATCTCCAGTTTTGTAATTTTTACCTAAAATTCCCCAATATATTCAAGTAGAAATTCCAGAAAAAAATCGTGGTCGTCCTCAAAACATACCTGAGTTCAGTCACAGTAAAAACATGCACCTGGTATGAGAGGAAATCCTCAAGTAAGGCTCTGACTCAGTGGGGCTGTATGTGTGCACCTGGGCTCTACATGAATATGTTTGCTCTTAAATAGCTCCTGACAATTACAGAACCCCTGGATTGAAAGTGCCAGTCTCCAGGGCTATCAAATGTTTGTGATACATTATCAAATTAATGACACACAATTAATGATGATGGGAGAATATGCTCCTGGTATTCCCACTGGGAATTTTCATGGGTTGCCAAGATCTGACAGATATAAATTGACTTTAATAAAAGTCACAACAGGAGAGCTGAGACCTTAATTATCAACATGCCAATACTCAGTGACTTTGAAAGATTTTGGTCTAATTGTTATTATTATTAGCTTTCCTAGTTTTAAAAAATCGAAAAAAGGAAGGGGAAGTCACTAAAATAGAAAGAGAGATTATGAGAAAGGGAAGAGAGATGAACACGTTTATGCTTTTGCACAGATTTTTTAAAATAAATGTCTGAAGGTGAAGAAGATGACCTCTTGTGTGATGACTTTTTTATATTTTCATTTAGGTTTCTCCTATCATCTGGTTGCCTAGTCTCAGTTTGCGTTCCCTGCAGAGGAAGACCAGGCTTCCTGAGGTGTTTGAAATGTGCTTGCCACAAATCCAGTCCCAAAAATATATTTCTCATGACTAGTGAGGTAAAGAACCTGAGAGACAGAATACCACAAGCAAGAGTTAAAATAGTTTTTTAGTATGACGAATGTACCACAAATGACCCAAGGAAGGAACTTCTTTTACAGACTTAGTTTTTTTACTTGCTGCAGCTATTTTTAAAATATCTGAATTGCAGAATCAGGCTCTCTGAGTTACACTAATTCTAAAGGTGGTGCAGTGCTATGAAATCTGTCTCTGGCTGTAGCACCATTTTCCAAATCCTTAGGTGGTTTTTGTGGCCACAAAAAATCTTATCTTGATGGAGTTGTCTAGTATGGTGTGATCCTATTTCAATAATTTTTTTTAGTTAATACAACCACGTAGAAACAACAATGAGATTTAAGATTTAAAATATATTAATTCAATTTAGAATAAGCAGGTTTCAACAGGGTAACAGAACCATACCATATGTCTAGTGAGACTTGGGAAAATATTTATCAAGACAGAAGAGATGGTGGTGACAGTCAGTCATCACTCTGAACAGCTTCCACGCTGTAGTCACAAAGATATATATAAAAGAATATAGAAAGTAGGATTAAACAGCACACTTCAGACATTTTTTTGCATTCTGTCATTTGCACAACTATCATAATCAGTCAAAAGGCTTGTGTATGTAATTCATATTAACCATTCATAATAACTATATTGATATACTTGAAAGGATGGAAAAATACTGCTGAAGGAATATGGAGATATGTAATTGTGTAGACAAACCCTAAAATTAGCATTCCTTAAAAAGGATGTTTGTTCTCTAGCAATTAAGAATGTGAACTCCATTTGCATTGACTAAGCTATCTCTGAACACCTATGTAAAAATTTCCATATTAAAAGGTTTTAAATTGCCTACTGCTTGTGTTGTAAAACAGTGACAGATTTTGGACATTTCTTTGTTCCAAAAGTGCAGACTTGTGCTTGGATTTTCCTTTTTCTAGCTGGAATTTTACCTTGCTGCACTGCACTGCATCTATGCTGACTTCTGGTAGTCATTTTCCCCTGCTAATTTAAAGGTTCAAGCACATCTAGGGGTTGTCGTATTAAAGAGAGAAATTTTTTTTCAAGACGGCTACAGAATTTTCTTGATGAAGAGAAGAGTAAATCTGTATGTCATCAACCCAGAATAGCAATTTAATGAATGGCTTTCCCCAGAGGCAAGGTGCACATGCTAAAAAATATACAAAGTACCAACCAACCTAGTTCAGGTCCCTTTGGGGTTTCACGAAGTGTAAAGTGTAAAAGCAAAGTGAGGACCCTGCTTGTACTAAAAACTGTCTTGAAATAAATACCAGTTTTTAAAAAAGGCTTATAGGAGAGGAGGTAATCTTTTCCTTTGTTTAAACCTACACTATGTGCCTCTGCCCCCTCTCCTCCCCACCCCCGGTTTTAGTCTGAGAGCAGTTCATACTTGTTACTGACAATGAGAGAGATACTCTTTTAGGCTTTTCTTCAGAGGAGCACTGAAAATCAGCCACTGATATGTTTATTTGAGAGCTGAGGCTCGAGCAGAGAAAATAAACATTGTCAATATGTTTGGTGTTAAGGTGAATGGCATCAGGTCCTCCCAGTTTGACTTGTAAAGTCTCAGCAACTGTATTGCTGTGTGCTGGTGTTTTAGCAGGCCAGAGACTGGCCTCTAAAAGGAAAGGAAAAGTATATGATGTTTGTACAGCTGAAAACAAGATGAGAAACCACAGGCCCCGTCCCACACTCCATTAGACCCTAAAGTCCATGGAGTACTGCACTCAACACATAAACACTCAGTTTGTGGAAAACTTTTTCAATGTGTGAAAGAAGGGAACAAAGCCTGGAGTCAGAACAATGAACATCTATGTATGCAGTGAGTAGCCAGTGCAAAATGCAATGGCAATGCTCAGTTAAACAAATAGCTGATACAGAAACATGTTAGTCACATTATAACTCCCAATAAGATCTCTTGGGAATGTGTCTTGATATTCCAAGTGCACTGTGATGTGTGCAGTCTATAGATAATGCAGTTATTCTTTTCTTCTCACTTTTTATGAATGGAAATAAGAAATAATGCCTCTGGTGTATGCTGGCATAGAAGAGGACCTGGTGTGCATGTCCTGTACTCACATGAAAATTCTTCTGCAGTATTCTGTAAAATAGAGTTAAGGAAACAAAAAAAAGATATTTGATCTTGCTAAACAGTTGTGTGTATTGCAGCTCTACTCTAAATTGTCTTCATTCTGCTACCTAGTTAAATAACAAAATAGTACTCTCCTGTGTCATTACTTTACAGTAGGAAACACAGGGAAAAATTATAAACAGGGGTGTTATAATTGTAAAAACTCTTCCTAGTTTGAAAAGAGCAGTAAGAATTTCTACTTTATTTTTCCTTGAATTCTTTGGGGCTATTTAGCTATAAATTTGCAAAACCTGTACAGATTATGAGTCAGATGTGCATCAACATAATGATACTAAGAATTATGCTGTATGAAGCATGACCTTAGGACTAACAGGAAGGTGTCAGACGAGGTGTTTACAGTGTTTGCAGCTGATGGGCAGTGTGAGCAAAACAGATTTGTTTCTACAGATTGAAGAAAATACTGAAAACTTATTTCTATTCAGGCATTGGGGTTGTTTTAGTATTTGCCAGTATCCCAGAGCACTGAATGTCTGCAAACAAATAAGATCTCATTCTCCCAGCCTGCATATTTATTTAGATAAGGAGTATCAGGTGTTTAACTCATATGGTTAGATGGTGTCAGCAGAGAGTTTCATAATGCATGGCCTCTTGTTCAACCACTGCACTTAGCTGCTACTCTCTCACCCTTTAATCTAGGTGTAAGAGAGCTGCAGCAAAGGCAGGGTGAAAGGGGCATGGCAAAAGAGAGAAAATATGCCTAAATCCTACCAGCTGCTGGGAAAAAAGAGAAACTGAAGGTTAACAGGAATAGACAGGCAGGAAGCAACCACAGTTGTGAGGAATCTGAGAAAGAGAACCAAGGAAAAGATCACTTTGGATTTCAAAATGCCCTCTCATGGGGCTCCATAGATAACAATATAGCTTCTGATTAGTTTGTCCCCAGTTAAGACATATATGGAGAAAATGGGACTTCTATACCTGCCTGTCTTTAGACTAGGAGGAAATTGAATTGTAGGTGCTGAGCTGAGCATCAGTTGAGATTTTTCAAATATCAGTGACTGTCTTACTGGCATCTTGAAACAGTTTTTAAAAGCTATACAGCAATCCTGTTTTAACAAAATACTTTCATGACTGTTTTAAGGTTTGGTATTGAAGAATTCAAGTTAGTTGGTCTTCCAATTATTAGCTCTAAATGCCAGACCTTTTAGCACAGTTTCTGACTTCCAGAAGTACTGAGAAACATCTTTGCAAGGTGCTACCATGAGCTCTAAAAATCAAGCCGATTTTCAGTGTGTGTAGAGTAGTATTTAAACAACCTGACTGTAAAAATCAAATGTGCTTCCCTTCCCTCATCCTGACAAAAATTCAGGTAGATGTGTGTAGGGTCACATGGGCCCAGAGGCCAACTAATGTGAGGCTGTGGCCAGCCCTGAGGAATCCTGCAGAAAATGAGGTAGGCATGGGCCGCTCACACCACCCATGGCAGTGGGTGAGGATCACTCCTGGGGGAGCACCCTGCACATCCCGACAGTGATGATTTCTCCTGGGCCAGTGACCACTGCAGGTGACCCCGGGATCAGGAGTGGCCCTTACAGTGGACAAGGTCCAGCATCCTCCCCTCCCACACTAAGCCTGCTCTGCTGTGAGGCTCTGCTTCACTATCCTACACATCTGCTAACTTTTGTGACTTGCAAATCTAATGATAGAGTTTGTCTTGTTAATATTTACATATTTGCAATAATTGCAGCAATTGCAATTATTATAGGGTTCCTATCTGCCAGGTTTTCAGAGAAGTTTTGAAGCATGAGCATTTGATTCTTAAAGATTAAAAAATTAAGGTGGAGTTTATTTCTTTTGATGCTTAAATCCCACAATTTAAAAAATACCCTCCCAAACTAATCTCCCTATTCAAACATGACTCCAGAAACAAAGCATTATAAATGTACTAAATGAGTTACATTACAGAGCTTTAAAATGGCCTTTTGTTTTCTATCTTGCATTTGATATTTCCAATTCATTATAAAAAAGAAAAATTAACAGCAGACCACTGGAAGGTTTGCCTTAGTTTTCCAAGGTAGCAAATGCCTTGAAATACAAAGATATATAAAAAAAATATTATCTGAGATAATACAAATGACTTCACATCTCAACCTATATTCTTAAGTTTTGCAATTTAAGATATATATATATATTTCATTCTCTTTAGAAAAAAACGTGATGAGTGGCATTTGCTGAATAATGTTTAAATATTTTTGTAATGTACCTTCTTTCCACCTCTTCCCCCCAGCCCACCTTCTTTCACTGACAGTATTAAGACTGTAACACAGAAATCCTCACATTCTCCAGATGGTAGCATAAATTTTCAGGTCAAGTGATATTAAAAATAGATGATAGCCCAGACCTCATGAGTCTCTACAGAAAGACTAAACAGTCACAATAGGGAATATCATTGTTTTGGTTTTCTTTATGAGGTTTTATGTACTCAGCTGTTTCTTCAACGTGCTCTCAGTGCAGAGAAACCCTGATCACTCTGAATTCCAGTTCCACCTCACTTCCTACCCTTTATACTTTCTAAGCCCCATGCCACACAAGTCAAGGGAAATATATCCACACAGCTGCACCATCAGCCCCTAATGTGCTTTGCACTGCTGATACTCCTGCTCTGCACTTCAGAGTATTTATAACCACAAATGAGTTCTTGAATAACCTGCTCTTACAGCTCCTTTGGAGGAACACAGTCCACTCCAGGGCATTTCGGTTTTGATTAATGGATAGGACCTCTCTAAAAAGTCTGCTGAAAATAAACTCTTTTAAGCACCGAAGTTATGAAAATGCATCATAATAAAATATATCTTTGAGTAATCATATTTTGTAGGCAGACAGTAGCTGCCAGCTAAGGGGTTGAGCTTGTCTCAGATGGTTTCCTAGCATGCCTATGAGGGACTATTAAAAACAAGGTAGCTTCAGGGTGGCACAGAGCCCCAGAAGCTATTTCATGTTTTATGTCTGGTTCTACTTGGGGCAGATCTTAAATAGATGTTTCTCACGTGGCCATGGGCATTTGTGGTTCAGAAAAATAGCTTTTCAACCATGAAGGCTGCTTTTCACACCCAAGTGGAACTGGCAAATAGCCAATCCATCTGCATGGTTCATATTTACACAGTAATAATATTTTGGGAGAAAAAGGATCTCTGTGGCTTATCAGTTTCCTTTGACCTGTGTGGCTAGTACTTTACTTCTTGTCAATCCTCATTTGGGGATTTTTATTTTTTCTGTAAAAGACAAAAGATAATGAAGATAATAATTCTTCCCTAATGTCCCCTTGAAGTGGGATGGATATGTCTTTCATAGGTGAACCTACCAACTCAACCAGTTAGAGCCATTCCAGGAGGAAAACGCTGCTGGGCAAAACACCAAAGTGAGCTCAGTAATTGCAGTGAGGATCTATTGTTAGAAAATAGAGACAGGCTACCTCTACCGTAGCAACTGTAGCCCAGCAAGGGCAAATCTGCTGGGTAAAAGAATCAGTGCTTAGGACCTGACACCCACTCTATTCTCATTTCAGGGGTTTCCTTCAACTTCAGTAAAAACTCTGACCTCTGGAACAAAAGCTTGTGAGCATTTAGAGGTTTGATAGAGGTCTCAAGGTTTAATTTCATCTGAAAGGAATCCACTTCGCACTGAGGTTGCTCCACAATGTGACTCTCTGGGGCCAAGACATTGGATGAGTCCCTTAAAAAAAATTCTCCTGATGTAAACCAAAACATTAAAATAAGCATAGCCAGCATGTAACACAACTGAAACAGAGTTCCCTCCTGAGATATTGCTTTTCAATTTCAGTATTATATGCATAAATTTTAAAATCTCCATTCTGCAACTAGGAGTGCATGACTGAGAAGACATGGCTTCAAACACCACAATGCATCCAAATTTTTCTCAGCAAGGACAGATCTGCTCCATGAAAGCAGGGGACACCTCTGAGAAAAGGTGCATACTGTGGCCCCTAGGCATGCTGCATCCTTTCACATCCATGAGTCAAAGAGTAAAGTAATGTCAAAATGTTCTCTCAGGAAGCTGTGCTGTGCTCCCAGCCACAGGAATAGCCACAGCTCTACAGAAAAGCAGTTCAAGGATTTCCAGTATGTGTTCTGTAAGCCATTACCAGACAACACCATTTTGCCTCTGCTGAATTGCCTTAAATTTCCTTCAATTTAAAGGTATTCGAGTTGGTATTTTCCCTTATTTACTGTTTGCCAGAGAGCTTTTCTGTACTGTGGGCTGTCCCTAATCAGAATGATGTTCTCAGTTGTCAGGGGCCTGCTCCGAAGCTCTTGTTTTTGATCGCTTCATTTGCACCCACCCTCGGTTCCTGTTACATGTTGCCCAGAGCAGCAGGCAGTGCTCTGTTGTGGGCACAGCAGCCTTTTGTACCACGATGCATTATCTGCTGAAATCTGTGCTCGGTTCCTCTGTTTACACTTCCCCATGTTTGCTTGCTTTCCAAACTGCTACCAGACATCAGGTTGCTGGTTTTAAGTGTCTGTCAACAGTCATCACCAAATCCTTTCCCTGATCAGTGTTTTGCAGTCTGTGACTGGGGAACATACTTTCTACTGTTTTTGTCAACACTCCTCTTGTTATTTACTGTTTATTTAACAGCCTAGTAATCTCCTCTATCCGTGCCTGCCTTTCATGCCAGATCTGATTAATCTTCTTCTCAAGGGTAGAATCAGCCCTGCCTGTCTCATAGCTTTCTTGTATGCCCACTAATTCATCTGTTATTCATTTTAGGACATACAGCATAAGCTTAACATTAAAATTCAGTGTCAGTAAATATTATACAAATAACCTTCATCTTATCAATGCTGTTTTCAGATTACTTTAAGTTTTCATCAACCCTCCAGAGTAGAATATTTCTATGCCCTCTGGTATTACTTTTCCTGTGCAACCAAATGCATGAAATCACCTTCGGCGTATTTAGTGCTTTAAAATATCTCTTGCTCTTAAGTAACAGGATTAGCAAAGGAAAATAGCTCCGGGGGAGATGTATACAGGGCTAGAGAAAAGGCATCTGAGAAAAAGGTGTTTAATTTGTCTGGAGCTGGGGAAATAGAAGATCTGACAAGAGCCAGCAGCACCAGGAAGTTTCCAGGCACACCTAAGGTTGCTCATTACAGCTGCTTCCAGTTCTTCAGTAATTAAATTTTGCATGGATTAACAGTTTGGGGCCAATTTGAATTTGCTTCAGTAAATATCAGAACTGTTCACAAGGGGACATCAATATTTTCTCTGTGAGAGAAAATTGTTTGTTGGAGGAAGATGGGAAATTGCAACAGATATTTATCTAGCATGTATATGTCTTGATCATTTTAATTGTTAGATAGTAATAAATTAGAATTGATCACATGGTAAATTAATGATCTCAAAACTTTTCTGTTGGATTTTCCCTTAATTACATCAAAAGTTTAGTACATGCTTTAGAAGCTGGAGGAGCAGTTGGACTAAAGGAAGAAGAAAAATGCACATATTCAGCTTAGGATAGATTTTTAGTGTCCAGTTTTGAAAACAGACTCCTTTATCACTATTAAACTCAATATTTAGAAAAATGTAGTTTATCTACTAATGTGGCCTTATTATTTTGTGATCTTCAGTTACATGATTTTGTTGCATAGAAACAGAATTTTGTTTTGAGAAGGAGTTTGACATTTAGCTGCGAATTAAACTGGCAAAAACCCTGGAATATTTAACATTTTCTAGAAACCAGGCTTCCCAAATGTCTTCTTGTTTTGGATTGATGGTTCTTCATTTGACAGAATGGAAACATTTAATTTTCTTATGGTTTGTGTGGGCAGGGTTTTGATCATATATTATATGAGTATATGGTAAACTAAGAAAAAAATAAATCAAAAGTTATGTCAGACTAAAATTTGAAATATTAAACTGTAAGTATAGCCTCAAAGCATGTTTTGAAATTGTCAGAAGTTCTGTTCTCTTTCTTGGAATGAAATTCCAGCAAAATAAACGGTTTCTGTAAAAATTGCATATTATGTATACAGGATTTGCAGAAGAATTTTTCTAATAAACTGCTATTTTTAAATATCTTCATTTTTTTACTGAACCTTAGGAAAAGAGGAATGGTCTAGTTTTTGAAGTGGACCCTAAACACAACAACCTCTTCTACATCCCTTGTATAATTATTTCTTCTGATTGTGTTAGTTTCCAAATTTTATAAAATTACCTAGTTTTCTTCCCCGTGATTGACAATTCAGTAAAACAGCTTTGTTAAGATAAAGACTAAAAAAATATAATTTGGTAAGGAAGACAAGAGCAACATTATTATGCAAAAGTTTGTGCTTTTTAATATCCACCTGAGCCTTTTCATCTGCTTATGCATATCTCACCTCTCATTATCGATGTCACCTGCCACTTTCATGCCCTATCCAAGCTCATTTCCAGTCTCCTAAACATGGCCACATTTTTATTCTGAATTCACTAAGATCTATAAGGTTATAATATTCAGGCTGCTTAAATGTAAGCCTAACTGCAGATATGAAGGCTTGTCTTTAAGCTACACAGATTACAATGAAGGGAAGCAGCAGTCATATAGAGTTTAGGAAGTATTTGGTGACTGTGACAGGTACGGCCTCACAGAGGGCTCATACCTTGTGGCATGTGAAGTCAGATGAACTTCGAGAATGCTTTGAAAAATAATAAAGGGTGAAAATAGTTTTATAAAGCCACAATATTTTTCCCCTGAAATTGATTTGAGTCGCTTAGTAAATAAAAAAAAAATGCAAGAAAAGCAGGTAGGAAAATTACAACAATCCAAAACCTTCAAAATAAATTCCGCAGATCCTGGGGCGAAAGGATGACAGCAAAAGGCAAAGCAAAAAACCCTCCTAACACAGGTCCTTCAGAGTACCGCATGTATGTTGCACATTTTCAAAAATGCATATCTGAAACCTGGGCTTCTTAAGGGAAACTGTGGTTTAGCTTGGAAATGTCTCTACTTGAGCTTCATTAGTCTAGTCCACCCTGGTTCCTTGATGACTTTCGAGGATGGGGGATTGAAGAGAAAGGTTTAAGAGACTCCAGAGTGCAAATATCAGTTGTGAAAAAGGACAGGACAAGATTAAACACACTCACAACACCTGAAATAGAGCTGTGCACTAGGGAGTGACCAATCATTTAAATGGTTGCTCCCTATTAAATCCATCTGCACATTTCTCAGCCTTCTCTGAGATTTTAAGAGCCTGGGCTGCCATACTGAGGCAGCTGTGAAGGGTCTACTCCTCCCTATAATGACAGTGGATCACAGGACGTGTGCTGTTCCACATGCACACGACCTAAATACTTATATATAGAGGAAAGGAAAGAAGGAAAAAGGAAAGGAAAAAGGAAAGTAGGAGAAGGGAGCGTAGAAAGGAAAAGGAAAAAGAAAAGGAAAAGGAAAAAAAGGAAAACGAAAAGAAAGGTAAAAGCAAATAAATACATCCACAGAAAATGTTTTCTTCTAAGTTTTGATATGATAGTCTATATTTTGACTGCAGAGTGTGATGACTGTATGACTTTTCACATGAATTTCATTTTTTCCTGTCAAGGTACATTATTTTGAGGGTGACAATAACTTGGCTTCAAATGAGGTGAAACCATCACAGTGATAAATGAGTTTCTTGAGGAGGGCAGTTATACCCTGGGAATACACTTTGAAAGACCACACACCTTTAACTAAGCTTGTTAGCTTTACAACACATTACAAATACTCTTTCCAGTGTACATGGCAGTGTAGAGACCTGAGCACTTGACTTTTGAAAATATAGTGTATGTTGCATGGGGAGATTAGTCTTGATTTGCACACTGGTCTTTTGTGCAAGTCGGCTGTTTAACAGCTGAACACTGCCTTTGTCCCTTCCTTGTTGCATGAGTACTTTCTTAATATTTTTTTTTCCTTTTTTTGTGTCAGATTCAAAAAATACAGAGCAAGTTTTGACATGCAACTTTTAGCTACAGTTATCAGGGATCATCTAATTTACTTCCTGTATAGTTCATATTGCAATACAGAAGAAAAAATGTCATGCCAAGTAGTATCAAATTTTTAGAAGCATTCCAAGGCATCACTGTAATTTTTAATGACACAAGCTGCTGAACTTCGTGGGTCCTGTGATTATTTTGCTAAGACGTTCTCATATTGCTCCCCTGACACTGTATGCAACATAACTGAAATTTAGAGAAAAAACCCCTTGCATAACCCCTGGATGTACAGGAACATGACTGCCATCCACCATGGAAAATATGCATCATGCTGCAAGATTTACTTCTACTCTCTCACAGCTTTTTTGTAATTATTGAAGTTATGGCTTTGTAAATCTTTGAGGATTGCATCAAAAAATACCTGTGTGATGCTTTACTCCATTATACCTTCATGTAATGACTTTAAATGAGCTAAGAGCACAGCTAGAAGATAGATTTATTTTTTCTTAGCTTTCGTCCTTTTCTCCAAGGAGTTGCCTGAGGAACAAAGAGACTTGATTTTTCTTATGACTAGATGCTGAAAGGATGGCACAGCTGGTATGTTTAGTAATGTACTTTCTCTAGTAGTGTTTGAAGTACTAAGTTAAGCAACAAATTTGGCTGAGATACCCAAATCCCTATTCCTAAAGCACAACCTCTGATAAATACATTTTTCTTGTTCACTTAGTCTCCCTCTATTTTCATGCCTTAGGAGAATGCTTTCAAGGCTAAGCAGACCTAAATGTGGAACTCAACTCTCAGGGGCAGATTTTGTGAGAAACTCAGTCTTCTGAGTTGCCCCAAATTTTTTTTTACTCTTAACTGTAGTGGAGTCTGAGAGTCTCTCAGGTGAATAATAATTCTCCACAGTGAATAACTAGGTTAGGTCAGTGCTGAGGCATTGGAGCTTTCTTTGTGCCAGCCAGTGTAAGCCCAGGGGACTCATCCTCTTGAACAGTGGCCCTGGAACCCTGGAAACAACGGGAGCTGCTGTGGCACTCCGACTCTTGTGCAGGGGAGCTGCAAAGGTTATCCAGGAGCATTAGGAGTCAGCCAAGGTCTGGAGGCAGTAGAATCATTGGAGATTTGTTTCTGTGTGGTCCCAAACCCCCCTTATCCTGGACAGTAGCAAGCTGGTTGTATTTTGAATCAAGGCTCCCACTGCCAGGAAAGCTTTGAAGTTAAGGAGGAAAAGTTTTCGCAGTGGGACATCTCCCTTCTGAATTGCAGCATGTCAACACTTTCAGAAGTGAATGCAAACCCTCTCCTCTGTGCAGGTCATCTTAACCCCTCCCCATACCTTTTAACAGATACTGAGAAAAAGTGTGAAAGTACGGAAAGGAAAAGAAACAGATCTCATACAAAACCCTGGAGTGAAAGAGATCATCTTCACGTGTGCATCTCTCCTCTTGTATTGTCTCTTCCTGGCACCCTGAGATCAGGTTTGGAGTGCTCCCTGGAGGATGTGAGGAGGCCTGGCTGAGCACACCTGGCAGTGCAGCCTTCCCAGCCTTCCTGACCCTCAGCCTGCAGGGGCAGCCTGGCTCCCCGTGTGCTCCTGCTGGATTCCTGTGAAGCAGCAGCAGCAGCACCCAGCACTGCTCCCACGGGACAGGTTTGCTGGGCAAGTGGCAGAGCCCTGTGTGCTTGCAGGAGGCACGCTGAGACAGCCAGAAGTGGGCAATCAGAGTTACCCCAAATACTTGCTTCTCCTTGGACACAACTCATGTACATTAAAAAAAAATAAATAAAAATGCAGACGTCTACATGAAATCTCTTTGTTGTTTGTTTATGAAGGATGAGGCTGGCCCATAGAGAAGCATGCCAGATATAACACAGGCAGGTGCTGTGCAAACTTCCCACCGCAGCTCGGCCGGTGCCCCTCAGCCCGGGCCGGCTGTGGGCTCGGGGCCCTGCTGATGGACGGAGTGGTGTTTTTATGAAGTGCTTGAAGGCGGCTGCTGCCCGTTCCCACTTGCTGTACGCCAGGAGAGCAGAACACTGAGCCATTCTGCCCCAAGTGTCTGCACTAACACCCATCAATTAGCACCTGCTTTCCAGGGCGGCCTCTCCCGTACCCACGCAAGTGCTCCTGGCCGCTCACACCTGCCGAGGCCAGCCCCGCGTGCCACACACAGGCACTGGGTGAAGCTGGGCCGAAAGCCGATTGTAAATCAAGCCCTTAGTTTACCTAGCTTCATCCCACTCGCTGAAAAACAACTTTTGCATTGGCATGAGAACTGGGCTGATGGCCACCAATATTTGGAGTGAAAGTGGCATTCATAAAGCTTCTGGCTGGGAAAGCCAGCTCTGCGTCTCAGCCGGCTGCTGCGAGGGGAGTGCTGCCTCCTGCCAGGATACCCTGGGCTCAGACGAGAGCTTCAGAGCTGCTCTGCAACTATTTGCTTTTGGAGTGTCGGGGGGTTTATTTGTAAAAATGTGACAGGTTTTTTTTTTTTTGTTTGTTTGTTTGTTTTGTTTTTTGCTTTTGTTGTTTTTTTTTTGTTTTTTTTTTTTTTTTTTTTTTTTGGAGAGCTGCCACCAATACTGACTGGAATACATCCAGATGTTTTCAGGATGAGGACTTTTCCAAGAGTTAGCTCTCATCTTTTTTGCAACAGCAAGTCCCCAGGTGCAGTTGTGCCTGTAGCAGTGATTCCTGATGACAGTGGTGTGAAAGGCTGTTTCTGCAGGGTTTTCAGAGCCTGTGTTAATCTACTGAAAAGCCTGAATTTCCTGGCACCCCTTTGCTGAGGTGCAGTCCAAGCTGGTACAGCTCTTGCAGAATCAGACCCAGAAGCTTCGATGCCTTTAGCTTCAAAGCGCTGCAGCATCTGTTTAGTTAGCTCATCCAAAGGGAATGCAGTTTGTGTGCTCTGAGAAGCTCCTTAATGTGAATCGAAGTGCAGTTAAGTGGGCACCACCAAAAGATTACCTTGAGAAACGTTCATTCCTGACCTGAAATAAACTACCCTTTGGAATATCTCTAAGGCTATTAGGAAGATTATCTTTCTATATTTGGCCCATGTTGAGTATCCCATCTGTGCCTCAGTTTGGCCTGTTTGTGCTTTGGATGTCTTAGGCTTTCTATTGTAGCCTAAAAAATTCTAAAATATATATGATGTGCCCTTTATCCAGCCTTCAGTGGCAGTGCCTCCTTTGCTGTCATTCTTCAGTGGAATGACTTTGTTGATCAATCCGTCTTTTATTTTTTTTTTCTCTGATATGCATCCTTTTCTGCCCTTTCTTATTTTCCTCATTTTCCCCTTTATATCAGTATTTTCTTTTTTCTTCCTGCTCTTCAATCGAATCTTTTGTTCAGGATTGACCTTTCTAAGCATATAAGGACTTATACATGTGCAATATAAGTAGTGTTAAAACTAGCTTCCTACTATATCATAGCTGCTTTTTGGACATGCTGATTTTTTTACCTTATGCTTAAATAATTTAATTTTTGGATGGAGTTGTTTTCCTATCCAAAATTTGTCTTGTCTAAATTTGTTTATTTATGCTCTTGGACTGTTAATAAATGCAAAATACTATGCTGGCAATAATATACATGAAGCTGTCTTTGCAAGTGTAGTTCAAGGGAAGGTTTGGAAATATTGAATGAAGATGCTTGCAATTGGTTAGGAAATATTCGTTTTTTCCTCTTTCAGGGGAAAATTAAAAACAATAAGGCTTTTTAATCATCTAAATACTTCTTTGGTTATGTTGGAAAAAAAAAATCTCCTGGAAATAAAATGTTAGCATTTATAGGTGTTGTTTTCATAAAGAACAACCTCAGTAATTTTGTCAAAATGGATGCTATTCATGGAGTTTTACATTTGAGCTAAAAGCACCTTTCCTTTAAAATGTTTGATGGAAATTCTTGACCAACTTGAGTCAAAAAATTCATCCCTTTTTAACACAGCTGCCAGTGTACTTCTTTGTAATTTTACAATTTGGTCATTAGATGGTGCTCAAGAGATTAAATTCATGCTTTAGATTGTGTTTCCAATTTTTATTTAAGAAGCTGTAGACTAGATGCAGATTGATTTCTTTCTTCAGAAAATACATGTAATATGTATCTCTGGACTAAGTAGTGGTAGATTTACTAGATTTACTCTTCATTTCGATGGGATCAAAACTAATTAACTGGTATGATGGAGAACAGATACTGAGAACTGCCACACTTAGACTCAAGCTGAAAATACAGTCAATTTTTGGCTATGTCAATCAACCAATAAAATTATCATGTTAAAATTAATGGGCTTTTGACAATTATCTAGCAAGTGCTTTTGTTATTATGTGAGACACATCTGAAGCTTGCTTCTTTTGGTTAAAAAAAATTAAATAAAAAGGGCTTATAAAAATATTTCTGCTCTTTATAATGTGTTAATTGTGTTTTAAAATTTTTTAATGATGAGAAAGTTTTCACTGTGAGCCAATCATTTCCATGGTGGCTTTTATTAGAAGTAAGACTGGACAAAAAAAAAAAGTAGTTATTTTTTAAAATTTACCATATTTCTAATTAACACTCCAAAGTGAATACACAGTGAAGATTGGCCCCATCACATAATAACTAAGTAACTAAGTACCGCTATGTGGTTTTAATTACTATAGATACATGAGGGATGGTTGTCTTCACAGTATTTTCTCTCAGTGCTGCTCATAGCCATGTTATAATGTGTTGCATGCAGACTTTTGATCTTGTTATGCCTCTGCTCTGAGCTGTAGATTCCCAAGGTGGGAGTGCACCATCTGCCACACAGACTCTGAAGGACAAGGTAATCCAGATGGAGAGTGCTGGAGTGGTACCACAAGGAACTGTGTGACCTCAAAAGGTATTGACTTGGAGATATCAAACAGGGAAATATATCCTGCTCATTTCTTCCTCACATCTTTATTAAGCTATTGTGGCAAAAAAAAAAAAAGAGATTTTTTCCAGTGTATTTTGTCACTGTATATTTCTGTATATTTTGTCACTGCTATGTTTTGAATGGTATCCCTGAGGAGGAAGGGAAGCATGAGCTATAGGCTCTTCATTTGAGAAGTATAGTTTAGAAAACAGCCCTATATGCATCTGTTTGTCATGAGGTTTAGTTGGTTTTGTTGAAAGTATCAGGGACTCCACTGATGTACCAGCAGAGATTTAATATTTAGCCAGGATTCTCACGCAATGAATATTTAAGCATTTTGCATTATCACTTATTTTATCAGCTTTAAAAAAATATATTATATTTTTGCTTTCACGTGTTGCATTATAAACCTGAAATAATGTTGGTGACAAAATACTGATGATGAAGTTGCCATTAAAAGATGTTGAGGGCATATTGCCCATAGTCTTTAATTAAAATCAAAATTCACACTAGATCATAAACTTATAGGCATAAGGACCTTTTATGGCATTAAACAAAGAAAATAATTAGCACCTGATATTAAGATATTTTCCCTGTTGGCCACCTTAATTTGCTGGCAGAAAATTTTAACAAGTCCTAAATATATTTTCATGCTAATTGGCAAACATAAAGCTATATGGGTAAAACCTCAAAATTATTGTTAAGGAAGAATAATGGTCATGTGATTAGGTGGCAGATAAAGCTAACATCTTATTAGGAATATATTCCATACTGCAGCTTATCCTGAAATCACACATGAAGAATCCCAGTTAGTGCCTTCAGTAATTCAGCCTTTCTCTGTGATGGTGGTTGCAAATTTAATGCCACAGAGATCAAAAACTACACCGTTTGTATTTTTATTATACTGTTTATTCCCACTTTAATAAAGGAATTTCTAGGTAAAAATCAATGGGAGAATGTTTCCTTAACAGGGAAGTAGAACTAAGATCAAGTTTGGGAGTGGGGGATAAAGGTCTGGAAAATGTTTGTCAAAGTATGTACCATGTCTATTCACATCAGTTATGGTAAAAAAGTTTTCCAAACAAGAATACTTTGAAACATTTCTCAAATACATCTGTATTCTCAGCTGATTTTTCTTCCTTCTGGAGACTGATTATAAGAATGAATTTAATTTTATCTATTATTCTAGATGAAACTAATGGGGTTGGTTCATAACTTGGTGTTCAGTTTCTAGTGTTATTGAGGCTTAGTCCGTAAATGGACTTGAAACTTAGGACAAAGGCCTAAAAAACCCTGCTCATGGTTCTGTTTAAGCCATGGCAAAGGGAAGCAGATACATTGCATATTAGCTAGAACCTGTGGCTTCTCTTTATATTCCACATTAGTTAGTGTGAATAACTGCAAACAAGCCTGGCAGTGACAAATATGAGTTACATTGACTTGTCCTCATTTGGAAATGAACATTTCTTAGCAAGTTAAATGTGAAATTTTTCATCCTGATAAGCATATATTTCCAGCTATCAAGGGTTTGTCACCGAAAGGTGTATGTGGATGCTGACCTTTGAAGAGTCAACAGCTACATAAACTGAGAATAACATATGTAATTGAGTGCAGAAAGCAGGTTTGACACCTAAATCCATTTTCTCTCATACTCTTTCCCATTAGTCTCCTTAGGCATTAAAGACCAAAAGGTTCAATGAGGATATATATGGTCACTCTACACTTGTAGGGGAAGATTTTTAATTCATCTCATCTCACAGACATGTCAGAGAAAGAAAAGACTGCTCACTAAGGGGCCTGTCCTGGTCCATCAGTCACTCTTGTTACATCACATAAACTTGCCAGAAAAACCTTATGGGTCACTACTAAATAGTAAAGGGAAACCAGGAATTCTGGACTCATGTCCTTAGTGTTCACCCACAGCTTGTGTTCACTTCCCCCATGTTCAGCCCCTTAGCTGAAGTGCCTGCTTCCCCAGTGCTGCCCATGCAATTCAATGGAACAGTTACTCCAGGTGCCAGTTCAAAGGACAGAGAGATGTTCACCCAAATTAACACAAAATCAGTCAGTGACTATGCATTTTCATGGTGCAAGATGACTGCTGTTGAAAACAATCCTTTAGGGCCAAAAACTGCTGTCTACCATCTATTATACCAAGTATAATTTATTAAACTAAAGTCTGTGTTTGGTGGATCTAAGTGAAAAGCCACAGTTCCAAAATACACTAAAATAAGAAACTGCTAAAAAATACTGAACACAAGGTGGCTGTTTATTTGTTTGTTTGGGGTTTTTTTAGCTTTCACACACACACCAACAACAACAACAACTACAACAACAAAAGTTCAGGGTAATGAAGGAGTCAATAGGAATTTTACCATAGCTGTTATTGTTGAAAGAGTGGGAAATATTTCTGTTGCCAGGTGTGGATGTACCAGAAGGCATTAAGAAACACTAAAGCTGTTGCTTTTTTTTTGATTATTTTTCCTCCCCTCCTGCATTTACAACTAAATTAGCACTGTGCATTTCAGGGGATAAAGATCAGAACCCTGTCACCTTTGCAACTGCACTTGTGCAATAGCACAGCTGCATGTGACCCAGTGTTTCAAGGCAACTCATGCAAGTAATTAGAATATCATATTGGCAGAAACTTTTTTCTTTTTTCTTTTTCTTTTTTTTTTCTTTCTTTTTTATTTTTTTTTATTTTTCTCTTTTTTCTTTCTTTTTTCTTTTTCTTTTTTCTTTTTTTCATTTTTCTTTTTTATTTCTTTTTTCTTTTCTCTTATAGGTTTTTTTTTTTTTTTTTTTTTTTTTTTTTTTTTTTTTTTTTTTTTTTTTTTTTTTTAAGAGTGAGTAAGGAACAGAATAATTTGAGAAAGCCAAATTGCATAAATCATCAGGAACCAGTAACTCTCATTTGAGGATTTTGTATGAAATGTAGTGCCAAGGAAAAGAAATAATGGTGAGAACTTGCAATAAATAATTGAAAGTAGAAAGTTTTTTGGTAGTCTAGAAAGACAAAAAGTTGAGTAAACATAAAAAATGTTAAGGGGAATTTTGGAAAGTACAGACTAAATGCCTTATTGATGTGTATGTAGTATATAGATGTTTTAAGATCAAGTTCATGCCAAGACAAATTCTGCCTTGAAAGCTTTTACATTTTTCACATCATATGAGAACAATATTGGGTTCCACTTCCATAAAAATATTCCCATTCTTACTTGCTGACATACACTGCACAAACTCTCTTGTGGTTCATATTCCTCCATTACTGTAAAATACACACAGGCAGGAATGACCTTTCCTAGATGGAAATGTTACTGCTATGGATATCTAGCACACAACAGCATCCACAGCTAATGACCATTTGAAAAGACAAGGCTGTCCATTCCACAGCTATCTACAATGTTTTTAAGTTAGAACATTTCCAAGCTTGGATTCTTTTTAACAAATGATAACTCAGAAGGAGTAAAATACTCACATTATTTTTCAGTAGACTATAACCAAATGTGTGTTCAGAGTAACCCAACCCAAGTGAACTACCCTTAAAAATGCAAGCTAAGCTGATCTAAATGCAGAGGGTTTGGAACAGATGAAAGAAGGTTGTGAAAATAAGATCCTTTCAAGGGAAAAAAAGACAATCAAAATGCACCCTGGCAATCAAAATACCCTGCCCAGATTAAAAAAAAAACCAAAAAAAACCAAAAAAAAAACCACCCAAATGAACACTGTACATTAAATCTTGTATAGCTCCATCAAGATACATTGTCTTAACTCCTTTTCCACATCCAGTCAGGACAAGGCTGGCAGCACAGATTTCTGGGTTAATTGTCAAAGAATGAAAAATCCTTCATTTGAACTGGCACTAAGGATTGGCCCAAAACAATGCTTCTCTGTGGCATGCTTGAAATAAGGACAAGAAAACAATAGTTGGAAAGTGTGGGGAAAGAGCAGAAGGATCACTTTCAACTTTAATGTTTAATGGCATTCGGCAGTAAGGTCAGCATGGATGATATAACACCAAGTTGGATTTTTCAGAGAAGGAAGCTGGAGGCTCTTCTGTTCCCATTCAGGCGCCTTTTGGGTACTTGCTTTTTGAGTGGTTCCAGTTGTACTTAGTTGTCCCTTACAAGTTTCTGTTACACATCTCACTTTACTGCTCCAGAGACCTTTTTTATTATTATTTTTTTTTACAGTCTGCCATTTATGTTAATGAAATATTTCACTCTGTCCCCTTAAATTTTACAAATTCAGTTTAGCCTGCAAAATGTACAGCTCCTTTTTCAAAATAAAATACACTTTTGCTCTTGTTTTGATACTTCTCACTTGCCATTTTACAAAATGTTTCCAAAAAGCCTAGTGATGCAATGTAATTCTTAATTTTTATTTTTTCATTTACAGAAGTGGAAGTCCTACTGTTGTGTATGAAACCTTTCAAGGTTTCACCTGCAAGGTGCTCCAATCACGTTTTTGAAGTCTTTCACTTATGAAAGAGAGAAACATTTTTTCTTCAGACTGAATTCTGACCTTGATGCTCAACAAATAAAGCACATATAGTTGGCTCTGTTTCTGCTGACTCCCAGCTTCACACACTGGAATGTACTGGGAATGACAGTGCAATCTGTATATTGATCTGGTACACCTGGCAAGATGTAACTGGTGTTCTAGAAAGCAGATCTGCTAAAAATTATCAGGATTTCTCAGAGTTAGCATCTGCAGAGGAGTCTAAAGAACCTAATGGAATCTTGCTTGAATAGAGATAGATGGAACAATTGAATTTAATCTTGTAATTTCAGATTTCTCTCCAACATTGGAAAACAGCTCTTCTAAAGTGACTGCTCCAGATCTGCCTCATTTTCTAGTCTCCTACACAAACTGCTCCAGAAATATGGAAAAGTGTATTTTCCCCATCTTGTTTGCTTAAAGAAAGCAATGAAGAAAGTGTTGCCCATGTTGGGGGTGGACTTGCTCTGTTTTGTCTAGCCAGCAGCTTGGCACACTTCAGCTTGCTTCTCCCAGGAAACTGATGACTCCTGGGGGCCTTCCTCTCTATTTTTTTTTTCTTTTTAAGTTCTCCTGCAGTTTTTGATCCTGCTTAAATTTTTTACTGTTCTGGTAATTGGAAGACAGATTTTAGGCTGCCTAGTGGTGTTGGCATAACTGCTAAAATGGATAGTTCAGAGTTTTAACAAGTGAATCCCTGAACAGTATTTTGAGAAAGGGCGAATTAACAATGCCTTTTCTTCTATTTTTTTTCCATAGAAACTCCTGCCAAGTTGACCCCATAACTTCATCATAGTATCAGTTTATAAAATATTATACTGTCATTCTAAATCCACTAGATAAGGATACTTTAGAATTATTTTCTTTGACTTTATAGATTTTTTTTTTTTTGCACCAGGAAAAGCTTGTTAACACAGAGTAATTACCCATATCAAACAGGCTATCTGCAGATGAGGAAAGACTATGATAATAAAAAGGACTGAGAATTAAATGTGTTAAAATAGGTGAGGATAACATCCGATGATCATTCTCCTTGCTAAAAAAACATTTGATGCAAATATTTAGAAAACATTTCTGTTTCATCAAGATTAACACTTGCAATTATCTAGACACTGTTTGTTGAGGTAGATTGTTGCTTTTCTCTTGTGGCATTTTCAACTTTAGATTATTAATTATATTACGTTAATTATTAACAATTTAGATTAAAATAATGAAACCAAAGAATATAAGAGCTATACATTATACACTTGGTACTCAATTTTATAAGTGCATGGGAATCTTCTTGACACAAATGTCCTCTAGGCATTGAAAAATTAACACAAAAAACTAACACAAAAAATTAAATTGTAATAGATAAATGTTTATTACTCATTCAGTTTTTGCTTTCAAGGGTGAATTAAAAGAACTTCTGTGTACTTTTTTAGGGAAATAACATCATTGGGGAATTTTCTTTATATGTATAAAGAATAAAGTAAGTTATATGACAGACCATTTTTAAAGGATGAACTAAGCACATTCCAGACTAAAAAGTCCAGTAGACTAGTAAATATAACTCTGAATAATGAAACTTAATATAAAACTAAATAAGATGTAAAATGGCATAATACCTTGAGAATTATGCATATCCTTAAAGTGATAATTTTTTTTGCTTACAAAACATTTTAAATTTGATTTGAGTACTCAAAATACTCTTAAAAGCTGGAAAATGGATTCCTAGTATTTTCTGACCATGTGGTGGATTACAAGATTGAAGTATATGGAAAGTGTTGCCATTGAAGAATGTATAGAAAGCCATTTATCTCTGCCTGTAAATAAAAATGAGGGAAATAATAAAATGATGGGGTATTAGGGAATACGGTATGGCTTTGGCCTTTTTGTTTTACAGGGTGATGTACAGAACAAAAAAGTTAGGCAGAGTTTCTGTGTCTGTGTGGTCCAGCTCTCAGCTGTGGTCTGAGTCAACTATTTCATGCTGGAATAAGCTGTCTGTCTCATATTCATGGAAGAAAAAAAAAAGCCCAGCCCTGGAATATGGTGCAACACTGTATTCTGACATCTCTCAGGTCGCACTAACTGTGTTGTAAAGTATGTGAAGTAGTAGGAATTTCTTGCAATGAAAGTATATTTTGCCTTGTGGATGTTAAAAAATGTGGTTTAAATTAGCTGAGAAGATCTGTTTGAATTAATGTTTTAGAGTATCTGTTTTTTTCCTGAAAACAGGACATTGAAGAAATTTCCACAGACTCTACTCACTAAGCACTGACATACTCAGTGTTTTTGCAGGGATTTCTTCAGTTCCATATGATGTGTTTAGGCCAAAAGTACTTACATGCAAGATAACTTTGCTATCATTAACAGCAGTGCAACTTCCACTGAAGCCACCATGGCATACTGCACTTGATGAAACTTCTATTGCCAGTTTCTGAGATTTTGTCTTCATCCCTGATTGCCCCCCAACCAGGGTTTACGTGCTTGGTTTGACACAAGGGATGTTTAGCAGCATGGGTTCCCTGTGTGCATGCACGTTGTTGTCAGGAGTAGCCTTTGTCAACTCTTGCAAAGAAATGTCAACCACTTTAATCCTTCCTGAAAAATTAAAAATTATGGAGCTTGAGAGAAAATCTTCTTGCTTCCTATATAGTTTTCTGTGCTTTTGTCTCTTTAAAATAATCTGAGCATGGCATATGCTCAGTATGACTTCTACAGTGGTGGTCATGAAGGCCAAAGAGCGACCTCTGAGTCCATTAATTCCTTTCAGCCATTTATTTAGATAAAAAGATTCAACTCTAATCACTGATCTTTAATGACCTCTCTTACTCTGATTTAACCTGTTGGGTTTCAGAATATCCCTAGCTGACCAGCAATAAGAAAATGCAAGATTACTATTCTGTCTGGCTTCTCCCTGTATCTTTCTCTCTAGAGTTTTCCTATATATTAAAATATATATATATTGTTATAAATATATATCGTTACTAAAAAGCAAACAATGCATATAGCTTCTTTAATAAATCTAGGGAATGCTGATTATCAAGGATTCCTTTTTTTTTTTTTTGTAGCCTGTCTCAAATATTCTGTTTCATATAGTTTTACAACCACAGAGTTGGAAATCTAGAAACTGCGACTGAAAAAAAGGGTGATGAAAACTTGGGCTTAAGATAAAAGCCAAAAATTAAACAAAAAGAATGGCTCCTTACCACAAGTAGTTTTTCAGCTTAGCAATGAGGAGGTGCTGACCAGGGATACTGCTTACCCAGCTCCTCGGGTTGCTCAGCAATTAGGTGGTTTGTACTGTGTGAGCCATCCATGTCTGATCTCCCTAGGATTCCTTACAGTACACACTGTAGTAATATTTGGGAACCAACAGAGGTTGGTGGTTCATTTCTGTGGCTACATAAAAGTTGGATCAAGCCTTTTCTGTATTGTAAGCAAACATGAATCCAATTTCATTTTTGGTTATGGTTAAGATGAATAAAAAGTCCCATGAAAGGAAAGCTTAGTGCTGCAGCAAAGTGAGATCTCAGCAAAAGATGGTATAGAGGGATGGGAAAGGTTGATAGGAACACGATCCGGGAAAAATTAGCAGTGAGGAAATTGGAGGATGGCCCTGGGCTTTTGAAGTTGGGGGGTTGTAACTTTTGGTGGATTAATTATCTTTTTTTTTGCCTTTTTTCTTGCCCACCAGTAGGTCCAACCAGCTCTTCACCTTGTGATGGTAGGAAAAGAGGGTGCTGATGTGCATCTGCTGCCTACAAAGGTGCCAGTCTGTATCTCCAGCTTTGGGCCCTGTGCCACTGCTTTCCTCACCATCCTCTTCAAGTAGGTATAACTTCCTTTGGGGTCGTGGATGAGGTCTACATTGTGTTCTTTGTTCCTCTGTTCTCTCCCTAGCTAACTTGCAAATCTCAGTGGTGGTAGAGATTCGCAGTGGCAGGTCCAGCCAAAAAGTAAACCCCAGGATTTAAACTGTTCTGCCATTGCACAGAACTGATCTTACAGAAATGGCATGACATGGCTGCACTGAAACACAATTCAGACTTAATTTCATATTTGCCTAGTTGCTATTGGCAAAAATACTACAGTAATGCAATGCAATAGAATATAGATTGATAGGTGTTGATTCAGTCCCTTGCTTTAAAATATTGCTTTGGTTTGCTTTATAAGTAATGACATATACATTGTTGATAAATGGTTTTCTTTTTATTTTTCCCTTTTGAGTAGCAAATCAGATATGTCCACTAATCTCCCACCACACATCCAAGAATCCAATCTTTCTATTTCTTCATGGTTGTTCATTAATGCTTTGACTTCATTTGTGTCCAGTACTTTAAAAAAAAAGTTTCTACCAACAAGCTCCATGGGTTGAACAGTCCACAGCCTAATCCCCTGCAGCCTGGGGTGGATTATTCAAGCTGTTGAATATCACTGTTGCTGAGGTTTCCTGCTGCAATACAGTGCCCTGCAGAGCTTGGCAGGGTAAATGCTGCTTGCCAGTCTCTTGCTGCTCTTTAAAGGAGCTATCTGCAAAAGTCCACTTTCTACAGTTTTAAATGCACACAGCCAAACTTGTGACTTTTGTTATCAGCAGCTTTGGTTTTTGAATGTTTAAATTCTCTGTCATAACCTGCCAATATGCAGTTGAGAATTGACTAAATTAAAAAAAAAAAAAAGCCCATTAAACATGATGACAGAGGAAAGCAGTTGACTAGTAAGGAAAGCAACTTTGGGAGGGTTTTTAAAGGGAAAATAAAGCCAGAACTGTGAATCACTTCTACTCAACCCACAAGAAATCCCAAAGGAGCTATAGATTAAAATGGGTGCCCTAAAAAAGAGACAAAGGGACCACAGAAAATATAGTAGACTATAGTAATTCAGAACAGAATGAGTAACCATATATAGGCAACCTGAAGACAAAAATTAAAAACTTGAATGTACTGAGGACCAGAAAGCAGTGGAGAAGTCTGAGATCATCCAAAGAGGCTCTCTGTAAAGTCTTTTCAATTTGACAATGCTGTCATTCCTTGCTAGTGAGAAGCTGTCTGTGACAATCTGAGGAAAAATACATGTGAGAAAACTGTGCATATGGTATGTAAAAACCTGTTTTTCTCAAAAAGCTTCTCCCCTGCATGTGTTAAATAACGTATTGCTGTGAGCAGCAGGAGGAGCTGCGGAATTCCACTGAGTGCAGCTGGGAAGATTTTATGCTTCTAAAATCCCAAACCTTCTGAGCCTTGTAAACCCTCTTAACAGTTCAAAGTTGGCTTTTTTTTCCAAAATCATCCACAGCAGGCTATTTATCCATCACTGTCTTGTGCTTTAGTTACAACTAGCATGTAGCAACTACCCCGGGAACTGCCAGATACAGTTGGATTTACCAGCTTTGTTTTTAAACGCAGGAGACTGAACTCAAGGAAAATGTCTTTTTTTTTTTTTTTTTTTTTTGCTTTTCATGATGCAATTCTTTCATAAGCTAATCACAGTGCCAGGATATACTTTCATGATGTGGTGTCTTCTATCTAGTACCAATGAGCTGTACCTCAAATAGAAACAAAACATTGCATGGTGTTAGAATGTGATTTTATGATTTATCTCTATCTAAGGATGTCCCATAAGGCATAGTTGCTACAAATAGCATGTCAGTAGTTTTCAAATTCAGTGGCCTTTACACATTATTTCAGTATTCTCATAGTTAAGTCAATGCTATATTTAGGAACTTTCTGAAATTCCTGATCTTTGTTTTCCTATGGGTGGAACGGTCAGCACATGCACAACTATTGAGATGTCTGTGGCAGATTTTTTAATGCATTTTCTAGTGAATTCTTAGCCCATGTTGATTTGTGTGGGAGGATAAGAGTGCAGAAAGATTAGACAATGCATGTTCGTGTTGTTGTCTGAAACAATCAATATATGTTTTTTCTGTAGTCATTGTTTCTTTTGAGCTTGCCAGCACTTATTATGCCTCAGGAAACATCATCTTGCTGAAAAGTACCCTTGTGTCAGTGAATATAAAGCAGCAGAAAATGTTTAAGAGTATATGCCTTTCAGGTCTGTTATATTTTGGAATTAGTGGGACAGGTTAGATTTGGATCTTTACCCATAGCCATACTTTCTGTCAACACTCTCTTACCCTTTTTTGTCATTTTAAAAACGTGACCAAGAATACAGGTTTTTAAAGATTTAATTGGAGAGATGAGAAAATTAATCTTACTCTGAGACAATATATGCGATTAAAGTTATGAACACTTGAAATGGGAAATTATGTTTGGAGCTTTCTTTTTTACTAAATTAAATTAGCATATATGATTTTTGACACTACAATTGCTGTAGTCTGTACTGTAAGGTCTAATCCAAATATAGCTGAGCCTAAAATTTATCAGGGAAAACTACTTTTTTTTGCAGTAATTTGTTTATTCAGACAAATATTTTAAAGCTAAATATTTAGCAACTCTCAGATGTTCACCCCTGATACTTGGTAGTTTCCCATACCTGAAATCCTGTTCGTGTGTGAACAAATATAGCAATTACAGAGACGAAGGCCTGTTTGGAGGGAGAGGGCAGAAACACTTAGGTTGACAGGCACACAAGTGTGTGCATACTTCTCAAAAATTTTAGATTAAGACTCCAGAAAGTTTATCCATTTGTCCATTACCCTGAAAGATACTAACTGAGATTTCCATCAGACTAAAAATAAAATTTGGCTGCAAAGAACTGTGCTGATGTGAGAAAAGCAGCTATGCAGAAAGATGATACTCTGGAGATTATGACCCATGAGATATTGCTATTCCTTGATGTGATTTAAAGTCTTGTTAAAGAAAATAAAAAATCTTACAAAACACTGTGAGCATTAAAAACATAAATGTCATTACAGTTAATTACTTTGCTGGCTATTCTACAGTTTTACACTAAGATGAAACTGCAACATAAAAATATTTTAATGCATTTATTTTGTCATTGAAATATGATTACAGGAGTATGTTAGGAAACAAAAACAGCAGTACAAAGCTATATTTAAAACTGGCCTTGCTTGTCACCCAAAATTTTTCCCTGTTTCTCATTTTACTTGAAGACCTCTTAAATAATGAACAGTTTCTAGCAATTAGTGATTCCCTCAGGTAAGTGAAAATGTAAATCATATCTTACTCAAACTTCTGTGTTCTATAATTTGTCTCAGAGCTAAAGTATATTTCTTCTCTGTAAATATTTTAAAAGATTTAATGTTACAATAAAATCTACACTGCAATGTTATTGACCTTAGAGATCTCATTTTAATCCTCTTGGTATTCCCTGCATTTACTTAAATCACTCTTTTACAGCTTCATTCTTATACCTGATGAATTCCAAGAGATCTATTGCTAATCCATTTGGAAAATGTAAATCCACAGAGTATTCTCTTTAATCACTTTAAATTACTTTTACGTGAAAGAAGTTAATGGTAATTTAATTTAAATTAAAAAAAAAAAAGGACTAAGATATATTTTAACTTTGTATTCAACGTCTGTACATAAAGAATAAGACAGTGTAAGATCAGATGCAAATGGGGGTTTTCTTTATCTTCATTGGTGATTTAAAACTACATTTGTTTTTGGGTGAATGAGCTGATGGCTAGGGATGTTCTTAAACTTACATTATAAGCAAGAATATGTACAGATAATATAATTGATGTACAAGCAAAATAATTTACATAAAAGACCTGATTCAACAAATTACATGACTCTAGTCAGGAAGCAGACACTGGATGTACCAAAAATATCCAATTCATTTCCTTTAATGTAATAAATATTCTGAATAAACTTTTCATGAACAGCCCATAAACCATTAAATATTTATGGGAATTATTTAACCAGTGTAGAATAACAAATAACTCAGAAAAAATAATATATTGTGGGTGAATAAAATTCAGAGGCAAAGGAGTTCATATCACTGCCTAAGTTATTCATTGTGAATTATTCTTTTGACCATAAAGGCTGAGAAAAAATTAGGTTTATTTTGCATATTTTGTTTAATGTTTTTCGAAGTGCATTACAGTCATTAAACTATTATTATCCCCATTTCATACATGGATAAAGCTGAGGGACTTGGTGTTTTAGCAAAAGCCACAGATTAAGTCAAATGGTGGGATTAGGAGCAGAAGTGTAATTCTTGATGTAATTTTTTAGTCTCTGCTCAGGAAATAATTCTTCCAAGCTGACTGTTGAAGGAAACAGGAAGATGGGAAGGCAAAGCTTCAGGCTCAAGCACCAGGAATAGGAATTGCCACAAGTTCTTATGGAGATTTCTTTCAGAGTTATTAACCCTATCTCTGGGGTATGTCTCTCCTTATGAATGGTTTCACAACCCATGTTGATGGATTTAGGATGTTAAGATTGTCCTTAGCCCCTGGGTGATGGGATTATTGCAGGCTTTCTGTTAAGACTATTCTCCTTCCTTCACCACCCCAGCTGTGTCACATTTCTCCTGACATAGGGTGGTGGCCTGCCCCTGCCTGCTCTGGGCATGAAGGGCAGCCTCAGAGTCAGAAAGGAGTAACAGGTGTCAGTCACCACTGGGGTCATCTCTATTCCATAGATGCACCTGCTGGTTAAGACAAAAGAGTCACTGCAGGTGGAAGGGGACATCTTTCTATTCTCCTACAGCATCTGTTGCCTCTAGCACCCAATTAAAAAGATTTCTTTTGAGCCTGAAGGCTGAGTTGTACCAGATATCTTGTTTTAAATACTTTACTCTAAGAGAGGGACCATTTCTTTCCCTAAGTCCTCGGGGCTACAGATGCCCTAGAAGTCAGTTCTTAGAGAGTGCACATGATGGCTTGCTGTAAAACTCAATTAATTTCTGCTTCATTATATTCATTCATGTGCTGCCTGCTTGTTTATCCATCAATGTGCTTCTACCAGTCTGAATTTGAATGCCTGGTCCTCATTTTCTTCAGGACTTCAGCTGAAATACTCTTCTATCCCTTTCCTATCTGTTTCCTGCTGGTGCATTCTCTTACCTAGCCTGAATGGCCCCTGAATTCGGCAGAAAAAAAATCTCACTTGCCTCTTTGCTAAGGTATTTTACCAGCCTCAAGGCCATGATAGGTGTGATACATCTTGGTGCTTCCCTTTTTGTGAAAGACCCTTAATTCTCATACAAAAAGATTTTGGCTTAGATGTGCTTGACCATGCAAGCCTTGTGGTCTTGGTCATGACCACAAGAAGAACTCTTTGCCTGTGCTGGACTCCCACAGATAACAAGAAATCGGTGAATTTAGTAGCTCTTGAACAAAGGGGTAGACACCTGTGTTGGTAGTGGGATGAATTTTGGGTAGAATATGGTCACATTTATACATTTTGTAGATATATCTAGATATGGATTCATGCATTTAAATGTGTGGATATTGCAAGCAAGCAGAACAGCACAAGGCTCATCTTGATAAAGCTCTCCTCATAATCTTTTCCTTATTTGTTTTCATGGGGAAATTAGAACAAATGCACTGCTCTGTGTTACAATTGATGGGTTCCAAGACCACGTGTGGTGCAGAGACTGGAGCTGAAGCCCACAGAGGATTTGAGGGCTTTAAACTGCAGGGCTTTGGGTAAATGGGTAAATTGTGTAAAAAACTACAAAGAAAATATAGCTGTCCTTCCTACACAGAAGCAAGAGTGCTATGAAGTCCTCCTATCCACTGCCAAGCTGGCATTTAGGGGACACAAAATGAGCTTAGATAATAATAGTAGATATCAATAGATATCTTATTAATTGATATATTAATATATTATAAAATATTGATATCTTATTAATAGATATCAATAAGTGGTGACCATTATTTTTCTTAAAAGCCGATGTCAAATTTTGTATAAATTGCTTATGTGTATCCACATTTTTTTCCTAATTACTATGAAAATATGTGCAGTCTTTATTTTTCTGTGGTGGTGTTCAGTTTCACTTTGCAATTTGGATAACCAACACTAATTTTCTAAGAATAGGTCTTAAGAAAAATTTAAGAAAATTCAGGGGAAAATGTCCTTTCTTGCCTCAAATACAGACACTATCAACCATAAATCTTGCAAAATTTAAAATTCAACACTTAAAAAGCGATAGAGTATAGCATTCCTGCCTTTTGCTAAATTGTGTGATCATATTAAATGTATTTTCTCTCCTGTTTTGCTCTTAAAAGGTCCTCCTCAGACATAAGGAAAAATGGACCAATACAGAGATGCTCTGGGCAAAAGTTTAAAGAAGTACATCTTAAAAGGTTTCAAAAAGTAAATAGGAAAAAGCAGTTTTCTGTCCTTCTGCTTGTAGTCCAGAAAAAAATTCTTCCATGTAACTGATAGTGTTTGATCACATCTATTCCAGTTTAGATAAAATGGAAAGAAGAGGCTGATCTGTAGCTAATTATTTGTATCTGATCTTAACCTGTTCTATTTTCCCCAGCATGCATTCTACTTTGCTTCATATATCTTGCCTTTCATTGTGGCATCTGAGTACATTTGTTAAGCCATTTAAATAAATAAATAACAAAAAAAGCCCACAAACCCCTGAGGATTCAGAGAGAAATTGCTTTTCATGGAACACTTGTTTATACAATGATGTGGAGTTTTGCTGCATAGTTGTGGGTGACTTGGATACTAGTTGTAGTGAGCTGCCTAGAAAAGTCTGTGTATGAATAAACCATGTAGACTTCTGTTGTGGTAAGTATTTAGGTACTTAAATACCACTAAGTAATATATGAAGCTTCTCTATTCCTCAGTGGCCCCAGGTGAGCATGCTTCTGTAGCGTAGCTTTGCTCGTAACGCTTTGCTTATTCTGTTTTACCAAGAGCAGTGATGCAGTTTCTCATGTGCATAAGAACCACAGAGAAACAGCAGATGGGTGGAGAGAAAAAAAAAAGGAGAATTGGGAATTGAAGAATGAAAGAAAAGGGAGGAAAATGAAAAAGTAGAATATTTAAAATGAGTGAGAAAAGGGTATAATAATACAAGGTATTGGCTACTGTCCTGTCTCTCTCACTATTGTAGCTTTGAGGGAGTTATTTGCATTTGCAGAAAGATCACAGTATCACTTGTCCCATATAGAATCTTTGATTTTGAAACTTAGAAGAAGCTCCAGGTAGAGATAAAAATGGATTGAAGAATATTCTTACCCTCAACTTCAGTTTTAAAAAAGATTATATTGTTACTACAGGCTTTATAAATGACAGGAATTTACTCCATCATATGTTCTTTCCGTGTTCAGAACTCTGCCATTCCCTCCAGGCCCTGTATCCTACCTGTGTGACCACACAAAATGGTCTATCACCAAAGACTTGAGTTTTAATAATTAACTGCAAGTCTTTAGCCAAAAAATTTGTACATCTCCTCTGGAGACAGAACATATGCATTTGCCCTTCAAGGGCAGTATTTGGGAAGAAATCTATCTACCCCAAAGCACTACCATATTAACAGGACTTTTCTCACTCTATTTTTGTTTGAGACCTCAGAATACCTCAGTGGCAATTTTCTCAACAGAAGATGCTGTCAGCCTATAATTTTTACTTTATAGATCCATTAACAAAACGTGACAACTAAATTACAGGTTCCACCTTTGGTCACACCAATAGTATTTTTGAGAGGACATGAATGACTCCAGGCATTTTGTTTGTGGATCCAGATGATCTCCTTGGTTTCAAACGCATATCAAAATGAATATGCACAGCAAACAGAAATGACTGCTTCTTAAATATGCATCCAAAAAATGGAGAGTCTGTGCAGCCACAACAGAATTTCAAGGAACAGTGTCCCAGCATGAAAAACATATTTTGTGAATCAGTAGAGTTTGGTCTTAATTCACTCAAATCCACAGAGCTATCAAGTTTACACTGACTGGTGGTCTGGCCTCTTTTGCTATCTGTCCTTCATTGAGTTTCTTAGGAGCATTGAAAACATGTATAAGCCAAACAAGGAACTTTTACTAGGGTTAAGCAAGACAGCCAGGGATTCTTGCAGCCATAAACAAAATAGCTGAGTGCCTGGACCAGAACAGGGAAGAACAAAACATCTAAGAGACTACTGAGAAAGAGAGGAGGGGGAAATTGCATTGGTGCTGCTGCTTCAAGAATTCATCCTGTATCTAAAATGGAAAATGTTGTTTCCTTGCCTTCACTCAGGTAGATATAGAGGTTAGCTTCCTTGGAATACATGGAAAATTCCATTTTATATGAGAATGATGCACTCAATAGCGAATGCAGCCAGTGTCTGTATTTCAGTGTCAATGCAGATCCTCAAATGATTACATAAATACCCTAAATAAAATTAATTTTAGAAATAGAAAGCAGCTCTGCCTTTGGTTGATTTTTGAAAAGACCCACAGAGCACAGTGCTTTTAATAATCAACATTGCTGGCACATGAATAAAAAAATACGGGTTTGGTTATCAATGCTTAGAAAGCTTTAACATGTTTACTTTCATTCTTAATATAGAATCAAACTTCTTCAGAGTACAGTAAGGTTACTCCTGCAATGTAGTATACAGAAAATTGCAGCTTTTTATGTACAGTGTGATTTGGTTTTTGTTAACTGAAGTTAATCAGATTGGCCTATCTCTCCTCTAACATTACACTACAGTGTTTGTGTATAAGGCTGTGGGTTTTGTTTCCAGTCTATTTTCACTACATTATAAATTGGTAAGTCATTTGGTATAGACACTGGGTCATCTGAACTAGGTATAGTCATTCAAAGAACATCCCTCTTTTTCTGTTTAATTCACAATCTTGAACTTGATGATAACTTCAAAACAGTAACTGCATGTGTTGCAAACAGATTTTTCATCTTTTGAGTTGGCCCTAAACATTTTGTTGAGTTCCATTTTCTTAAGCAGTCTTCTCTCTTGCAGAAAAAATAAGTTTGTTTTGATAACAAAAGACATTACAGCTACTTGAATCCCCTGTGATCCTTTTTCCTCATGGAGTGAATTCTCCAAAGTACTTATGAACCCTCTTTGGTTTGATAATATTGCTTTGCAAGGGATTATCTGTGGTAAGATTACTCACAATTTCCAGCAGTAGAACTGAGTTCAGCAGCCAAACCCAGTGGAGTATTTACCACTTATAAACTTGGATGAGAACTTTCCACTGGCCCTGGGTTTGACCCTGCCAATTGTACAGACTGTGCCCTGCTGAAGAGTAGTGATATGCCCTGTCCAGAACATGACTCATCTTTAAAACATAAACCATCTTGTGGTGAATTGTCAAGAACCAAACATTTCAGAGTTGAGGGAGTATGTGGAGAATGCACTTGGAATTATGGTTTACTTTTGTTTTGTCCTCTGAGGAATAGGGAGATGGACCTGATGATCCTTGTGGGTCTCTTCCAACATGAAATATTCTGTTACATTCTACAATTCTAAGAGAAAATTGGAGGCAATCTTTGTGACGCTTAATGCTGGCAATGGCACATCAAAACAATTCTATTATAAATTATGCAATATTCTTATAAAGCAAAAGTAGAAAAATGGTTATTTCCACTCACTCCAATAAGCCTCTGAGCATAACATTTTGCCTGGTAAGTATTCATGCTTTATCTTATTTCTTGATATGAGAAGAAAAAAATGTCCTCTCCTACTATTAACCATTACATGGACTATTTTCTTCATATTTAAAGTGAGAAAAGTTACTGCTCTATCTGTACTTTTATGGGCAACATCAATAAATACTGGCATTCCTGTAGGTAGTTTCCTTCACAGAATTCTACAACACTGAACAGTATTTTAATTATTTGGACTAGAATTTGGTCAGTTATTCCATTGTTTGTGCTCTAAAATGGGCTGATCAGAAAGTTTCTTGCAGGATTGCATTTCTCAAGCCCCACAGGGAAGCTGCTGCTCTCTGGTATGGGTGAGAGTCAGTATTTTCGAGTTGCTGCTGTGCTGACACAGTGTCCTGGATGTTCCTACAGCAGATTTACAGCTGCGTGGAGTTGACCCACTTAACATCCAATTTACCTCTAGATAATATAATATTTCCAGACAGATTTGCTTTCCTTCCTGCAACTCCAGCAAAGTTTTTCATGCAAGGGACACAGAATAACCCTTAATCTCCTTCCATAACTTTACCTTTTCAAATTCTCGGAAACTTCCCTTCACATGAGTTTGCAGACTTTGAAGGTAGGATGCTTTCATACTGAGTAAAAGTCTACAGGTTTTCTGTAGAAGACTAACTGAATCCCTTTCCATGGGAAAGGATGATCCAGTAGCCCATTATTCCACATTATACTGTTCTTTCTATCAGTTCTTTTAATTTGTAGTAAGAAGAAACCAAAGTTTTTATAGACAGAGGGCTGAAAAAAATCTGTGTTTTTGAAGTTGCTTAATGCTGTCATGGATGACTTTTTATTTTTTATTTAGCTTCTCAATATTCTGTAAGCATTGAGCTCCTAGTTGAGGCAGAGTACATAAAGAAAATGTTCTTTCTAGGCCTCAGGGCAAACCCAAAATATTCAGGTTGGATTTGGCTTTGTATTCATCCTCTAAAGCTCAGTGCATACTAAAATCTCTCAAAGACACCAAGGTTTTCTGTTGGCTTTTTTTTCTGCTTCTTTATTTTCCTTGGCAACTAAAACACATTTTTACATAACCACATTATGTGCTTCACAGTAATATATGAGATTTCATAAATGATATAAATGGCCTCATACAAATTCAAAACAGCATAAGAGTCAATAAACTTATATTGCAAGAACTCCAGACCACAGCAGGGAAATATCTGAGCCCTTCGAAATTAGTTCATTTTTCCCTCAAAAAAGGAAAAAAAAAAAAAAAAAAAAAAAAAAAAAAAAAAAAAAGAAAAAAAAAAGAAAAAAAGCTGAACTCCTTTGAAATTTGGTTATATTTAATTTATTCACTGAATGTTTTTCCTAGATTTTTTTTTTTTAATATCTACATCAAATTATTTTATCTCCTCATTTAGCACTATTGCTTATAAACATACATATATCAACGTTGGTCTGAAATTGTTTTAATAGGGCAACAGATATAATGTAAAACCTATAATTTAAGAGGGGATATAAGCTTTTGCTCTACTGGTATGTGAGCAATTTATGGGTAAATATTCAAACTTAATTAATGTAATTCAAGTGGTGCTTAGAGGAAATCTTTGTCCCATGATGTTTATCATATTACATTTATAATAGGTATAATTCAGATATTACTGAATTATATCTGGGTTATCTTGATGTTTTTCTTTGATGGCCAAATTGCCAATAAGATTTTTTCCTCTCTTTGTTATAACCTCTCTTTAAGAAATAGAAAAATATAAAATAAATTTAAAATATTTTACTGCTTTATTTTTCTTGAATATTTTTTCACAAACCTCATAAAAAAGCTGGTTCATTTGAGATATATCATTTTTTTGTGTTCATCTTGGCTCTTCTACTATTCATAGCATTCCAAGTGACCGTGATCTTAGAAAAGGTCTCCTAAATATGAGATTTTTGCCTTACTCTCTCACTTCAGAATGGTACATAAAAAGATATAATGTCTTATGGCCTGATCCCATGCTGAAATTTCCATTAGCCTCAACAAGTGTTAGATCCTGATTTTCAGTTGCTTGGTTTTATACTGCATAAAGCAGCCTTAATTCAAACCGTAATTTTACTTCATTGACACATTTAAAAACTGATAAGCCCCACATTCTTTCTTTTCTTCCAGATCCCGTGTGTGTAATCAGATAATATATTTCTTCGTAAATAAATACTTAAGGTAAGAATTTTTTAAACAGAAGTATACTGAAAAATTATCTATTTATCATTTCTCATTTGAAAGGAAATTTAAGCACACGCTTGTGAGCAGTACTCTTACTGGGAATCAATGCCATACATGAAAAAAAGGGTTGGAAGTTAATTTGCTTTCAGATTTCCAGATCTGTTGAAAATACATTAAAATTAATTGACAAATATTTATCTGTGAATCTTCTGGGCTTGAATAAAGGAGAAGCAAATGAACTGTACACCACTGTCTACCTATAGTACTCAGGTAACAGAAGGTTTGTAAAAGCCCTAGGTCTTCGTCCATTTTTTTCTAAATTTTTCTTAAATCAGAGCTGTTAAGTTAGGGATAAAACAGGCAGTTCTTTGCCTTGAATCAATTAAGGTATCAAGTCCATTGTTTTAATTTTCTCATCAGGCTGCCCCAAATTCCACCCAGCCCCTCCATTTCAAACACACCATCTTTGTTTTCTGAAGCAGATGGAAAATAGAGGTTGCTCATGAGTTTACCAAAAAGAAGCTGCAGATGCAGGTGAACATCATAAAAACTTTAGACACAATAATGAATAAAATAAGCAGATTCAGGAGACTGTGTTTCTTTCTGGGACTGTCTTTAGCTTTGCCTTTAGTCACTTGTTCACTCATCCTTCTTTGTTAATCCCCAGCTTGCTGAGCTTAGTCACAATAAATATGTGGCTCTGCTGCATGTGTCTCTGCTAACATCTGAGGAGACACTATGACATTTCTTTGACTAGCATGAGATGAAGAAAATTCAAAGCTTAGCACTTTTATAGACAAATCTGCCTTTTGAATAGGCTAGTAAAGAAAAAACTTAATCTATGCACTTGGAAGAAATGGAAGGAGAGAGATAATGTGTAAACCCGACATTCAAACAAATTTAAGCAAGCTAATTCCTTTTAGGAAGCCTTTACCTCAGGTTGCAATTATGCTGAACTGGACAGAAGGAAAACTCTTTATGAAATTGTTTTCCTTTCACTGAAGAATTTAAATGTCTGCTGTAATGCTTCATATTTTACTAACACACCCATTTTTGTTTTAGCAGCAGAAATGGAGATGTTTTAAAGCAATTGTGCTCCTGACATTTTACATATATTTTTATATTTTATGTATATGTATGGATGTGTGTATTCAATGTGGTCTTGAAATGCTGCTAAGATACCATCTATGAAAAGTGAATGCAGTAATATACAGGCATGACCTTTGAAGGTGCCAAAGTTAACTCAGATGTACCATAAAATTTTGGCATAGTAATGTCAATTATATGGAAATTTATTAAAAAGAATGTATTTTAACTACTTTGAGATATTTGAACTTTCCACCTAAAAACATGTGCTTTCCTGACTAAATATATTCACTTTTAGCTCCAAGCAAGCCATTTAACTATTCCAAGTGGTGTATTGTTTTCATGTGATGTATTTTCTGCAGCTAGGTAGCTATGGCTTTGCAAACACCACAGCACATTTTGCAGTCTGAGCTCCTGTTTGCCCTGCTGCTGCTTTGCACCTTTGCAACATGAGAGAAGAATCCTCTACCAGGTGTTTCCACACCTACACTCCTCTTCACTCTCAGAACAGAAATAGAGATTTAATGAAAGGAGGTTGCCCAAAAGGGCTTGGAGTAGTGCTGGTCCTTTGACAATAGTGAAAATATCGACCCTTTGTGGTCAATAGCAGCAATGTTTTTTCTCTGTATAATATCCACCAATTGTATCATGGTTTTATTTCTGGTAATCTGATATTGCTTTACATTTGAAGCCTAATTTAATTAAAAAGGTGTTTCTTGGAAAAATGCATTGGACCTGCACACATTTTTTAAATAGAGATGAAAAATAAGACAGATTTAGATTTTCACCACCTAAATTACAGACTAGGGTATTTAACACAGTTTACAAAGTAACACTCTGCTAGAAATATTCTAATGCTCATCAGGTATTTTAGTTGGTTACCAGTATACCTCTTTATTTATTTTACAATGCTATTTTTACTTTAAATATATTCAATTTTACTTCTGGTGGAAAACCATCATGCAGTTAAAGATAATTTTAAAAGATACAACAGATAATTTTATGATCTATGAACATGTTCCTGCCAGACAAAGCATGTGAATATCTGCTGAAGTTAATTGGCTTATTCATATAATTAAAGTGACTTAGGATCTTAAGCTTTGCAAGGTTAGATTTGCAAGTGGTAATAGTCATTATAATGAGAATGGAAGGCAGGTCAACTGAGAAGTGAAACAATAAAAAGCAAAATGACTCAGGAACGGTGTAACTTTTAACTGAGTTACTTTAAACAAGGGTGTACTAAAGTGAGTCCACAGGATTACTTAAAGGAATATTAAATAGCTTTGTTATAGATTCGAGTCGCCATTTGTTTCTAAATGCTAAAATGTTTCTTAGGAAAACTGAAAGAAATGAGCAGATGTGAGACAATTTTTCTATGAACTTTTATACTATACAATGACCTTAACTTTGTTTGATATGACTGGTTTGCTAAGCCTATTTTTTTTTCCTGTTGTTTTCAGTATTAAATTCTGTCTATAGATGGCACTAACTCGCTATTTCAGAGAATCCAGGAAAGAGTTTCTTGACATATGCAAAACATTTCTTGGCACTTTGTGTGCAATAATCCAGCAGAACATGAAATGACCAGTTTGTAATTATCTTTAAAAACATGTTTTGTTTTGTTTTGTTTTTTTTAAGATTTTAATCACTTTAAATGGAAAAGAGATTCAGAATTTCAGCTGTGGATTTGTAAGACATATTTTGAATGTCTTTCGTACATTTAAAGATTCAACCTTTTGAAAATAAGTGAAATTATCTAAAAAAAGAAAATGAGTGTGTTGTAAAGTTCAAGCCTTGTGCTGGCAGCATGACTAATAATAGGAAATGTTGCTACAAGTGTTTCCTTAAAGAAACTTAGATTATATTTCTTCTGTTTCTATATCTGCATTTATTAGTTGAAAAAAGGAGTATGGTTTCTGTATTAGACAGCCTGGAAAGTAGTATTTAGATATTTCAATGCAATTATACTGAAGTTAGTGTGTTTATGTAAGTAAGACTAAGCATTTGTCCAAGCATTTAGATATGGCCTTTTTACATTGTATGTAATAAATGGCAAATAACCTTTCCGAGTTGCTTATTACCGCTGAGAAAAATCCAGTTCCATGCTCCTGACACCCACCCTTCAGATACTGATAGACAGTGATGAGGTCCCTTCTCAGTTATCCTTTCCTGAAGCTGAAGAGGCTCAAATTCCTCAGCCTTTCATCATCATAGGATACTCTAGTCTTCTCTGTAGCCCTCCTCTGTGCCTGCTCCAGGAGCTCCATGTCTCTCTTGTACTGAGGAGCCAGAACTGGACACAGCACTTCAGGTGTGGCCTCAGTAGTGCTGAGTAGAGGGGCAGGATCCCATCCCTCAACCTGCTGGCAATGTTCTCCATCATTCACCCCAGGATACCACTGGCCCTCTTGGCCCCAAGGACACACTGATGGCTCACGGGCAGCTGGTTGTCCACCAGGATCCCCAGATCGTTCTTCGAAAATGAAAGATGGTGATAGACATGGTGCAAAGGCAGAATGGCTGGTGGAAACAAGAATGGAAATAGTAACTTTGAAGGGGATCTAAGGTGCAGAGCTTAAATAGGGAAGTGATGATCAGATATCTCCATCTGAGAAGAATAAAAGCTTTAGTATATGAACCCACAGATTAGGCTGCAAATGTTTTACATAATGCTAGTAATTCATTTAAATTGATACCAGATGACTGAAGTGTAGCAAACACAATACTTGTTTTAAAAGCAAGGTAAGAAGGCCATCAAGGCACTGCAGACACATTAGTCTAAAATTAGTGCATCCAGGCTACAACTTGCATTAAAGAATCTTTAGGATATGGATATAAATGAAACAAAATGGAGATAAAATGCATTACGGATTTACCAGTTTAAACTGAAAGATTATCTTTAGTAAAAATGATTTCTCCTTTACAGAAATCCTGACCTGAGCTTGAAGCCTGAATGTCACACAGTAATAGGAAAAGAAATATTAAGGACAGCAGAGAAATAAAAATTAGCTGACAAACAAGGACAACTAACTGTGGCACTGAAGAACAATTAGGCTCACAGAGTTCCCTGAAGTTCATTTTTGTTGCTGATCTAATGCAATATTTTCAAAAGTGAAGGTCATACAAGAAGTAAGTTTAGTTAAACTTAGGTGTTCAGAAACACATCTAAGTTACAAACATGACTGGACTATTGATGATGGTAAAAACTGGAGAAATTTAGACCAGAGTTGTGAAACAAAGTAAGTGCAGTTTGTAATATAAACTGAGGGTTCCTGAGTCATCTAAAATAAAGAGCCTCTCTTTATTAGTCAAAAGGATAGAGGTAATTTTTTTAATGTTCTGCAGACACAAAGAGGGACTTCATGCTGTAAAATATTAGGTAAAATATTCAGTGTGTGAGGTCCTGGATGTTACATGTATAATATCTTTTACTCTTTACAGACAAAGATATAGGCACTAAACTGACACAAATACTGGGAATGATTGCTTGAGAACTCTGGAGAATAACTGTCATTAGTTACTATCTAATCAATTACTAACTACATTTGTTAACTAAGTTAATTTCCTTCACATAATATATCAGAAATTAAAAAGCTATTCTTGATAACAGGTTTAGGAGAAAAAGAAAAACAAAAACAAAAACAAAAGGAGAAATATTTCAGCTGGTGGATGGGGTCCGCCGCTTGGGACCCAGAGAGCCACAGCCACCCCAAAGGATGTCTCACTAGAAACAGCTCCTTGGGGGGTCAGGGCGCTCCTCAGCTGGCAGAGGGGCTTCTCAGCATCGGGCAGAGCAGTGATTTCTCAGCTCAGTGATTTCAGCTTTCAGTGATTTCAGCTCAGTGCTCTCAGCTCATGCCCTTGTGAGTTAGCCCCTCTTTTAGCCGGTCGTGGTGAGAGGGAGAGAGGCCTTGTATGGAATTTCCGCAGGTGGTACTTTATTGAGAGGGTACCAGCGAAAGGGATCCAGGGACGAGGAACCTCTGCTGACCAGAGGAAACTCAGGGGTTTTTATGGGACACCAGGGTGGGAGGAAAAGGGTACAGAACCAATCAATTGTAACAGATCTACATAAAATCCCGAGGGGGCTTGTGGGTCTCCAGCCAGGTCGCCGTGACTAGGAGGTTTGTCTTTGTCTTAGGGGCTTTGGGTGAAGTTGCAAAATTCTTCCTTAACTCCTCAGTTTGGCTCCCTCCAGGGCAAAGCAGCCGGGGCTCCGCCCACTCCCACAACTCCTCCTTTTATATTTAGTAAAAAGGCCTCATCAGCCATTCTTTTAAAGTAGCGTAGGAGGTATGAGAACATAAGCAATACGATAACAATCACAATGAAAATCCATAAAACACTTTTAACTAAAGAGGCCACCCACCCTGTCAATTCCCATTGTCTAAAGAGGTTGTCGATTTAGTTTAGAGACTTTTCTGTTTTTATGTCTTTTACTAATCCTTTTAGTTTCTGTATGTTCATATGGATGGATGTTGAGTGTGAAGAAAGGTTGAAACAGCACATTCCTTTAAAGTCTTGGCATCCGTGTCCATTGATAAGCAGTAGATAATCAATCGCTGTGCGGTTTTGGAGGGTTGTTTGTTTGGTGGTCTCCTCATTCTTTAAAAGATCACTTAAGGCAGCAGATGTGGCATTGGTTTGCTTACTGAGTCAGTACTTTAGGTGATCTATATTACTAAGGGCTTTAAACGTAGCTAACTAAGGGGTGAACACAGAAACTGCAATTCGCTCTACTCAGTGTATGTTGTAAATATGACTGTCACAGTTTGCATCATACTTTGAAAAGGATTTTTTTTTTGGTGTGTGGATACCTTTGCTTTCTTTCAGTTATGTAATAGTGTAATATTTGTAGTGAGAGTAGAAAGCTTTCTAAAGCTACAAGGTTTGTCTTTGTCTTAGGGGCTTTGGGTGAAGTTGCGAAATTCTTCCTTAACTCCTCAGTTTAGCTCCCTCCAAAACAAAGCAGCCGGGGCTCCGCCCACCCCCACAGAGAAAAGGTTTTTAAAAAGAGGACACATTAGTACAAAACCTAACAGAATTTGATTTACCATCCCTTGTTTATTGTAGAAATTATAAAATGGTTTCTTATTATCATTCCATAGAAATTATTGAACAGCTTTTTTATAGATACTGTGGACAAAAGCCCTGAATTACTTCAGGTTAGACCTTTGAAGGTTTATAACAGATTATATCAGAATTACAATTAACAGTGGTGGACCGAATTTTATCACCCAGGAAATCAGTTCTCCCCACGTGCAGAGATATTCTGACTAATCTATATGTGCTGCTTTTTCTCCATGTCCACTTAGTCATGTGTATACGTGTTACAACCCACCCCTGAGGGACAGGGTAGCTCAGGTTCTTGTTTGGGGCAGAGTAGAGTGAAATGACACTGAATGTCCACTGCTTTATATATATATATATATATACACACATATATACACACATATATATATATTTGTATACATGCACGTGTATATATATATTTATGTAGGTGTATTTTAGAATAATTTGGTTGCAACTAAAAGGAACTAAGAAGCCATTTTGGTTCTTATCTATAGAAATGCAGCAGTATAAAAGTATAAAGATATTTATTACAAAAGAAAATATATAAGGAAAAGAAAGAAAGAGAAAGAAAGAGAAAGAAAGGATAAGAGTAGATAGTGGAGAGGAAAAATATCACCACCCATTGATCCAGTGAGAAAATTTGATTGTTGTAATAGCAGTGTCCATTGATCAAAGTGATGGTCATGGTCCTGATCCATTGGAGGTGGAGGAAGCCCCTGAAACACAAAGTTCAGTGGGTTAATCAACATTCAATTTTAGGTGGGACTCACACTCAAGGAGATCCTCTGCAGGGAAGTCTGACACACTGATGCAACACTATTGATCACATGTAGTCCTCTGGAGGAAAGCTCAGAAATGAGTCTGGGGGAACTTCAGGGGATTTTTGACAGTTGACCTGACAGCTGTTTTTTCTAAGACATGACAGCTGTTTCCATGTAGCTGAGCTAGTTATGCCCCATCAGGAGGGATGAATAGTTGTGAATGTCCCTGATACTTTACCCAGAAGGGAGTTTTATACCTGAGCCATTTGTGTATGGGAGGACATTGTCATGATAAAAGTATTATTCTTCTGTCATCCTGATTTTTTCATCCTTTTGATGCTTACATTTTTGTACTGGAGTTCTCATGCATTGTAACATAAACAAAAAGTGATGTTTTGAAAACTGTGCATTCCTTTCCTGGATGAAGGACAAATTGGTAGACATCTAGTTGACCAGTGGGGCAGAGAAGTAGCAATCACCTCCTCCAATCCCTGATTAAACTCCAAAAACTATGTAAGTCAAAATCCCAAATAAACTTTCCTCTTTTTCACTCTGACACTGACTGTGTAAGTGTCCTTCTTTTCGTGTCCTCTAGCGACTCTCCTCTCTGGGACCTGTTTCTTATCAGCCTTCTCCCTTACCTGACTCAGGCCTCAGGCTGTTGCTAAACAAAGGTTGGTTTGTTGCAGTCCTGCTCTGGTCACAGGATGGTGTGAACCCCCTCTACTGCTGTTATACACATCAGAGGCTTCACCACCACACCTCCAAAAACTTTCCTCATCTCCTGTTGAGGGGGTCAAACCTGTCCTCAGCTTTTGCCCTTGTTTGCTGATTTTTTGAGTCATTAACCCTTAACACTTCAGTCTCTCACATGCATGGAAATACCTTTTTGTTCAGCAAAGACCTTAAGATTGTTATCTTGTGACACTTGTTTATTAATTCATTTTAAACCCTCTTGAACAAAATTTACAGTGAAGTTTTGATGTCTGATTCTTCTGTGCCTGCATACAAATTTGCACTTAGCATAATTCCTAAAATTCTGGAAAAAAATACATAATGCTACTAGAATAAACTACCAAGTTGAGGAAAGAGTTGTGATATTCTTCAGCAGCCATGATATTGGACAAATTTTGTCAAAAAGAAGTCAAACAAACTATTTTCAAAACAATTAAAAATAGCATTAAGCATGAGTGTATTTTTTTACAAAAATATTAATTAGAAGTGCAAATTTAAAATCCAAAATTTTTGCAGTGATTTAAACACAATTCAGTCAATCTTTCTGATTTTTTTATTCAAGAGATAGGAACACTGCATTCAAGGCTACTTTCTTTTATGTTTCTTTGGGTGTAATTACATTGTCCTTGGTTTTCAGAAGAAAATGACAATTTGAAATAATGTCTGTGGAAGACACAGTGGTAATGTGTCCTCGGAACACGAAGCATATACTGACAATATGGAAATGCTCTGAGGTAAACTTACTTCACTTGCAATTCATTTGGTTCCTGCCATAATTGGACAAAGGAATTGAGTAGCTGACAGAGAAAATGAGAAGCTGAGCACTCAATCATTATGCCTGAGATTCCAAAATTTTAATTGCATCATTCACTGCAAGACTTAGGGGGGAAAAGTTCTAAAGACAGAACATATCATGAGTATTGTATTGCTGACAGTCTATTTTATTATTCCAGACGTCTCAATCACTGCCAAACAGCATTACTCTGCTCTGAGGAGAGCTCCTCTGGTGTGGACAGCTCCTGCCTCAGTCACTAGGGAAAGGCAGGCAGATTGTACAGATTATGTGGATTTTCAGGGGGAAAGTAGAACAGTAGCATTCCTCAGTTATGTTTCTGTTCTTAAATGAAGCTGAACACTTCATGTGCACAAATTGCAATAGCAGTGTCCTACTGTCTCACTTGTAAGTACTTGATTGAGATGTCGGGGGCCAGATTGACAGTGGAGCTAGTTAATTTTGCAGACACCCACTGTCATGAACAAAATCTGCCCCTAACTCTTCAGGTGTCTAAAATTCCTTCTGCATCTGCATTCACTTGGAAAAGATGTTCTGCTATAGCCAGCAAAGTCTTCACAGCATTGAGATACTTGGCAGGTGATTAAGGCCTTGCCCCTGCCAAGGTTCACGACATTTTCACCTACTTTACCTGGAAGTCTCCAACCAACAGATGTGCTCAGGCATGAAACAATTAGTGCATTGGCCCAGATCAAGAAAATGAAAATTCACTCGAATCCATTGCTTTCAGTTCAGGATGATGACTTGGAAGTGCAAGGTCTGGCTTTCCTGCCCCTGTCCCAATAAATGTTCTAATCACTGAATCACTTTCCAGACTGGTGGGGAATATCTGTAAGGTGGAGGCAGGAATAGAAAAGGTGCAGATGAAGAAAATATATTATTTCCATTTGTGATAGTGAAGCGGGCTGGTTGGATTGTTTACACTTCCAATAATGAAAGAGATTGGCTGGTAATGGAAAAGTGTAGAAGGTGAAAGTGTAGACCTGTGAGGGGTCAACATTTTAAAGGAGGAAGATACTTTGCAGAAGCCATCTCTTCATCTCTGTCTTTCTGGTGTGTCCCGAATATGTGTTCTGGTTGGAGTGGAATACCTCTGAAAGGATGAAAGGGTAAGAAATTCCCCAAGCCAGGTTGCTGTTCAGCTGACATTGTGACATTCAACCCCCACACTAGTGGGGGGAGTAATCTCAGTGCTAAACTATTGCCTATTAGCTCCTCTTTTGTTTGGGAAAAAAAAAAAAAAAAAAAAAAAAAAAAAAGATGGTTTCCAGGCATTTGGAAGGAGTTTGATGTTGAGAATCTTTGAGAACATTAGGAGGCTAACAAGAAATGCGGCTTAAATTACCCTGTCATTATTTACAACACTACCAAAACCCCTCTTCAAGGAAGTTTCAGCACCTAGTTGAGTTTTTAACACTCTCCATGCAAGAGTAGCTAATTTGAAAAGTCTGCATTTCACAGTGTAGAAGATGATATAAAATTTAGGTCTCTAAAATCCCCGAGATTCTCCCATGAATTTATTCATTTGTGGTATTTTAGGAATGGCACTCAGCACACTGAGAATGTTAACAGATGCAAATGTAAGTGCCACTGAGTACATTTTTAAAGCCAAACGAGTGTTCTTCGGAATAACTTTCAGCCAAAGTTGGAAAAGTTCCACAGAAAACTGAGATGAAATTTAGTAAGTTGCAGCATGACAGATACAGAACTGTCCTAGAATTTTGCTAGCACATGACAGACATGTTAAACCTTCCACAGTCAAGTCAATGTTCGAAATAACTTAGAGAAAGGCATTCCTATTCATACTATGCAAACCCCCACATTTAGATTCAAAGGTTGTTAGCTCCTGTGATAATTATTAAATCAAACAGACAAGTGAGAGGCACTTGCATCAGTTAGCAGTACTTGATGCTGAAATGGTGAGGGAGAAAGCTACTTTAACTCTGGAGTTCGTTAAAAATAAGGCATGGACTGCATAGTTTTCATACAAACAATTCATACCTCAAAATTTACCATTATAGGTACATTAAAACTTTATTATCCTTACTGTCTTCCCATTATTGTCTTAAAGCACTAGTTTCCAAATAAATGCAACAACAGACCTGCTTGAGAATGTTTTTTAGGTTTATAAAAGGTGCATGGAAAAAATTCTGCTAAAGTAATCACAAAACAATAAACTGATTTATGAAGTAGCAACTTCTAAATTTCTCGTTAAATGATACCTCTGCTCTTCCTATACCTCAGATTTGAAAGCATTTGGCAACAGACTCAATAGACTCAGAGCTGTGCTCTAATCTGGGCACATGTAGCTATTATTTCCACTTTTCCCTCCTGAGAGATGATGTACAATAAGTAGGAAATCCCACAGGAAATTCTTTTTTGTAAAGGGCTAATTCTGAAGTTCAGTTGTGTAATGCCCTCATTCTCTGATAACTCTTTGTTTGGCTTCTCTTAGTGTTTAATGGGAAACCTTGGAAGTAAGACCTTAACTAAAACATTTGGGTGTCTTACTTTTGGATGTTATTTGGCTAAGATATTAGGAGTGTCTACAACAGGTGATAAACTGGTAGTGCCTGACACAAAATGGTACAGCACAGTGATCAGTCATTTTTATGTCTGGCACAGAAATACTTTTTAGTTGCTGTCTGTTTATAAAAAGCAGCCCATGTATTCTGCATGCTTCATGCACATAATTTGATGAATGTGGGAATCTAACTAAAACCTGACTTTCTGAAAGACGACTGATTTATCTCAGAAAAATAAATGAGTGATGTGAGCTCATTTGAACCTCTGAACTGTCATTCTGCCATGTCTAAATGCCTCTTTTGTAGGTGACAGTTTTTTGCAGATCACATGGACTGTCGTTTTCTTTTACAGTAGCTGCGTTTTGTGCAGCAAAAGTAACTGATTCCCATTTGAGTACATAAACCACAAAGTTTTTGTGTAATTAGAGCTTAAAGGTACTGCAATAAATTATTTTCTTGTTAGTCTGATTCAATCTATATTATATTTTTTAGTAACTGACTAGCTTTTAATGGTTTGTTGCCATGCTTTGAAATGTTATGCAAAGTATGTTCAGCCCTGTAGACAACAGAAGTGAATTTAATTTTAAAAATTCATATTTAAAATGTATAGCCTGACTATTGTTCCTCAGAAATCTGGAAAAAGCTTTATTTTTTTTCTGTGCATGTTTTATACATAAATAGAGAGGAGGAAGTAACACAAAAAGCATACAGAACACACAGCTTATGAAACTTGCTAAAATGATCAATGTGTTTTATTGCACAGGAATGGTTTTCCCCCCATTCTCCTTGGTGAGCATTGAAAAGTAATTTTGCCAGCATGAATTCTTATTTGTTATAAAATCAATTATTGTGTTAGTCTGTGTTTTACTTACAAAATGCGATTGTGGTCTGCATTACAAGTGTTTTCCTTCAAGCTCATTTCAAACGGGTTTTGGTACCAGGGATGGCTGATTCATGGTTCTTCCATTTTTACAGGTCTGTGCTCACTGGTGATATTGTGTGCTGTGGTAAATGTAATGGATAAATTCGTGTATCAAAGATTTGGTCTATTAAAAAGCTACTCCAGGGCATCTCTGAGATTCCAAGACCTGTGGTGCAAGCTTCGAAACCACAACATTTGCAACAGAAATGACATAGCCGCACTGGAGATGGCCCATTCATCAAGGATGGGCCTCCACAGCTGCTTGACATCTGATATCAATCTTGACAGGAGATCCGGAGGATGATCAGCACCCCAAAGACGAGATCTAGGAAGACTATCAATGTCTTTTCATACTTACGAGAACCCCTTTCAAGACCTCACTTGGAAGTAAAGAGATATATGAATATTTGGACTGTCAATGGACTTAGCCTCAGGGCAAAAAAGCTGTACGCTAGACCCAGTGGTGTGTTGTTGAGGTTGGATGGTACCTTTGTTACTGTCACTCTGCCCACCCAGCATTCGATCAATGTTGCCTAATTTTATTGTGGCTTTTCAATTGTTTTGTGGTTTTTTTGTTGGGGTTTTTTTTTTTTTTTTTTTCAAATTTGCTAAATAAATTCTGTTATTTTGAATTGGCTTCTTATCATTTATAACATGTGCTAGGAATGTTGAGTGAATAAAGAAAAGGTAAGCCATAAAGTAAATATGATCAAAACCTCAATGAGGTCAGACACATCGGATTTTTTGCATTTATTCATTCTAGTAGAATTTACTGAGGGAAAGGGATAAAAATCAACCATTCACCTGGATGCTTAGCTTGACATCTGAGCCATTCACACCATTATCTTTGCCTTCTTTATGCAGATCTCTCAGTGTATTGAAAGAGTTAAATACACACAGACACACAGACACACACCAGGATTTGAGGGGAATTATTGCTTTAACACTGAAAGACTGCCAAAAAGGAAAAGAACTAAAATGTGAGGCTTCTTCAAAGTTCTTCTCACTGCGTATTTGTCTGAGTCTGCCTCCTCCTGCCCACCTTTTGTGGTAGTTACTCCTCCACCTGACCTGAGTCCCTGAATGTCTGACTGGACATAGGCTGTTGGTTCTGTACTCAACTGCATGGTGTGAGGGTAAAGAGGCTAAAAAATACCCAGGACTGCTGAGTCAGGTGGTGCAGAACTAACAGTAACACTGTGATAGACAAAGAATGCCTAATGCCTTGTCTAGGCAGTCTTTATCCAGGAAAATTCACTGATCTTGAAAGCTGTTCCCTCCTGTGAGAATGGCAGTTCTGTGCAGACCTCCCTGTTCTGGCAGTGCCTCCACTGGGGAGGGAGGGATTTTTGGCGCCCTAAATCTGTGCTGGAGCCTTATGTATAGAACTAGTGATATACAAATTAATTATTACAGACATAACAAGGATGTAGCTGTTTGTTCTTTGTTGTTCTTTGGCTCACTGGTAATTCTCAGGGATTTGTCTCATGGTAGAACAATTCTACTTACTGTGGGTTTGCTGTACACCCAGAAAAATAGGTTATGGCAATTAACCAGTGAGAATATCTTACAGTTTTCATGTTGTGCATAAAAGTTCCCTGACTGTTCAGAGCAGTAACAGAAGATCTTTGTTGTGAAATCACAAGAAACCTCTTTCTGGCACCTAAGAATCTTTTGCTGAAACTGCTTTATATGCCAAAAATGTCTCCCATGTGAACATATAAATCATCTGTGTTTTATTAGAAAAATACTACCAAGTTCTGAAGAAAGAGTACTCTCAGTAGGTTCAGTTGTTTGTTCCCGTCTTAAAAGAGGAATGTTGAAATCTGTTGTGTGAGCAGGAATTCCTGGCAAAGTAAACTCCCAAGAATGCTGGAGACATAACTGTTTCTCTCAGCTAATAAACACTGCAGGATCTTATTAAACTAGTCCAGCCAGCACCAGGGTAATTGCCCCAAACTTTCCACATACTGCAAAAAAAAGGAAGAATAGATGCACTTCACACAGAAGTAATGTGGTACGTAGTCTTTAAGGTGCACATGCCTGAAGGGAGCTGGACTGTGCTGTCTTGTGTGCAGGGGAAAAGCTGCTCTTGGCTTCAGTGGTTTTGGAGTGACTCTCCTATCTTCTCAGCAGTTCTTTAATGAAAATATTGGACTCCCATAACACTCTTATTACTTTGGATAAAGTCTCTAAAGTAGCACCTAATCCTGAGCTGTTTGGAAGTTAAGTGTTTCATGGAAATAGTACTTAGCATACCGGGAATGCAGAAGGTTGGTCTGCTCTAAGTTACTCTGGACTAATTTGTATTTGTGTTCCTGAAGTCAGTGTCTGTATATTTTTTAGGCCACTTTTCTTTTTTCTATTTTACCACCTCATGTTAACATGGATAGTTCAGTCAAACTAGATCCATGAAAGCTACCAGCAGATGCACATATCTGTCAGAGGGATTGAAGTCAGTGGAAAAAGGAGAAGCAATCTGCTCAATGTAGCCACTGTAGTCACTGTAGCCTTTAATCACAGTTAAGGAAATATGTGGTTATATTTTTCCATTACAGCTATAGGCAGGTCCCATTGAATCCAGGCAGATCATACTGAATTCTAGAATTCAGTGGTGCACAGTGTGGTTTCTTTTGTTGTTTTGTTTTGTTGGGTTTTTTGTTGTTTTGGTTTTTTGTTTGTTTGTTAGTGTGTTTTGTTTTGTTTTTGTTTTAAATTTAAAACTGTACAGTGAATTAGAGTTAAATTTTTCATAGCAAGAATGACTTTTGAGGCACAGATATTATATTCTCCTAAACATATCTTCTGAGAAATAGTTCTTGTCTGGCTTCAAAGCATTTAGTAACTAAGGTGAAAGAGCAATTCCATTAGAAAAACATGGGCAAAGCAACAGGCTTTTGGTTTGCTGCAAGGTACAGGAGGTGTGGTCAATTCTCGTTGGAGTGTAGGGCTAACCTTTACAAGGCCATCTAATTGGCTTCTGTAATGACTTTCTTTTTAACAGGAACTGCACAGAGAAAAGTTATTCTTTATATGAAAAAGGAAATATTTTAAAAACTTGTTTTAATTCTCTACGTAAATCATATTAGGCTAATTTGGGGAAAAATTTCTTTGAGAAAAGTCAGTGGGTACTTTCTAGTTTTATGCATAAGATGCTGAGGTGGGAAATTCAGCCTCAGACTCTTATTCTGAAGTAAACAAAGTGGGGCTTTTGGATATAGTTTTCAACTTATTTCTGTGGGATGCAAAAGTGTGGCAACAGACATACTGATTTTTTGTAAGAAACGTCATTCTGGATCTGATCAATATCACATCTGCAAAAGTTTTACTGTACTTGATATATTTGGTTGAGAAAAAAAAAGTTTTTTTAAAAAATAATTTTCTTGAATTTTTCCCCTGTGGAAACTTGTTTCTAGAATAGTTCAAGAAATGTGTTACCTGAGCTAACAAGCTATAATCAACAAATGCATGTACCTAGCAGTTTAAGACAAAGTTTTAGGTTAAAAAATAGCGAATTTTTTATTCTCAGGAGTTCTGTATATAAATCATATGTGAATAGAATATCATGCATGCAACTACTTCATCAATACATAAATATTGGAAATCCAAAATTGCTTTTGGAAAGCAGTGGAGGAAAGAAGGAAGGAAGGAAGGAAGGAAGGAAGGAAGGAAGGAAGGAAGGAAGGAAGGAAGGAAGGAAGGAAGGAAGGAAGGAAGGAAGGAAGGAAGGAACTTTTGCTTCTAAAATTATTTTTTTCTAGATAAAACCCATTTAAATCAGCTGGATGAAATTATTGCCCATAGCCTTCTGCTCCATGGAGCAGAGTTTACATTAGAATCCCAAGAAATACAGAGATGCTGAATTTCGTTTTTCCAGAGGAAAATGATGTGTTTGTGGAGTGTTTCCATTTTCACAGCCTGTCATTCAAAGAATGCTATTGGCAAGCTTGGCCTGCTTTTCCAGCACTAACAGAAGAGTGCCAGGTGGCAGATAAGGATGGGAAAGAGCGAGAAGAAACTTAAAAAGACCACTGGAGAAGGTAATTAGAGAAGCCTGTGGCTTAAATTCTTTCATAGTGCATAATATTTTCCATAGCACTTCAAAACTGGATAGTTCTTTAGTGGATGGAAGAAAAGATGTAAAAATGTAACTTAATAGAGGAAAATATACATGCAGCACATCCTTTAATTTGCACTTTGCAGTTTGGCATGGAATTTCTGCAGAAGTATTTACTTTAATCTCATATGATTAAATTTTGTTTCTAAAAATGTTTTTACACATGAAACTGGGAAAACATGTTATTTTGAAATTCTGAGATACTCACAATGTGTTTTTGCAATTTTCTTAGCCTGCTTCCTTTTTTATTTTTTTAACATAGTAACTCTAGTTAAATGTCCTGTACAAGAACAAAAGAGAAGGTATCAAGATAATACTACCAGGGAGAAAGAAGTCACAAAATCATTTCACCCCTGAGTAAGTAGACATGGGGGATACCCTGCAGTCTCTGTTTGGTTGTGTAACTTTTTATTGATTTAGAAAAGGATGATCCTGGTAGCAAGTGACAGAACTGTCCCATTTATATCTGATTTCAGAGCATGGTAGTTGTAGGAGTCTTTCAAGTACAAATTAGCTCTTTGGTCAGAGTGTCTACACACTTCGTCATGGTCACAGAAAATGTGCAGCTGTGCCAATATCAGGAAAAACTAAGCAAATAGGAGACTGGTTAAACAGTGAAAAATATGCACACAAATAACACATATTACTTTGAGAGTGTCCACATTGCTTATCTGGGTTTTTTATAATTTTTTAAAACTCATCTAAGAAAATTTTATTGGCAAGAATGTTCATAGAGATAAAGTGCTTTGGCTACATCTGTGAATAGCAAGAGCTATCCCAGAAATGTTTGCACAGGCGTTCTCACTTCCTGTTGCATATTCAGAAGTTCTTATTCAGAGAGGATAAGCACATTTGTGTGAAATATGTAAAGAAGGAATATTAAATTTATGGAATACTGTGAAAAAAACTTCAGGTTTTTTCCTTGAATAAATATATATATATTTTAGCATATCAACAGCTTTATTCAAGAGATCAGCCAAACAACAGGTAATATAAAAATAGGTAGCACAAAATATTTCCAAAGGGGGTTAAAAAGTTGTAAGAAAAGGTATAAAAAAGAGATGATGCACAAATTCAGTTGAGAAATCAAGCCATGAGTAATAAGTAGAAATACCTATCAAGTGAAGTTATAGGTCTTCTGTCTGTGGATGTCTTCATCTCCAGGAAGGATTTCCTTCCACCTCTCCCTCCTCCAAGATTTATTCACAAAGCACAAACTATTTGGCTTGCTGGGGGAGTTACCAGATGAAGTTTTATAGCTGGTAAAATGCAAGTAGGCAGACTAGATGATCCACAGTCTGAAAATATATTAATGCAGAGGTTTTAACTTACTGAATGCATTTATTAAATAGATAGTATTCAAAGAAACCTATGGGAATTAGACACCTAAATCTGCATAAAATTAAATCTCACTCAGTGTATTTTCCATTTACTTCTGTCCAACTTTTCTGGCTTTTCTTGCTATAAATGTGGAATAAAAGTCTCCTGAGAAAAAACCAGAATAACATTCTGACTATTTTACACTTTCTGAAACTCAGTGAATCTCCTTAAGGACTCCAAACAAAATCTTTTTTAATATAGGATCAACAAAGTGGAATCCGGTCATGTTTCTTAACATGCAATGTAAACATATTTGTTTTGTAAATATTGAAGTGTTTCCTTCAGCTTTCAAACTAATCTAATCCTGGCACTATTTACAGAAAAGGGGATTACTGATTCCCTTTTTTCTTTTCCTTTTTTTCCCTTGAGACTTGGCAGATTGGTGATAATGCTGTGAAATCAAAACCTGCAAATAGCACAGACTATCACAGAATCACAGAATGGGTTAGTTAGAGGGGACCACTGTGGGTCACCTGGTCCAAGGCTCAAGCAGGACCATCCCAAAGAATATGGACAAGATTGCATCCAGACACTGCTTGAATATCTCCAGTGATGGAGACTTCACAACCTCTCTGGGTAAGTGTTCCAATGTTTGGTTACCTGCACATTACAGAAATTCTTCTTCATGTTCAGGTGGAACTTCTGTGCATCAGTCTCTGCCCATTGCCTCTTTTCCTATTGCCTGGCAGCACTGAGCAAAGCCTGGCTCCATCCTCCTGGCACCCTCCCTTCACATACTGACAGACATTGATGAGCTCCCCTCTCAGCTTTCTGTTCTTGAGGCTGAACAGGCCCAGCTCCCTCAGCCTTTTCTCCTGAGAGAGATGCTCATGTCCCTTCATCTTCATTGCCCACTGCTGGGCCTGCTCCAGGAGCTCCATGTCTCTCTTGTACTGAGGAGCCAGAACTGGACACAGCACTTCAGGTGTGGCCTCAGTAGTGCTGAGTACAGGGGCAGGATCTCATCCCTCAACCTGCTGGCAATGTTCTCCATAATTCACCCCAGAATACCACTGGCCCTCTTGGCCCCAAGGACACACTGATGGCTCACAGGCAGCTGGTTGTTCACCAGGACTCCTAGGTCCTTCTTGTCAGAGCTGATTCCCACCAGGTCAGCTCCCAGTCTGTGCTGGTGCCTGGGGTTATTCCTCCTTGGTGCAGGATCCTGCATTTGCCTTTGTTGGATTTCAGACAGCTCTCTGCAGATAGGTAAAGTTTCTGCAGCAGTGTGTGTGAAGTGAGGGAAAGATTTTTCCATGTCTTCTCACCTGACATGACTGGTGTCACCTGGATGTCACCGTTGTCTTCTTTGGACACCACTCTGTGTCATTTAAAGGAAACAAGTATGAGGTTAGACCAACCAGAGATTCTTTGGAAAATAGTTTAAATGCTTTGATCAAAAAAAAGTTATATGCTAGGTTTTTGACCAAAATTTACAGTTCTGAAATTCTCTTTTATATTAATACCTACTCTTGAAAACATTTGGCTTTCAACGTCTCAGGTGCTAAAAGACTCACCTTGGCCCCCTGCATGGCATCACATTTGTCAGAGTGTTCAGCTTCCCTAAAAGCATTGTCACAGTCCATTCACCTAGGTCCATCCTTATCTGTCTGTCCTACTTCCAGACCTTGACATCTTGCCTGCAGATTTCCTCAGAGAAAATTAATGGGACTGGGATGTGAAGAAAATAAAACAAACAACAACACCAGCACACAAACAACAACAACAACCCAAAAAAACAAAAACCCAAACCAAAAAGCAGTAGAGGAACTTATTAACTTTTTAAAAGACATCAGTTAGAAGTGTTTTGCTGTGAAGCCTGGTCAGCAGAGTTGAGGCAGGACACTACTGCTGAGCCTTAATTGACTGAACATCATCTGCTACAAGCAACCTGGGCTTAGGCACCTACCACAAGGGTTTAGCCACTTATCACTGCAAGTTTTGGAAAATATTTTGGTCATTAAAAGCTCAGTTGCTGAACATGCACCTACTGCCCAGGAGGCAACACTTCAATTTCCACAGCTATTTTACTTCTGTATTTAGTAGAAGCGATATGATTTAGATACCTCAATTCCTAAAGTTTCTTGATGAGTATCTCATCACCTGCAAAAGCAAGTTTCCATGTCATTTCACTGCAGATTTTAACAGTGATTCCCCATTTAAAGGCTGAACAGGATTTTCAGCCCTCTGACTTTTACATCATCTTTACTTGCCAGTTTGGTTCTTTATCGAGAGTTTTTCAGCCACAAGTCAGAGTGAATAAACTTTATCATTGCCAGGAGCATGTCTTTGAAGATTACACACCTGCTCCTGGCTGTAATCACCTGAACAGAGAGTATTGTTCAGTTGAGTTTTCCCTCCTATTGCCCAGGACAAATCCTTGGAGCATTAGAGTGAGATAAATTACACAGGAGCTGTGTAAAATTAGCTGATGATGTTTCAGAGCAACAAATTTGCAGTACAAAAAGTAGTATCAAAAATTCAGTTGGCATCACTGCTTCCTCTGTCACAAACCCAACACGACATTGAGAGCACTGTACTGTTGGAGTTCTCTGTGTTGTTAAACAGACACCAGCATCCTGCTCATGCATGGGAGCCCTAATGTCTGAAGAAATATTTTTCACCTATAGTAAAGGGTGGTGGTATTCCTAAATTCCAGCATGAATAATTACTTCCTGATAATGTAAAATGCCTTTGCTTTCATTCAGGTGTAATGTTTGCCACTTTTCCCCCTTTGCTACATTTCTGAAGAAATTTATCAACAAATTGGAAGATTGTCTCAGTTCCTACCTCAATTTTCAAGGCCATTTTATTGATGAAAACTATAATTACCACTAAAATACAGAAAAATCAACATTATATTTATGTCCAAGATAGTAATTTAAAAATAAACATTTTAGAGTCTCCATCTAGTTTTTCTCCTGATTTTATTTGAGCAGACTTGAAACAAATTAAATGATTCATGAGTTCATCCTGGCTGGATATCAGTATTTTTTCTGATGCAGAAAGGCTAATGAGCTGGAAAGTGATGATGAAAATATTCTAAATGTTAAGTCTGATTCCAGCAGAAGCAACTATATTCTGGTAATTTCCCTTCAGAGCTTCTAGAACTCTGTGGTCTCAACAATTACTTAGAGATTGTTTAGTACAGGAACTATCTGTTGGTACAACAGGCTGTATTGTAGTGCTCTTTATTTTAATATCTAAGTCCTAGATATTTCTAGGACTTTTCAGAATATTTATTTCCACATAGTTTACCTAGGCAAGATCTTTTGGATGTTTTGGGTGTTTCTGGTGCCACAGTTTGTCTCTACAGAAGGGCTAAGATGAGTGCAGGGACTTAAAGAGTGACAGTATAATTTGGCCAGATAGAAATTAAATATTTGAGAAAGGTTATTGCAGTCGGCACAGCCTGCTGCAGGGGCAGTTCCAGGATAGTCCTTATAGGTGCTTTCTAGTCTTTAGTGACAGGTCCTACTGAGCACCAAAATGTTCAATAGGCTGCTTTATGCAGTCCTTAATCACCCTTCAACATCTTGCTTCAACTGCTGAAATAGTAATCTGTGAATATTATTATTATTATTTTGTAATATAGCTGTAGTAGTAATATTGTAGTATGTGGGTCTCTATTTTAACATCACCATGCCATTCTGTGAATGGGCAGGAGAAGATAAGCAAATTAGTGCTAGAAGAAATTTTGTGGGAGTGGGTTTTTTTCTTCTCAAATTGAATAAAAGCGATAAAAATATTCCAGTGCTAAAAATGTATTAAATCAGACACTGTTTTGAGCTTAAGTATATAAAAATCAGTAACGAATGGCCAAGTGTAAGGTTTGACTTTCATACTGTATTACTTCTATATTATTATTTCTTGAGCACTGAAGTGTGTAGGGCATCTCTGAAAACAAAAGGACAAACTTATGAGTAATTATGCCATTTGCAACTTTCACTAGATATAATGGCTGAAAATAATTGTTGTGAGACACCTTTGAAGATTGTACTGCAAGTATGAGTGTAAAAGCATGAAATTAAAAACCCTTGCAATGAAGATGACAGTTTCCTGGGCAATAAAAAGGGCTTTTTTAATCTTTCTAATATAGCTTAGCCTACAGAATCTGTTTCTTTTCACAAAAATCCAACCATGCCAGGATGATAAAATGGCAGCGAAAAATAGGTGCTCTCTGAAGGCAGAGTAACCAGGTAGGACTTTAGTATTTAGAGGGGAAATTTGAGATATGGATGCAAAAATAGCTCTCTCAGAGCCTGGCACACTGGATGCACACCTTGAGGGAATTTGCTGGAAGGGGAAAGAGCACCTGCTCAGGCACCTTTTATAAAATGTTGTCAGAAAAGGACTAAGAATCGTTGATTCAGTTCTATTATTCTGTTTATTTCAGGAGAGCCATCAGAGGCGTTTTTTTTCCCCTTTATTTTTTTCCCCCCTCTCTGCCCCACATAGGACAAAAAGAGCAACCTGACCTATGTTTTTCCTCTTATGCTGACATTTCTAAAGCATGCTTAAAATTAGCTCAGCACCTGCAACATTATTAATAGCTTTGTGTCATTAGCCCTAGTAGTAGAATCCCGGCCTATCCAAATGATACACCTGGATAATTATAAATATTCTTCTAAGCTTCCCAAGAAGGAAAGAAATTTATGCAGGCCAGAAATGATATATGGGCTATTCCATCTGTGTTTCTTATCTGGACTCTTACAAGATCAGGACCACTAGGAGACTCATGGACCTCAGTTGTCCTTAAATACAACTGTACAAAATTTGCCATCATCCTGAAGTAACAAATATCCACAGCATTGTTTTCCCCAAGTGTTCTATTAGTAGTTACAAGGCCCCACCCCATACTAATTGCTGACAAAAATCAAGCAGTATTGGTGTAAAATACAAGGCACTTGGATTGAACTCAGTCCTGAAAACATTTGGGTAGGATTTGAGGCTTACAATACTGATCATTAGTTCTGCCTCTGTTTAGAACCTTGCAGACATCTTCATTGTTTAACACTTATTACTATACTTGAGAAAACATCTTTTGTTCCTTTCAAGATGTGAATAATTATTTTCCCATGTCCTAACTCTTAAAGTATTCACCACCTTTGAGGATCAGTTTGTACATTCCCATAACAATACATGGGTCCATTGTGGAGCCAGCTAATAAATATTTAGGTCCAAAAGAACAAGAGCAGCAGAAGCAGCCTGATTTGTCAATTTCTTATTCATCACTCCCTATCATTCCTTACAAAAATTACCTGCCAATGTGACAAGGCTCTTCTCTGATTGATGGAATTTATAAAATAATAGCAATTAGGCATTACCTGGAACATGAAGTAAATTCATCAGGTTTTGTATTGTAAGCAATAATGCAGGCAGTATGTAAAAAAAGCATAATTCAGCCATATCTATTATAGTTGGACATAAAGAAGAATAAGTAATAATAAGCTGTGTTGTGTATATGATTATCTCTGAAAGGAATCACAGTATAATATTATCTGCATCTAAGTTCATACATTCCACATTTACAGTAGCTACACATGGTGAGTTCTTAAGATATAGCCAACCTTCAACTAACTTGGCAGAATATATTTTCTCTGCTCTAGGTGGAAAATAAAACAAAATTAGCAATAATTTTATTTTAAAGTCACTATCCAACTACCTCCACATCTTGAGAATAAAACCTGAATAACATATGAAATTTATAAAGTATATATTGATGTGTCTGTTATCATCAAAAATTAAGATTCTCAGAGGATGGAAATACAAACTGCTTTCTGATTGATTGAGAGACAGCTGTGAAGCAGAAAATATCTTAGGCTATGGCAAAACAAAGTGCCAAATACTGAAAGTGGATCTCATGTAACCAATTTTTTTTGTTGCTGCTTTGAAATAGTATGACTGCTATGTGTAGTAATCTAAACTGTAGGCTTTTAAAAAAATTTTACTGACCTTATAATCATGTATTGACTTTCCTCTGTGTCAGTATTTGAAGAGAAAAAACAAACCATAATGAAGGGCTAAGCACTCTGGACTATGCAGAACACCTGATTATACAGGCTTGTGATTGAACACGAGGAGCTGTTCCTCTCGCTTTAATGGTAACAGAGCAGGACTATGAAATTTCTTTCAATTAAGCATGTGCTCTCCTGTTAGACTGGATTATAGATAACAGTTCTAGGAATCAAAACTTGAATGCATAAATTGATTTGTTTTACAAGCTGCCATTTTCCTGTGATGTCTTTTCAGAAATATTAATATAGTAACTTAAATTTCAGTGTAAATTTTTAATCTATATACTATTATTAAAGAAAATATATGTTAATTGACAGTTCCTGGTTACCCAGGTTTGTGTAGAGTCTACATCACTCCTGGGAACTCCAGTGCTCATCTAATTTTGTTGGTTTCATAGTGTTATTCTCTGTGAGATTTTAATAGCATAAAATATGTCCTTTGAGAGATTAGACTTCTAATATTGATCCCTCAAGGGTTTGTCTTGAATAGACATTCTAAAACGTCTTGGTACTCACACACCAAACAATAAACAAATTATGCAAAATAACAAGCATCAATCACAGCGAAGAGTGTTGTCAACTTATATTACATTTGTCCTTGACTTTCAACATGTATTTATAATGTGGCAATGACACAGCTTTTAAAAGTGAGAAGTCATTTAGAAATTTCATGTTAAATGTGGATTATTGCCAGGTTTCTGCAGTGCAGGAAGGTGCCTTGAAATGCACCTGTTTCTTTTGATCCATTGTATAATGACTTGCAGGTGCAGGACGGTGTGTATGTCCTAGGAGGAGGATCGGCATATGTGGTTAATCCTCTACACTTGCAATTAGTGTCAGGCATCTTATTTAACTAGTGGAAGATGTGACATAAACAAAGATCTTACCTACTATGTAATATCAACCCAAATTCTTTCTTCTATATGTTTTTGTTCCCTGCTTCATAAGTCCAACCGGAATAAGATAATAGTATAATGGAATTTTCAGGTAAATAATTGATGTAATGTTTGCATCCTATGTATGGTCTCAGCCTTTTGTGCAAATAAATACTAAACTGAAAAAGTTCTCATATAATGGTGGTACTTTTTATTTGCTCTAGCAAATAGAAAAGTAAGAACCAGTTCTTCTTTAATATTTTGCTTCTGAATATATCCTCTTTCAGTATGAGGAGGCCAAGAAGCAGAGAAATTAGAACAAGAATTTTGGAGCCAGCACAAGCCTTTTAAGAATGAATGTATGTGAGTGACTGGATTACAGGAGGAACCTTTGATAATATCTGTCTCAGAGATCTGTTTAGTGATACTATCAGCTGTGGCCCACTGTTATAAAATGAAGGAGCCCTTCCAAACTGTTCCCATAAGAGTTCAAGCAAGATTTGAGGTCACCCCAGGACAGACATCTCAAGCACAGGATGCACTTGCACACAGTGTCAAAGTGCTCATGCAAAAGACAAGGAACCTGACTTTTTTTTCCAGTAAGCATTTCCAACAAAAGCAGGAAGCTACAGGAAGTGGTAGAGCAAAGATAGTCTGGTTGTTCCATCTGGACGAGATTATGTTGAAGGCTGAAGTGCCTTTGTCACAGTCTTCCCTGCATCTCCCAAGCATCTCTGGAGAAGCTCTCAAATCTCAGAGGAAAATGTCGATGTGGATGATGCTGCTCTGAAGTGCCATTGCATGAGATCAGTTCTGCAAAACATCACAGAATATAAAATATTCTGTCTTTGTTATATCATATGGTGAGATAGCAGAGAAAATGCCCTTACTCTAAAAAGGTATCTTATGAGAAGTGATTCAGCCAAGAGGTTAGCAGGGAACAGAGACTGTCTCACTAGCTCTTGTGGATCTGTCAGTCTGGGGTTGGATTGGAGAACTGAAAGGAGAAATTGTTGTTCCTCTGCCCTCAGAGTTGGATCAAGTAGGTGGAACAACACGCCTTCTTCACAGAGAACTAGACTAAATACTTTAGTGAAGTTATGACACAGCTTTTGACAAAAACATAGCAGACTATGTGCAGAGTGCAGGCTCTGTACAAAGACCATATTTTTGAATCCGTATTTTTCACTACAGACAATAAAAAGGCAAGCAACTGGATTTCTTTTAAAGTGATATCCCATTCTTTAATTTAATTTTTCCTTATAAAGTTATAGCTGTGAAAGCCCCTTCTTGAAGCATGAGTAATGAAGCCCCTAACAAGAGACTTCATTGCAAAGTGTGGCTGTTACAACATGAATTTTTTATGAGTGGTGTAGTCACCAAACAGGGAAAAGAAAGTACTCTGACAGATTTGCTAACTTCTTCCCAGAGTCAATCATCAGATGGTGGAAATTTTGGCCTCTACAAGAGTGTACATCTTTTGATGATCATTAGAAATATGCTGGTTTATGAGATTAAATGAGCTATCTGAGTAACAGTAATAATCAAACAAAACAAACTTTTTTTTTAAGCATAGCATCCCATTTTTTTTAAAGGTCTGGTTCTAACTCTTAATTTCAAATTAAGCTGGAGTCAACTTCAATCAGCTATCATCATGAATTATATTCTTTAGAAATCTGAAGAAGAATCTGCCTGATGCATCTGTTAAGATATTCAAGTTGGACCAGAAATCTTTCATCAAGCAGACTCATCAAAACCTAGTTAACACATACTGTCCTCATGCTTTAAACTTAATTTAGACAAGACCAAAGTGTTCATAAGATTTCCATATAGAATATGTATGTTTCTTTTGTTTTTTCTTCTAAAGTTATTAGTGTTTCTACCAGCAAACAATATAGTAAGATTTCAATTCTCAAATGCCTATCTTTGGTGAAAACTGAGATATTTCTCTACTAGAAGCAAAAATAGTAAGGTAGAGTGAAAGCAGTAGAGTAAATGGGGCTGACAGTGGCATGAACTGTTCTAGACTCAGAGAGTGTAAATATGTTCTGCAGTGTTATTTATTTAAGCTTCTCAGACTATGAGGCCAGCAGCTGGGCAACTTACTTTCGGCTGAATCTCTTCCAGTCTGAAACTGGGTGCAGCCAAATGGTTGCAGCCATGAGATATGCCATGTGCTCCACCAAGCCCTGGTAATGAGCAGGTATTTCTACATTTCTGCCAGCTGCCCTTCACCCCTCTGCCATGCTCTTTTGCGAAACTCAGAGGAGGATTTACCTGGGAACCATTTGTGACACTGCATCAACAGAAAGTTTGGCACTCACACCTTACCAGGAATGCCATATTGTCAGCATAGCAGTGGTGTCACATTTTCTGCTGCTGTCTCTCACTTGCTCCTCTGTCTGCTTCAGATAGCAGACTGAAGTTTTCGTGAAGAAAAGCTTTTTCTTCCTGCATAGAAATCTATTGCATTGTTCAGGCTGGTGCAGCTGGTCCTATTGCAAAGACATTAGGAGTTACAATTTTCATGCAGTAAGAGTAAGTCAGTGTCTTACACCTGCTCTCAGGCTCTTTCTCGAGGGTTTTTTTTTACCTCAAGAAAGCAAAAAACCAAACAACAACTACAACAACAACAAACAAACAAACAAACAAAAACCCCAGTACTTTTTTCCTGGCATTTTGATATACTCCTCTCATATACAACACACTAATAAGATATCAGTTCCCACCGAAAGAACACTCATTGTTACTCGTATTTTAACACATCTAAATTGAAAAATCATAGAAAAATCCTCCTATTTAAAACAGAAATCAAGGGATATTAATATTTGTAGTACCTTTATTCTCCAAATTATGGCATTAGACACCATATCTGCTTTAGATCTCATTTTATTTTTATGCAAATGTTTCTCTCCCCTACTGTATTACACATATCAGAGAAGGAGACCAAAGACAGTGGGAAAATGTTTTGAAATAGCAAAACCGTTCTCTCTTCCTTTCACCTCTCCACAGACCACTAAATATAGACAGCTTCGTGTCATGTTTAGAAGAATCTTGAAAGATTTGAAGACAGGAAACGAGAGATGAAAAGAAGCAGCATACTATCACATTAGAAAAACTCTGTATTTTTATGCCTCATCATGTCAAGCCCACATTAAAAATGCTATCCACTTATTTCAGATGATCTCCACCCCAACAAATAGCAAGGGCCGTAGAATAATTAGCCTTACTAAAAACCTTGGGCTGTGTGAACATAGTAGCTGATTCTCTGCGGTGTGCTACAAGCCATTGTAATATTCAAGGTTGGACATCACCCACTTAAATTAGCAGTTTATCAGAGTCTAGGATGGAAACAGCTGTGGGGATAAAGGATGATGAATCACATGACACAGATTAAATGTAGCTGTGATTAATGGGACATCACAAAGCAACAAAAAAGTGAACCAACTGTGGAAAGAGATAACTACCACCACAAGGAGCAAATTGTTGTCTAAGGTGATGTAATTAACTCCAAGGCTCCCCATGGCTTGGATGACCAATTCCAAGAAGACTTGCTATTGTGCCCACAATAATTACAAGGCTGAGGATTCTTAGTTTAAGTACTGGTATATTAAGCTTCATTTTTATACATTGCAGGGAACTGATAGAGTGTCAATATTGAAGATATGGCAATTTGTAATATTACAATGACAATATATTGTTGTGAGTCTTTCAACTAACACTCCCCATGAGAGGACAGTTGGAAGAAAAGCTCAGATATGCTGTGTTGTGAGTTATGGGGTCCTTTAAAAGCTTACACTCAAGAATTACCCATCGATTATACTTTTTGTCATTGTGTGAAGTCAAATCAGCTTCCCAGAAGCATTTTAATACAGCAGGTGTGATTAAGAATGGGTTTTGTTCTTTGTCCTTATTAGTTATATCCTGGAAGGACAAGTAGTATTTTTCTTGTTTTTTCACAGAACAATTTTAGCCCTGGGAATCTCACTGTTTTACTTTCTCAAAGATACCTTGATTCATATATCATCTTCATTTGTTTAGAAGACAAAAATTTTATTCAGATCATTTGCCAGCAATTCCGGCTGCTTCCTTTCTTTAGCTTAGAAATGAAGATTTATATACAGCTGAAGGGAATTTGTTGACAACTTAAAATATCGGGATACTCCTAAAAATATTCAATACCTGAAAACTGGAAAGTGGAGACAGAATTTTAATTTTTTCTGCTGTCTTTGATACTTCAATGGTTATTCTAAACTGTCCAAAAGAGATATAATTTAAATATTTATAAATAATTTAATTTCCCTATAATTTGCCATCCTCAGGTAAAAGGAGTTTTGAATTGTTTGTAATTTTACCATAAGATATATGCTGGATTTGGTTCATGGGAATCTTACAATGGGTTCTGTTGGGGTGACAGATTAACATCAAGCTGGCAGCCATGTCCATTCGTGTCTGAGAACTGTACATGATCACAGAAAAATATCTCAAAAGTGCCTAAATTTGAAAGCCTTCTAAATCAAAACAGAGAGAGTCCAAACTGCTTGATGGTTGCATACTTTCTGGATACATTTGTTTCTTATGGTATTCTCCTTTTGACTTGTTCTTCCTTGGTGTTGAATTAGGCACGTATATGTGTGTTGTGATCCTAATGACAGAGTACTCGCTGTGGCCTGCATGAAAATCTTCTAGAAGACTCTTGACATCGCAAAACATAATTTTGATTAGTTTTATTAAGCTTCCTCTCATGCCTTAGGTTTTAGCTTTCATGTTTTTCAGATTCTGTGCTGCCTAAGGATGTAGTTCTGAGCTTCATATTAAGTGTCAATAAGCTCTCTTCACAGAGTGGGTAGACAAAACAAATCCTTTTCCTGCTGAAGACCAAGGACAGACCACAAGTACAACTTTCAGGACCAGAAGCACAAACAAGGGTAGACTGGAGGGAGAAACAAGAAGGATGAGACCTCACAATCTGAAGCTGTTATTGGGCAATTAAACCCCAATATGCAAATGGACCAAAACTTATAAAAGTGTAAGACCTCGTGGTCTGTCGTCCATTTTCTGACCATTTGTAGTCCACCTTGGGTGTAGCCCTGGTCAGGCTCTTGTCCTGCCCAAGGAATACCCTTAAAGGCCTTTCAATAAATATCTACATTATTCTCTGGTTCTGTTCAGTCTCTGTTTCAGGTAAGCCTTCCCAAGGTGATTTGTTCCTCTTTCAAAATTTTAATTTCTTCTAATTGATTTCTAGTTCTTACAAATGTGAGATACACCTGGGGAAGTTTAAAAGATAATGCATTGGCATTTTTTGCAGTTGTTGTTGAGATAGCTTTCAAATAGTGTGGTAGGCTACTGGTTATGTATAAATTTTTGACCACTAAAACCAAAATCGTATTTCCTGCTGCCAAGGCTTAAGATTGTGAGATTCTTGAGACAGATGTATCATTGTTTCATTTGTTAAAAAATACCCTGCATAAAGCAGTCCAATGTCTTGTTTGCTGTAGGTACCCTAGCTGTAAAACAGAAAATGGAGAATAATCACTCTATGAAATCTAAACTATGAACTGATGTAGTTTCTGAAAGAAATCCTAGGGAAGGTTTTTTTTTGCCATTCACATAATCTTTTCCCTTCTGAACTTCATGCTACATACACAATAACAGCATGCTCTTTAAACTGTAGTATGCACAGGAAAATATTTTATTGTTTCAATAACTAAGAAAAGCTAATAAATACTACTGTTTTTACTATTGCTTCTAAAAAAAAAATTATATTATCTGTGCCAATTAAATCATGCTAGAATTTTATTGGTGTTCAGAAATATTCATGCAATCCACAATGAGAAATATTCCAGTATTTCTTTCGCATAAGTAAAAAATGGATAGATCAGTCTTACTCAAAATTTTAAAATCATTTGTGTAAAAATAATGGCAGTATGACAGATCATTACATAATATTTGGGTGAAGCTTTCATATTGCAAAAAGAAATGTGGAAATTCTAAGGAAAAATATTTCTGATCGATATTTTAAACAAATTTTTGAACAAGCTAAACTTGATATAAACAGCAAGTTTTAAAGAGCTCTTAAGGCTCTACCAGTGAAACTGCAGTCCTGCATAAAGAACTTCATTTGGTACCCAGTGTTGAATGGGAAGGGAATCCTTCCATAGGCCATTGTTTAATTTTGCTTATAGCAAAGCAGGATTCTCTTTAGGAGAAAACTCCATTATTGGTAAGGAGTTCACTTTCACTGGTTCTTCACTTTAGTTTTCTGCCTTATTAATAAGCACTAGATAACAGATGTGATTTATGAAGCAAGTCCATAGCAGAATGATCCGGTTAATATTATGGCAGGTAGCCATCATGTTTAGGATATGAATTTTCATAAGTATTTTTGCTTAATATGATTTCCTATTACAGGTTTAACCTGATACAGGTAGTTTTGTCATAATTATTAAGAGGAAACAATGCTATCTGGAAATAGAGTAGAATAATAGTTACTGAAAACCCAGCAAGCTCAGCAATTTGGCATAAAAAAAAACCCAAAAACAAAAACAAAAACAAACAAACAAAAAAAAAAAAAAAAAAAAAAAAAAAAAAAAAAACCACCCAAAAAAACCCCCCAAAAAAACCCCAAAAAACCAAATCAAAACAAAAAAACAGAATACTTCTTTATTTTTTAAAGGATGAATGGGATTTTTAAAATAAATTCCTGTGGTTCGTACAGTGCATGCCTTAGAGAAAGGTTGAATTGTAGCAGGTCCATACAGGAAACAGTGAGAAGAGAGAAAAGGTATTCAGATACAGGTACTGCAGTCCTCATTAAAAACTAAATGGAATTATTCTTGGAACAAAATCTGTACCCCGCTGAAGGCCGAGACAAAAAACTCCATTACCTTTAATGTGGCCAGCATTGCACCTCTTGCATTTGGAGGCATTCATGGATAGCTGCTTCACATTCTTTGGGCATAATAACATCCTTGACTAGGTACACTGAGCAGACCAGTGTGTGACTTCATTACATATTTTATAGGACTTCTGATGTCTATTTCCTACAGATTATGCTATCTGGGAAAGACTGCAACTAGCACAAAGTATAACCTCCTGAATTCCTTCTAAATTTAAGGCTATTATTGCTATAAATAGTTCTACAAACTTTTGCAAAAATTACATTTCAGACACCAGTCATTCCTAAAACTTTTCTCAGCCACACATAAACCCTGGCTCAGTGGTAATTACTATTTAAAATACATTCTGTGTTTTGCAAGCAATACTGACAGTGTGCTAAGAGTGTTTTTTTTCCTTGAGGAAATGCACTGTGCAAATTCATCTTACAGAATGACCTCTGAACAAGCTCTTCCTTCATGACTGCAGCAATATGAAAATGCATGCTTGTATCTGATCAAGTTAACAAGGTAGACAGAGGAAAACTGCAGATCCTTATTGTATAGGCAGAGCTGTTTGTTACCAAAGGTTCATTAAAGAAATAAGCAGCAGTGTTTGTATCGCCCACAGTCCTTGCAGGACCAGCATCCTGAAATTTTCTTTTCCAACACAATGCTTTCTGCAGTCAGGCTCTACTGGCATGGCACTCCAGAAACATATTAGGAAGGGAAGAAAACTGGCTATGGACAGCATCTATCTATAGATGTTATTTCAGCATCCTCGGCATTCTGAATGGATTATCAAAGTTTTCAGACAGTAGCCTAATTTTAAATTCATCAGCAGTCACTGACACATGTTTCCTAAGTGGTTAAATGTGGCTATCTCATTTTGAAGCTTCCTGTTCCCTGAAGTTAGTGTACATTGCACCCAGAGAGATTATACAGAAGGTCATGCAGGACTACTAGAGATAGGATGTAACAGCAATACATTTAGTACCTAACTTATTCCCCAAACAATTTTTCTCTAACCAAATCTGATCGCTTATCTAGCAATTTTACAAAGCAGTAGAACCTAATTTAAACTGTTAATTTTTATTTTTTAACATTAGGAGAACAATAGCAGAGGAACTTTGCATATTTAAATTATTTATTTTAAAAAAAACAACATTTAATTGGATCAAGTAACAAAACAGTATAATTCTGACAGCAGTTATCTTCAGATGACAAGACTGCTCACTTAGATATTTGCTATGTTTCAGAGAAAATTTCCTTTTTTGCTCCAAGAAAGAATACTCGCCCTTTTAATCTTATTTTATCTAAAAACATTCAAAACCTTCTCAATCCTAGCACTAGTGTCATCCATATTCTTAATAAGAATAATTCGTTTTGTATCAGAAATAATTCTGCTTAAAATATGTAGAAGTTTTTTGTAAAAAAAAATGGACATTAATGTTGAGTACTTCTCACAACAGCACAGAAGGCTTGTACGTCACATCTGATAAATGGTGGTGTTAATCTCAAACTGTGTATTTATAGTTTAGTTTATGGTTAACTGGGAACATTTTAAAAATACTTACGGGAATGACAATAGTTCTCCTCAGAGACTGAAAATTGCCAAGATTAGTGTCACTTGCAGGAGCAGATTGCAGGGGAAAAAAAAAAAAAAAGCCACCGGATCAAGGTTTATTCTATATATAGAATAGTTCAAGTGATTCTTGGATTAGTTATTACTGAATAAGTTATTTCCATCCTCATTGCGTGACCAGTCCTATGCAGGAAGAAAAGTGATTTGTTCCTATTTAGTTTAAACTGTTTTGGAAATTCATTTGACCTGATCTAAAATATGACCATGAACAAAGAAGTTGTTCAGCTGTCATCATTCAGATTAAATCAGGGTGTTGTATTAAATTATCTTTCATATATAGAAATATATATTGACTGTAAATTGGGTTTTTTCCACAAGTGCACTGGATATTGATGTTTAGCTTCCACTTTTGTCAGAGAATAATTACAGATACAAGTACTAGAAAAACTAGTGATTTAATGTTTTTGAGAGCACATGATAATGTGCCACTAATAAACAGAGAAATCCACATTGCTGCAGTCTGTCCTTTTTTCAGTGCCTTGTCCTCTGTTAAGTCTCTGTTCTCTTCAGTGACCCTTAGGTCTTTTCCAAGTTTAGTGGTTTTGGTTTAAGCTCAGCAAGGATGAAAGGATATTTCACTTTTTTATTCTCATGTGTATCAGTTTGTGGTTTTCCATTACTAATTTAATGTAAGAATAGAACTATCTGATTAGGACTGGAGGTACACATTTCATAAGGATAGCACTATGGTTATTAGCTGTAAGAAGCATGGAATAAAAGGTACATAACCTGTGGCAAACATATTTTTACAGTTTTTTTGCTTTCATAACATATTACAGGAAAACAGTAAATAAATTGAAGAAAAAAAAAAAAAGAAAAGAAAAAAAAAAAGAAAAAGAAAAAAAGAAGGTGTTTAGTTTCCCTCATTTTGTAATGACTTTAGAAACCACTCCAGAGCTTGCATTCCTTCACCCATGTGTCTTTTGCAGATCGTGTCCTATGCCCTAATACATTGTACTCTTTAGCATTCTCATTTGAAATTGATTTGTCTCTTTATTTTCATGTGTTTATATGTTCTTTTGCAGTGAGAGTTTCTGAGCCGGAAACCTGAATGATTGTAAAATTACCATTTGAAGTGGGATAACACATCACAGGGCTGAAGTTCAAAGTGTAGGGTGAAAATCACTTCTCTGCATTCCTGCTTTTAAAATACATTTTCAGTGGTTCTAGAAAGCTGGGCAACAATTGATGTGAGCCAAGCTACTGGCAAAAAAGCAAACAGTAATCTTATCTTTCTGAAATTGCTGGCTGTTTCTGAAATTTACATGAAGTGGATTTAGGTTTTCATCAGCTGGCTGTATTCTAGACTCTTTTTAAGATTCAGAGTTTTGATTTGATGAAAAACAAACAAAGAATTAATATACCAATTAATAATTCAGTTCTAGTTACCATAAATAAAAATTCTCAATTAAGAAAGCCCTTAATGGGCGCCATATAGGTAGTCTATGAGGCTGTAGCTCCACAAGATGTTCTTTAGTAATTGGATTTAAAGGTGTACTTCTAGAATCAAATAATAAAATGCAAATATTGTGTTGCCTCTACTAGTATTTTACATCAAGTTATCCACACTGGTACAATTATTTCTGCAGTAGTAACCCAAAGCCAGAGGTTGACTTTTCTTATACCCACATATCCTCATTCACGTTTTTCAACAATATAGGGATTGCATGTCAACAACAATCAGTGAGCTTACAAAGTAATTAGTGTCATTGAGCAGAGGAGATAAGGATCACTACCTAAAAACACTCCTGGGGAGGCTTAGTGGGTGCTGTTTGGTCTGTCATTTCCTTTTTTTTTTTTTTTTTTTTTTTTAAATGCTTCAAATGCTTTATCTTTCTGCTGGGACTTTATGATACTGTCTTCTGTTGTATCATTCTTCAGAGCAGCTGGTAAGTAGCACTATAAAAAATGAAGGCTATTATTACTTCACAGAGGAAGCACAGACTTTGAAGCTTAAGTTCAAAGCCTCTATACTGAGGTGAAGAACCACTTTCTAGGCATTGTTTTCCGTGTCTCTTCTGAAAAGGCATTTCCAGCAATGGGAGAGAGCAGCTAAAAAGGCTGTCATGTGCTTGCTTGACCAGTAATATGAGCTAAAAATTTATTCAATCTGTCTCCTAATTAAGTGATTTTATGAACAACCAGCAAAATATTATAATTAAGCATTAATTAATTAAGCATCAGTAAGAAGAAGCAACCTTGTAGTTCACCCAAATGCTTTGGTACCTGAGGTAAGCATATCATAATAGTTTCAACAATCAGCAGTAGTAAGAATTTACCACCCAAGTCCTAGAAACCAAAGCAAAATAATGGAACGGGAATAGGAAATAATTAATCAGAAGCTTTAAGGAAGGAGGTGGAGTCTTGTTCTTTATGCTGAGTTTGTTTTCATAAACTACTTCCATTGCATTCTGCAGAGATAGCTGGAGCTTTGTCAGGACATTCCCGCCTTTACATGCTCAAAAACATTGTTAAATTCCTATAATTCATGTGCTATTTCTTTTTTTTTTTTTTTTTTTTTTTTTTTTTTTTTTTTTTTTTTTTTTTTCTTGTACCAAATTGTTGATATTGTGTGCCTGAAGAAAACAGGATATTGGGTGGATTTGTACAGATTTACAAGCTGTACCTGCAGCTTCCTTAAATAAAACACAGTAAATCACTGTGCTTAAAACAGGAATCACTGAGTGGCAGTAGTTCCATCTATCAAGAAGATCTCTCCTGGACAGATTGTTTTACTTTCCTCTACTACTATCCACAGGAGGAAAAATTTATATAATGATATTTTGTTCTTATGTTTGTTAATGTTCCCGTAAGTTGATTAGCTCTTTTTTTAGAACAATACAAGGAAAGAACCACTTTCTCTGACAAATTAGACATGGGACATGTTAACGGTCATTCTTGTAGCACTGACAAGAACAAAAGTTTTTAAGGTGGACACAAATAGCTGGTGTTTTTGTCACATAGCTGAAACTACACCTTCAAAATCATAGTGTCTGCCTCCAACTCTGTACAAGTGCCATGTGCTACTGTTCATTCTCTATTGAGAAAAGCAGGCCTGTGACCATTAAGGAATCTGAAGGTACAAAAGGCCATGGGACCTGACAATCCCCATTCACAGCTCCTGAGGGAATTGGCCATGCAAGTGGCTAGGCCATTATCCATCATATGTGACATTCCACTTAAGTTCCCTCTGACTGGAGAAAGAGAAAAATAACCCCAATTTTTGAAAAGGGAAGTAAGGAAGACATATGAAACTACATGCAGGTCAGACTCACCTCAGTGTCTTTCAAGATCGTGGAACAGATCCTCCTGGAAACTCTGAGAAGGTACATGGTAAATAGAGAGGTGATTGGCAACAACCAGCATAGGCAAATTTTTTACAGATTTTTTTTCACTAAAGGCAAATTGTGCCTGACAAATTTGGAGGCCTTCTCTGGTAAAATAGTAGTGGCAGATGAGAGAAGATCAGCAGATACTGTCAACCTGGACTGGTAAATAGCATTTGACACTGTCCTACACAACATCCTTGTCTCTTAGTTGGAGAGACGTGTTTGGTGGATGGACCACCTGATGGATAAGGAACTGTCTGAATGGACACAATCGAAGAGTTATGATCAATGGCTCAATGTGCAAGTGGAGAACTGGTTAGTGGCATTCCTCAGGGGTCAGGATTGGGACCAGCACTTTTTATCATCTTTGTTGTCAACATGGGCAGTGGAATTGAGTGCATCCTTAGCAGGTTTGACAATGACACCAATCTCTGTGGTGGAATTGACACACTGGACTGTAGGGATGCCATCCAAAGGGATCCTGACAGGCTTGAGAGTTGAGCCCGTGTGAACCTCATGAAGTTCAATAAGGCTGAGTGTGGGAACTGCACTTGAGTCAGGCCAATCCCAAGCACAAACACAGGCTGGGTGGAGAATGGATACACAGCAGGAGACTGATTCAGGAATGTTGGCTCATGAGAAGCTCAGCATAACCCAGCAAGGTGCGCTCACAGCCCAGAAAGCCAACCATATCTCAGTCTGCCTTAAAAGATAAGCAAGTAGCAGGGCAAGGGAAGCAATTCTGCCCCTCTGCTCTCATGGAGCACCTGCCCCACCTGGAGTGCTGCTGCATCCAGTTCTGGGGCCCACAGCACAGGAAAGACATGGACATGTTGGAATGAGTCCACAGAAGGCTACAAAGATGATCAGAGGGCTGGAGTGTGGTGATGCATCCCAGACCTCCAGCAGGTGCTTCCAAATAGGGAAAAAGTTTCAGTTTACCTTTAGACATTTTAGGAAGTTTATCTGGAAGGTTCTGTGGGTTTCTCATTGTAATTGGCATGGAGCCAGCATAGAAGTGTGGATTGGACTCCAGGAATGTAACTGAAAATCAGTTGTTCATCTCATTGGGCCAAAAAGCCCATGTAAACTGTTAATTAAGTACTAAAGAGACAGAACAAAGAAACTCAACACTTTTCAAGGTGTTGTAGCAAGCAGGAGACTTGTCTCTATACTGTTCTGGGCTTTGCTTTTATTTTTATATTATTTTCCTTCTTTATTAAAACCTTTTTGATTTTTCAAGACACACTCGATCATGCCATCTTGCTAATTAATATTAGCCATGTCTCTGCCAGGCTGGACCCTCAGAGGTGTGGGTTTAACCCATACTGGAGCACCTCTCTGATGAAGACAGGCTGAGACAGTCGAGAAGAGAAGGCTCTGGGGAGGCCTTAGAACAACTTTTCTGTACTTAAAGAGGGCTGGAGAGGAACTTTTTGTAAGGGTGAAATGCTTTAGGATGAAAGAGGGTAGGTTTAGATTAGATATTGGGAAGAAAGTCTTACTGTGAGGGTGATGAGGCCCTGGAACAGTTTGCTCAGGGAAGTTGTTGAGGCCCCATGAGGAAGTGTTCAAGGCCAGGGTGGATGGGGCTCTGAGAAATTTGGTCTATTAGAAGATGTCCCTGTCCAAGGCAAAGGGGTGGTACCTACATGACCTTTAATGCCTCTTCTCACCCAAATCATTCTGTGATCTATGATTTGGCTCTTCATATATGAAAATAAATTCAGAAATGACATTATTTTAAAATACTGTATGCTTTTTGTTTCTTGTATTTGTTAGTTTATTCGTGTATGGACTTGGAGTGCCTCAAAACCACAGTTTTTCTCCACTACTCATAGGGATTTGTTTTTTTATCCCCAGTCGTTTGAAGCAAATCAAATGTTACTTAAGTTTATTTTATATGTCAGCACACCTAGAAGCTGAAAATCTGCCCCTGGGAAGATGACCTGAGAACATCTTAGGCATTGAAAGCTTAGGCAGGCATTTTTAGTAAGACTTGCTGTGTCAGCTCTCTGCTGCCTATTCAACAATTCCCCTGTGTAAGAACACTCTCAAAAGACTGGTTAAGCTGGTTTATAGCTGTTTTGTGGCACTGGAGAGAGCCTAAGGATTTCTGAGATTTTAAAGCAGACTTGAAGAAAAAATACAAGCAATGTTTTTCCCTGTCTCCCCAGTTTCTAAGTATGTTTATGAAGATTGAATATGTTTTAAAAAGCAAAATAATATTTTTAGCAATACATAAATATAGAAGGATGTCTCTGAATGCTTTCCAAAACTCTAAAATGGGTGAAATAAATATCACATGCATACTCAGAGCTTAAATTTCTAATAAACTGTTGTAGAGGGCAACACTGCAGTCCATGATGTCACCTACTTTGCCAACTGATTTCAAACAAATGACTGTACAGCCACTGCTATTACAGTACTTAATAAGTAAAGTTGAGAAGTCATCAGAATTGGTTTGATATTTCTCAGTCCATAAAATTTGGACACTAACAGCAGTGCAGATGTTGTCTCATGCAACTGCTGTCCAGGTCTAATGGTTTCTTGATCATTTCCTGGTGGTTTTCCACCCTAACTTTTCTCCTTCAGACTTGGTCCAAATCCTCTTTCCTGTTAATTAAGCCACATGATTTTTTTGTCTTAAACACAAGGATTAAGGCAAAATGCTCCCCAAATGCTGAGGTAAGGTGGTACAGAATAACCTACTCACCACACCCACATGACTCCAAGCTCTTCCCCCTCAAAGCTACAGCAAGAAATTAGCTCTGTCTTGATGGAGTTAATCCATCTAACTCCCCATGGAGATTTATGCTTCAACAGGCATGTAGAAGCTTAACAACATAACATAACAACACATCATAACATAACATAACACAGCACTAGCTGATCCATTTTAGGTAACAGGTCTCTGTTGCATGAATAAATTATCTTGTATTCCTCACTGGAAGAAATACATGCCAGAAGATGAAGCATTTTGTGGTGTTCAGTAGTGGTGGATGGTACAAGACAGGTCCTCAGACAGCTTCTTGTCCTACCAAGACCACAGTAGCAAAATAAGCTGCCCTTTTTGCTGTGTAGTCCATCAGCATGGACCTCAATTCAGGAAGAGTTGCACAAACATTTATAATAAATGAGAGAGAGACCTGCAGAGGAGTGGAAAGGGCAGCAGTAGCATTCACTGTCTTCAGCACTCCAGCTAAATCTGCCTGAGCTTCTGTCAGCCTTTTTATCAGCCATGTGAGTTATTTCCCTTGTGGACTGAACCTGAGACCTCTCAGATTTTCTTTGCCTTGATCCAGAAGAATGAGTGACGTGGGTTGGTCATGCATCACCTAGTTTTGTCACAGGAGCAGATCCATTGGTTCCAAGGGAATTACCTGGAGTTAGTTAGGATCAGAGCATCACAGCAAGGAATGATCCTAGATTGCAGGAGCAATATGCAGCCTGCCACTTCTGAATTTGGTGGCCATGATGTTGTCATTGCATTGGATCATACTTATTGTTTTACACTTAATTTCTGCATAAAATTTTATAGAATATCATAGGCTACAGAAAGCCAGCAGAGAATCTCAGACTCACATAAGTTTATTGCTGTAGAAAAGTTGCCCATTTTAAATAAAAACTTGCTTATCTTAAAAGATAAATAGACAGCAATATTTTGTACACTTAGCAATAAAAAATGTTCTTCTATCTGAGTGTGGCTGGGTTACCAAATCTCATCCAATTTTGCCCTCTGTTTATAGCATCCATTCTCCCATGGGACATTTGCAGGCAGGTGCAGACAAGGATTCTGACTATTTACCTGCTCATTTCACAAACAAGTCCTTTTATTTATCATGCACATCAATCAGCTCACTCCTTGGAACAGTTATGAGCCCTCACACATTTTCTTCTGTATGTTCTTCTAAAAACATCTAGACTTGTGCACTGTGTATGTGAAGAAACTTGTGCGACTGGTGATGAACATGAAGGGTGAAAATAAGCTTGCCAAGATGTTGTATTTAATAAATACAAACTTTTTGCTGCTTTGAAGTGTTTTCATGGCTACTTGTACACAACAGTGAAGAAGACAATTGAGAGGAAATGGAGTTTTTCAGTCAGCATTGCCACTTCATTTTTAACACAGCTGTCTCAAGTAGGCATCTTGTAACATGCCCTCATATACCCATTTCTTAGGTGTATTTACTTGTACTTCAACTCTGAGAAAAGACCCAAATGCAGAAGTCTAGTCAAAAATCAAAAAAAATTCTATTAGCTGAACAGTCTGTAAGGTCTTATACATTTAACAATACATACACATAAAAGAATGGTATTATTCCTTGAACAGAGTGCACAGAAAAATTTAAACAGAAATCAAAAATGCTTGGTCTGGATAAAAAGTCAGATACTGCAGGCTCTGAGTCAGTGAATTGAATAGGAGTTTCTTGTTTTACAGCAGCTAAAATGTGGTGGGTTCTTTGTTTTTTGCAGGGTTTTTTTTGCATTTTGGTGTTCAAGAACAGTTGCAGCACAAAGACTGAAGTTACTAAACAATATTTCCTTATTACGTTTGCTAACTTAAAGGTTAAATGGCACATGCCATTGATTTCATTTTTCCATATACTAAAATTAAACAAGTTCTGCAATCAAATTTATTACAGGTGATTCACTGAATGCTTGAACAGCAGAGTAGGGTTTAATTTCGAATGCAATCAATATTTCCAAAGCAATGCACAGCTAAAATAAATTTGATACATACAGAGCGGGACTCATGGTCATTGACATTTTCAGTCAATAATGTTTTTGAAAAAACAGCAAACAATATGTTTAAATCAACTTCAAATTCATTGTTCTTGTGGTACAAAGGTAACTACCTCAGAGAAAAGAAATGCAGGAAAACAAACACTCCTCCCTCAACGCCCTCAGAAGCAGAGCCATTGTCTTATAATATATATTTCCTATGGAAGAAGTAATAATCAGCAGCTAAGAGCAGCAAAGGATGGTGGCCAAGGCCTCTTAATGGTAATAGCTTGAAAGTGCTCTAATCATTTCCTTCCTGGTTTTCTCCAATTACCTGAATTAATTTTTCCCGAGCAACAAAAGGCATTCAATAGTCAATCAAGTGAGTAAATTTCAAAATTATTTGTGTAGAAAATAACCTATAGATACAAGAATTTAATTGTCTGTTTGAAGAAATTTACTATAATATGGGTATTTTATCTTCTATTTTGATTTTTTTTTTATTGCAAGGCTGCAAAACAGAGCTGCCTTTTTATAGATATCAGTTTAAATGGGAAAAGTGAGCAACTTTTGGATATACTCTTGAAAATACTTCAGGGATTCCCTGAAGATCGATATGACTTCAAAGTTGGCTCTGCTTCAAGTCATAAGATGGGCTAGATGATCTCCAAAGTTTCTATCCAGACTAAATTATTTTAAGACTCTGAAATCTCCTCTTCAGCTGACAGCCTTTAAGACTGCAGAGAAGGACATATTAAAGAGAGACTAGGAGTACAGTGTTTTAAATTTTCTCTTATTTCTCCAGATCTTCTTTAAAAGACAGTAGCTGCACATTAAAAAAAAAAAAAAAAAAAAAAAAAAAAAAAAAAAAAAAAAAAAAAAAGCATATCATCTCAAATCCCTCTAGCTCCCATAAAACTGAAGAAGGGAAGTTGGTTTCAGTTTAATAAAACTATTGGCAAATTCCAGTTTTGCTTTAATACTATGGACTGTCCTTGTCATATAAATTTTAATATGTGAGATATCAACAATTTCCACTGTTTGTTAATCTCATGGGGAACACTATGGATGGTTTTCTTCCAGATCTTATCACCTACAAGTTTTGCAACTTTGAATATGAAACATTTCTTGTCATAAATTGACAGCTCTTGTTCCACCCTAATCCCATGAGGCTCTTCTAAAGAAGAAAGAAATGTAGCAGTCAAATTGTATGATATGAAATGACAGCTTGATTTGTAGCATTTAAAAGATGGCTGCTATTATTAGTAGACAATTTGATAGAGTGAAAAAATGTAATTTTCTTTTCTACACACACTTTCGTGCAGTTTCAGTAACCAAGTTGTATTTTACTTATATTTTATTCATTGGGAAATTTGTCCCTGCTTCCATGAAAACAGAAAATCTCTTATGCCAGAACATTTTTATAGCTCTTCCTTACAACTCTACGTTTTCACGCCATTTGCCATTCAGGCAAATTCATGGGGAAGCCCAGTTTTAGATTTAATATTGAGTTGTCTTCTCAAATCTGTATTGTTTTGTCACAACTCACTCAGTTCCACTCATCACCAACTTAATCCTTTCCCATGAGGTACTTGGTCCCCTGAGTATGGGTGAGTACCTGAAAAGTGGAACACCTTGACATATTCTACAGATATCTGGGGAAAAATTCAGGACTAAATTACTCATCCTTCTGATCTCTCTTTTTTTTTTTTTTTTTTTTTTTTTTTCCTCCTCACCAAATTCAAAGGAAACACTCCTTCAGTTTTTGGTACTTAGTGACAACAGATGTCATAGGAACAATTCCTCATTTCCATGATTCGAGGAACATACCTGCTACCAGCTATGGGATAAGGCACATCAAGAAAGACTATGTGAACCATTCACTACATGAAACATCCTTCAAAATGCCTTCTCTAAATAGATCAAACTGAATATATTTAAAATCTGACATAAGATGCATGTGATATGTGAGTCAGTCCAAACCATCCACAGCAATCATGGATGTCACCTCCTCTGCACTAAAGTCAACACGGGAAACAAATCAGGAAGAGAGAACCACCTGGCTCCATGAGCTGTGAGTTTCTTTCCTCGGAAATTTGTATTATTAAAATATAGTAAAATGAATAGAAAACTGAAGTCTGATGTATGGTTTTTTATGGTTTACTTCCACTTTATTTCATTGATTCCATTAGAGCTACACTGGGTTATTCCTGAATTCACTTTTTATTAAAATATATCAGTTTTACCCTCATCGATGAAGTAGAGACAACTTCAGGTAAGCAAAGGGCACAAAAGTGCCTGGCTGGTTCCCCAGTTTGTCTGCTGCTCTGTGTCTGCATAACTCTAATCTTTTTGGAGTAAATTGAACTGCATAAAAGTGGTGTGGACAGTAAATTTCCAGGTTTCATTTTCACTTAGAATATAAATAAAACTCAACAAATAACAAAAGATCTGACAAACAGAGGGAACAACCTTCTAACCATTTTTAATCCAGTAGAGGACTTTGGATCACTACATAACTAAAACATTAAAGGATGACTGAAGTTTCCTTTTTCAAATCAATCATTTTCCTCTATACTTTTAAACAAGACAATCTTGTCTCACTGATAAATGGCAAAATATTGCCCAGAACTTATAACATTTCCCAGTGTTCAATTTATCTTCTTGTACTGAATGTATTTACTCTAATAGACAGCAAAAGACCTGTGAACAGAAAAATATAAACTCATTTGAAGAAAATGCACATTCCTGAAAAACACAACATCCATCAAAAGCAACGCTGCCACATTTTCACAACATGAAAAACAGCAATCAAAAGGATGTTGCGAAAACGTTTTCCATGTTTTGTCATATGAATTAAACTCATATTCCTTATTTATGTAATAAACACCTATCAATTGTCAGTCTGTAGAAACTGTTCCTTCCATTTACTGCACAAAAATGACCAAGAGCTCAAAATGAATGTTCGATGTGTATACACATTATCTCTTGAGGATTAGATGATTAGAGAGATTAGAGAAAAAACACACCCTGAGAAAAAGGTCCCCTAAGGGAGGGAATCTATTGTGAGCCAACCAACCATTGCCAGCAGCTGCCCTAGGTGTCATAACTACCTCTGTTTGACAGTACAGCATGTCTGGGAACCCTGGAGAGTAGGTGTCTTGAATTTCTCATTAATCTGTGCATAGAACAACAGTGAGAGCTAAGCCACAGCTAGATGAATGTGGCACTTCATCTCTTCCTGCCATCCACAGGAATGCCTCCCCTGCAAGAGAGCTGGGAACTGCATTCACTTCTCCTGAGTGCTAATTACATTTCTCAGTAGCAAAGGCAAATGTCTTGCAAAATCCAAATAAACATGTGAGATACCAAGTGTGTTGTATAAATGTCTAATAAATCAGGGAACTTTTTCTGCAAAGTTTGACTATGAAAAAGTAGTCCATTATTCAGAAGCTGTGGCTGTAAGCTCTGCAGGCTTTTTATTATCACTCATAGTTCTCTAAACTGTTAATAGGAGTAGTGCAGCCACAATGAGGGTATATGGTTAGACATGAAAGAAACAGAACAAGTCCAGTTCAAAGATGAATACAGAGATATTTTGGAACACTGTCTGTTTGACTGTTCCTTTATTAGACTAATAGTATAGGCATCATGAAATAGACCTTATTTTAAAAGAGCCAGTCAGTAATAAAATGTGCTTATTCTTGACTAGATGTGACTAGATGTGCCCATACGTGTTGTTGACCTTTTTGTTCTGATGTATGTGACCATCTGATATTTTAATCTGATCTCTAGAGCTGATACCAGATAAATGAGGTCTGCATGACATATATATACTGATTGTGAACTAAAATTTTTCAGATGGAAGGTTTTTAGGAAGAAAAAGGGAGAAAAAATAATGTGTGGGAACTCAGTAGAGGATGAACAGAAGAAATATTAGCCTGACAAATATTGTTATACTTTTTCTACCCTCAATAGGGTAATTTTTAATATCATATAGAACTCTTAAATTTGTCACTATCCACTGTGGAAGTGGATAAACCCAAATTTAATATGTTTTGCTGTGAACAATGAAGAAAATTCTGTGAAGAATGAAGTTTTAAAAGAAAAGATTTCCATGAAGGCTCTTTCCAGCTTGTGGATTCTGGTCAGTAAAATGCTGTTTTAAGCTCTCTATGTCCCTACCAGGTGTGTGACAGGACAATTTTGTGAGAAACAACATTTAACTGTGTAAAACAATCTCCCCCCTCACCTCTCTCTGTGCTGATAACTTAGTTGTGCTACAGTGCAGTTAGTACTGCATTACCCACTTATGTGGAAGAGCAGAATTCCCTTTACTGAGGTAGTAAGTACAGTAAATAAAGGCAGACTGCAAAGCAGGAATCCGACTGGATGATCATAGTTTTACCCCTAAGTCCTCCTGGGCCTGAATTTCATATCATTTCAAGATGGTAAAGTACTGCCCCAGGTCCTCAGGGGCAGAGCATAGCTAAAGCATTCAAACACTCATAATGAAACTTCAGCATCTGGATATAAAATAGTCTAGAAAGACAGAAAACAAAATCAACTGTGATTTCATAACGGTCCACAAAGTCAGCAAAAGTCTGAGAACTCTTTAAGTATATAATATATAATTTAACTATAATTTCAGCTACTGCTTCCAAGACAAAGTGCCGTTTTCAGAGCTAAAACACCAGCCACCTGAGAAACATGAAATTGTTGCACAAGAATATGCTCTAACTCAGAATGAAATACAACAAAACTACCTAATTTTATTCAGATCAGGCACTCTCAACAGATGTTACACATAGGATCAATATTGAATTGTAGTTACTTGACACCCCACAACTGTAATTATGATGCAAATAAACAAAGAATAAAATAAAGCAGGGGACCAGCTGGATATTTCTTTATGAAAGCTATTTCAGATACCGCAACGTGACAACAATGATGAGCCTACCACACTTAAATAGGTTTTGCCAATAAGTTGGGTACTCAGAGCATATGTTTGAAATAACTATCAGGAATAGTAATTATTGTTTAGAGGGCATAGCACTGTGACAAATAGCACCCAGCATTTTTCATTCCAGTGAAAACTAAGTTGTTTGATTGTTTAAACCTAAGAATCTAAGGGATTAAAGATGTAAAACTCATAACCTGCTCTAATATTACTCTTTTGCAGCCAAATGCGTCTGTGGCAGATTTTAACCCACATATGACAAAATATCTACTGAAATCAATCTTTGCTAAAACCTCCAAAACTTCATGGGAGAAATTTCTTTGGTGTTAGTGGCAATTGTAATTGCCACTAAATTGTGTTAGGTGAATTGTAAGTAAATGAGTAAGTGAAGACATAGGCATATGGAGACAGAGGAAAGCAACAAATGGTAAATATTAGACAAAATTTAGAAGAACATTTTCTAGTGAAAAGAAATGCAATTGTATGAATTTTAACATAGTTCACAAATTGTATCAAAAATAGCATCCATTAAAATTCTGGGGATTTCATACAACATAGCAGAATGTTCTCCTGAGTGGGGTACATTAGCATGTCTAGTTGTGCAGTCTGGACATTGTAAAGGAAGATGCCTATTGCTGGATATTTTTTCAGAGTCCAGAGGAGGATGTGTCTTAAATTTTCTTCTTATGGCAATTGCCCATGATATTATTAACCCAATATGACTCTTCTTAATTCATTCTCTTTAGTCTGCAGATTGCTTACAAGAGGTATACTTAGACTATTTTTCATAACCAGCTTATTGTTTTTATTCTGAGAGATTGCTCTACATCACTTGTTACATCATTATAAGAAAGTAAGATTTTGAAAAAAAATAGCAGTAACACAAAAGGCAAATCTACCCTTATTTAGAGTTAGATAATCCTTGATTCAGGAATGTGACTCAGACTAGAATAAAAGCCCTTCCAGCTCTTTCCAGTCCCTTCTTGCACACAGGGCACCTATCCATGACCATTTTCCGGGCTTCAGGTGAACAGGAAATTTTTTCATGTGAGATGATTCAAAGTGCAAAGGAAGTACATGCCTAAAACCACAGCAACTTTACAAGGTAATCAGCTGTTTTAAGAAACATGGAATCAATGTGCAAGTTTGCTTCTGACAGCAGTGCCCAGAGTTTCCATGATTTAAAGAATTTAGTGGTTAAAGCATTTTTTTTTCAAGGATCAGGGAAATTTGAGTGCTGTTCCCATCCATATCCCCACCTGGAAGTGCTCACCAGAGAGCTGCTAAACCAACTTTGCAAAGACCAAAAGAATTACTCCACAGTAGAAAACCAGAAAACAGCAAACAATAAAATGGGACAAACCCAAGTAAACAGCCATTTAAAGGTTGAGTGCTTGAGGACACTACTGTTTCAGTAGCTGCTGTTGTTACAAGTATGCTGCAATCTGCAGTGTTATGTAGAGAGACCTGAACTAGCTGTAAACAAACTCTTCTACTGCAGCAGTCTGACCACAACAGCATGGACCTCTTAAGTTGTCATGCTTTTGTAACTTGAAAAGAATTTTTCTGAAACTTGAAATTGTTCTCTTTCATAAGAAGGATTTTTCTCTCTAAAAGTCTGACAAAAACACTGATAATGCTTTTACTTCAGCGTTTGATTTACCCCCAGGTGCAAGCAAATCTGCATTCAAGGGAAATGTAGCTCCTGACAATTCCTAACATGAGGCTTGAGGCCAGGAGATGTCAGTTCTGGTCCTGGCTATTCACACGTCACAGATAAGAGGGCAAAATTTGTGATCTTGGAAAAAACAAGTAGGAATAGCAGGTAGGAAACCCTCATGTTAATGTTGCTGCTTAAACTCTCATGGTATGACAGTCTCTGGAGAGTAAAGGCTAATTAAGCCAAGGAGTAACATTTTTGGACCTTTCAGGATGGAGCACAGCAGTTTCAAGCTCACATATTCAAGCTCAACTGCAGGGAACTGGAGCCTCTTCCCTTTTAAGAGAGAGCCTTCACACAGTGGTCTGCTGTGTATTAACTGAACTTTTCTGACTTTTCTAATGTCAACAGTCTCTCAGCTAGGCACAAGACTTCATGCAGAGAGAAATGTCACTGGGATAGGGAAGGAAGGCAGAGCCATGCCTAGCACAGCACAAAGTCAGTCTGCTGACACTGTGCAGGCATGGAGCACTTCACATCTGATTACACTGCAGCATTCCTGCTGTTTTAATAAGACTTTTCCACTTAGAAGAAATAACTAATGGTGTCACTTTGTGGGGTGGCTTTTTCACAACTCTCAACAGTCGACAACGCTAAATGACTTTCACCAGTGACCTGAATTAAACTCAATGAGAACCTAATAGCCACAGTGTCAGAGGCCCTCTCTGTGCATGTACAGCTTCACCTGCATCACCTTGGGGCAAGTCATTTAACTCGCCTGAGCACAGAACGGCCAGCACTAAATTAATTCACCATATTGACATTTATATGGATGCCACAATTCAAACATTGGACTTTGTCCACCCTCACTACTTCTTTGCTGCTGTTATCCCTGAATAGCACACATAATGGAACTGCAAATCAGTGGTATCAAAACCATTTATGCAAAATAGGACATTTATTTAAAAGCAAAATAATTTATTTGAATAGAGCACAGAATTTCATGGCCTGGAAAACCTCATGAAAACATATAGGTGTTACTATTTTATAGTCAGAGACACAGAAGAAAATCGAAATTCAGACTTTGCCTTCCCCTGGTCCCATCCTATAATGATTTTGACAAGATTTCAAAGTTCCCCCAAACTGCTCTTTTCAGTGTTGCCCATTCCACCTACCCTCTTCTGTTTTTCTCTGGCCTATGTACCAACCTGCAGGTCTCTCTGCTGTCCTTCTACTTTCCTTTCCTCTCTTTTCACTCCTTCTACTGCCCTTTCCAGAGTTTTTTACCGTCTGTCACTGCCCATCTGTCTCCCGAGGCACTAAATCACCACTCGTGGAAGGGGATCCTCCCCGGACCGGCTGCAGCCTCTGGAGGTGCCCATCGGGCGGCGGCCAGGTGGCAGCAGTAGGACACTTTTACAGGCTGTGATTCTCCACCGTCACTCTGGAAAGGGCGAGCTTGCAAGACCCAGAGCAGGCGGTTCTGTTTATGTACTTGTATTAAAAATTAATGCCGGAATGATTTGTTCAGCTGTACTGTTCTCAGTGCAGTTTGCCCAGGTCCTGACTATATTGATCTATAATATGTTTATCAAAGCTGAAATGAATGTTTTCAGTAGAAAATGACATCATACGATTTTTTTTTTAATTATTTTTTTTTAAAGCTTTGAATTTCGTCAGAAATTCTGATTTTAGGCTGTGGCTAAGTAGTGTGAATCTGTGAATAATCTGGGGAGAATCTCAGGTTCACCTGTGCTTTGATGTAAGCTCAAGCCACGTTTTTTCTGGTGTTCTGCCTGGGGATGGGAGGCAATGCAGCAAACTGTGACAGCCAACCTGAATTTGTTCAGACCCAGGACACCAAATAGAAACCTGGGGGTGGAGCTGCAGGCAGGGACTAGGGAAATCCCAATGGAGAAATCTACCCCGTGATCAGAGCTCTGTGAAGAAACCACATGCAGAATTAGAGATCTCAAATCTTGTAGAGCATGTGGAATCTCAGCACACCTTGCAAAATGAAAGCACAGCCCAGTGCTGTTCTTCTGAATTGAATTCTTCTTTCATGAATTGTGCTTATGGGGAAAACTGCTCCATGTCATGTAAAAACAGACTCTAGAAATCTGTAGGCCCATTGGCTTATTCGTACATAAATATTTTTATATGGCCAGAAAGATTCCCTACTTAAGTGTAAATTGTTGGTTCTTCAGTAAGTTCTTTCCAGACGAAAAAAAAAAAAAAAAAAAGTGTATTCTAAGAAGTTGTTAGTGGTAATACCATGAGAAGGAAACTTTTGATCTTAGGTCTACAAAATTAAAAATTTAGATAAGACTTGTACAGTGTTATAGTGACAGTCATCTCTGTTTTATATCTTGCATGGAAATCACTGGAAGGTCTTGCACCACAAAAATGAATGAACTATCTTGGACTGCAATAATGAATGAACTTAATCTACCTTTATCTAGATTTTGCTTATTTTTTTATTGTAAGAGCTTTCAACAAGGGTGATGATTAAGAATTCAAAACAGCATACTACACTCCACACATATTTCAGCCAAGAGCTCCTGTATGTGGATACTTGGAATTACTCTTTATTCTATTTCCTGCCCACAGAGTTTCCATATCCACTGTTCAATCTGTCTTTCCTGTCTTTTGTTCACAATCCTTTTGCTATTGTAAAAGGCTTCCTTTGACTAATACACTACCTCTGTTTTTCCAAATCCTCTTTTGAATACCAAATTCATTTTGGCTCCAGGTTTCAGATGATTAGGTAAAATCCTTCTTGCCTCTTTGAGTTCCTGTAGACTCATTTTAGCACCAAAGGATATGAACTTCTTACTAGAGGTTACTCTGAGGAACTCTGTGGTTAGAAAAAACTGTGGTGGAAGCAGTTAGAAGGCGGCGCTGCAATGTTGCAAGGCTTTGATTCACCAGGTCAGCACTTCATCCTTTCCTGATCTATGCTGTGGTAAAACTGAAGTCCTTTATCTTCACACACAGAGAAACACTCATATTTCAGCCCAAAGGACAAAGAAAACTATATGTAGCTTTAGGTCAGTGAAGACAAGATGTGAAGCAGTTTGCCTGACCTTTCCGGAATTTAAATTGTTTTGATACTGAAAGGAAACAGTTTAAAAGATAAGAAATCAAGTACACTTTGACCCTACTTTGAAAATTCAAGATGTTCCTACCTCTGAGTAGCCATGAATTGAAAATGAAATTCAGATTACTGTTATTTAAACCCCATTTTTCTATGACTTTATTTTGAATGAGGATTATCTTAGTTCTTTGAGCAGCAAGGTTTTTTGTAGTGCTGTGGTTACTTCTCTGTTCCGGATCCCTTGATGTCCACTCAACATTACTTTTCCCCTTCTCAAGCTGACTGCATTTTTGTTCAAACTATCTGAAAAACAAAGTTTTCTGGTCTTTGAAGACCTCAGCAGTAGACTCAACTGCAAGTTAAGTAGCTGGCCTCCAGTGACCAAGGTCAGACCTTTTAGAGCCACCTGAGTTTTATCAGTGGATGCATAATGTCAAGAGAAGTCATAGCTATATCCTTCAAAATCTGTTTCTGTTCTCATCTGAAGATTTTAAAATGCATTTCACCTGTGTTCCTTGAAGTCAGCACTTAGTAAAGGAAGTTTTAATATTTTTGGGGAAGCACAAGCTCAAGGTGAATTTTCTATAAGGAATGGCTAGAGGCTGGTCCAACAAAAAGTGAGTATTTGAAGCTCTTCCATCTCCTTCTCCCTAGATAGTTCTAATGTTTTTATCACTTTTATATCGAAGTGCTTTATAGTCAGTCCTCCATTATCTTCTAGTTTTGTCAAAACAAACCTGATTTTGGTCTTTCCCATATGAAAGCAAAAATTAAGAAGTCTGTGCAAAAGGCTTTAAATATTTCATCCATGGGAAAATGATTGCTTCTGTCAGTGTCCCTTCCACACCTAGGTAGTACGAAAATTTACAATGATTCTTTTCAATCAATTTTTGATTGAAAAGTTCCTGCTTTCAACAACTAAAACTTAGCAAAATGGCTTCTAGCTGAGGCAAATTTCCGACTTCTTTCCTGGCTTGGAAGTTCATTTGTTAATACTAGCTTATGCACATAAAAATGTACAGTAATGCAGAGGCTGGATTGAGAAAGTAAAGACTTTATATAGAGTGAGTGATATCCTAAGCTGTTGGTTGAGGGAATGAATATTATTCCTATTAAATTTGTTAGGAAAAAAAATCAGTGCATCACTCCTTAAGAACTTTTAAATTTTCTTTTAATTTAATTTGAATATAGGGGATTCATGGTAAGAAATAATATTTATGCTGACAAAGGAGTAGACAGAAAAAGAATAGAAATTTTATCACATACAGCAGGAAATGAAAACAGCAGAACATCACTTTTGATTCAAACTAAACTGTCTTTTACAGTTCAGTTGTTCACTGAACTGAGATTTCATCTAAAGATGTAGGAGTGTAAGACATATTAGGTGTTCTATAGGACCAGAGTTACTAATATGAGGATTAGATACATTTCTGTTTTCATTAATATTTCATCTGAAAGTTTCCACTTGTCATCAACAAATTAAGTTTTCAACCAAATTATTTTAATGGAGAAAGAAAACAAACCAAACCAAACCAAACCAAACCAACTAACCAACCAACAACAATATATTAAAAAAAAAAAGAGATATTCTATGGAAAGACGCCAATCTCTCCATGAAAAAATGTTTCATCATAAAGCTGGTATTATGTTGTAAAAGAATTTTGAGTAAATTTTTGGAAGAACTATTTTTTATTATTCTTGAGTTGCAGACATTAAATAATAAATAGAAGTGAGTAGAAAATAGTAACCACCCTATTGCCACTTAAAGCAGACTTTTACATTTTATAGCAGGGGTGCAATTAAGTTGCACAGAATTACTTAAAACCTCCATAACAAGGATATTATTGTCTATTGTGCTCTAAAGGGTTGTAGAGTAATTTCTTTGCCATATGTTTCAGCTTTGTTAGAGCATTCTTACTTTCATTCTCACTTGTACTTGGCTTGCATTGTACTGAACCTTTTTTCAGAAGTTAGTGCATCTGTCTTCCACTGTGTTATCAGAATGCCAACTACTGAAGTAAATTAATTTTCAAGTAACCTTCCTTCAAATAAAACTGTGAAAAAAAAATGACTGGAACTTCTAAAATTGATTGTGTGTAGGCTTTAGGTACCTATGCTCAAAACCCAGAAGTTCTCCTACAGTGTGCCTACATTTTGAGGAAGCACACTTTGGTTTGAAAATTCCTCAATTACGTGCATGCACATGGACACCTCTGCCCAAACATCCTGAAGCTTCACTTATGCTGGTGCTCCAGTATTAAGTCAAGTTTTCGCCTGTACCATGCATGGAAAACCAAGCTCCTATTCATAGCATCAACTGCTGTGAATCACAGCACTCAAAATCCAGTTGTTTGAAAATAATTTTCCACAAAACCAGTGTGTGGTTGTTCTGCAAGTAACAGAGCAGATAATGAATTTTTGTCTTGTCAGTAGATTTCCAGGTCCAAGTTGCTCAAGGTCCTTCCCCCTTACTCCAAGGTCCTAGATAATCTCTTGCATCCCCGGGTTCTCTATGCCAAGTTAGGGATGAGCTGAAACCTCAAGGGAAGTTCATTGACACTCTGAGTTCTCTGCTTAACTTCCTGTTTATAATATGCTGGTAGGAATGAATGTCTTTGAAATCTTCACCTCTGTCAGATTTGGTTAAAAGCTGTTAGTGTGCAATTTGTTAGAAAATACACATACCTTTATACACATGTACCGGAAAGGGGCCATGTTTGTCACTGTGAGTGTTTGCAAATATATATTACATAATTAGTATGCTTATTTTCTATGATAGCTTCAATGGAAGTTCTTTTTATGTAAAATAACAGGCAATTTGGTACTATAATGCTACAAATTTCTCATAACGCTTTGATCATATCTCCACTTTCATTTTTTACTGTTTATATTCTTAAACTACTACAAAGTCAGGTACCTTGTCAGCTCCAGTTAAATGCAACTTCTTGCTAAACTCTGTTTACATTTGAGACCAGCATCTTTAAATGAGAAAGAGTGCAGAGAAATATTGGGAAAAAATAGTTTGATGTTTATTGACCAATGTTTATTAAAATGTATTTGTTGTTTTCTCAAGCAACAATCATAAATACAATTTATAATCTCCAGTGGTTTGAGCCAGCAGAGTAGTTTCTCCTATTTCTTTCTTCCAAATATCATAGTACGATTAATTCTATATTGAGGTTTTGTATCCCTGTGGGATGTGATAAGATAATGGTAGTACAGACAGACCTAGTTAGACAGAATCAGTTTGCAGACTGTTTTCATAAATATTAACAAGAATCCCCTCCAGACTACCAAAGCAGTGGCTTGTCATTCGCACTGCCTGCTAGTGAAATGTTTTGGTGGCTTAGGCACAAGCAACCACATATTAATGAGGTTTGACTAAGCTACATCCTAGCTAAATCCTTATCTTCTGCAACATTGATTTCAAAGCCTACAGTAGTTATTTCATATATCTTATCATTATTCAAGGCCCTTTGGGGGAGTACCCTAATTTCGTAAACATATTATGCTTTTTTGGAAGGAAAAGTGAAACATATGCTGCAGGGGGAACCTTTATAATTTGCTTTCTTACAGATATGCTGAGCTACTAGGACTTCATAAGTTAAAAAAAAAAAATCCCAATGTGCACAATTATTTTCTGTCAAGAAACTGTTATTTTTATTCAAATAGATAGCCAAGATCTAGAGCTGATCCTCAGAAACTTCAGGCCAGTTTCCCAAAGTTTATTATCATAGAGAGATCTGGGCTGACTCTCACCTTCTACCCAAGTTCCACACATGATATTCAGGGCAAAGAGAAGAGCTGATGTTGGAAAGTTGCTGTTTTCACTAAAGAAGGGCAGGAAGCTCTTTGAGCACTTATAACCACAGTGAAACATGATGGTGCATGAGTTAATGCAGTGTCAGAACTGATTGACTGGAAGTTTAAGAAAGCACCAGTTCTAATTTGAGTATCTCTACAGCTCCGGTTTATTTAGCCTTCTCCAGTGTAGAAACTCCAGTAGCAACAGGCAGGGTTACACTGAAGGATTTCCTTCAGATTAAGCATCTGTTGCTTTAGCCCCTCAAATTCCATGTCGGGAAACTTGGATAAATTTAAGTTTTTAAAAAATATATACACCCTGTGTAAGATTTGATTGAAACAAGCAATTTGATTGAAATAGGCTTATTGATTCAAAAGGTGGGGGAAGGGATGGCTCTGACAGAGGCAGACAACATAATAACATAAGCCTTGCTCCCTTAGGAAGAAAAGTCAAATAAAGAAATCCTGTTCTTTCCAAAACCAAAGAGAGAACTGTAATTTCTTCTATTGAGGTCAGAAACCACAAGCCTGGGATGAGCTGGAAGATAAGCACAGTTTGCAAGAGGGAAGGACCCAAGCACAAAATATCACCAGGAAAATATTTTCAAAACTAAAGGAGAAAAAAGACACAGGGAACCAGAGCAAGAAAATCACTCAAAAGCTTTGAGATTAGGGGAGACAGCAGGTAGGAATTTTGGTAGGCTGAAGTCAGATATTAGAAAGATGACAAGTAGTGGACAGGGCAAAAATAAGAGAGCAGAATAAACTGAAGATTACAGCAACATTTGGAAGTAATTATATTGAATTTATATGGGGCAGAATTCCTGTTATAGCACAAAGATTGTGACAGAGAAGTAGAAAATAACAACAGGGCTATTTGGAGAAGGATAGGACATTACTGAAACACTGTCTCCATTACGGACTGTTACCCGTTTCAAACTGAAGATTATTTTTTTCTTGTAGGGCTAGGGAACCTGTTGCATGAAATTTTTTAATGTTAAAAGGAAAGAGTGATGGGTTTCCTGCTGTGTCCTCACTATATTGCCTTGTAATATCTTTTTGTGTCATTTCTTAGTTATAGATTTTTACTTTTTGCCTTTTCAAATCTATTCCACTGTTCTGTTTCCCTTGATTTTGCTTGTTTTTCAATGTTGACTGCATCCTGTTACCCAACCTCTCAGTTCATTTCATGCAAAGCCAATCAGAAATGTCACTGAAAATTAAAAAAAAAAAAAAGGAAAATGATCTGATCTTTACTTTTCAGATGCGTTTTTCTTCGCATTGTGATTATAATTTCATTGACTACCATTTCCTGCCTTGCCTGCATTTCCTGAGGTGAATTTGATCATTACTCTTCATGTGATTAATATTTTGAATAAATGAGACAATCCAAGTATTTTGACCAGTCGAATTGTTGTGTGACTCAGAAGTACCACATTGATGGCCTTGATGGTCAGACATCTCTTTACACATAGGACAGTAAAGGTAAATCTTCTCAAAATGTATTTAAGTATTAATAGTCAAAGACTATTAATTACAACAGGATTACAAGGAACAACAAAACAAAAAAAGATTAAACAAGAAAACGAAATAATGCAAACCAAACAAAAAAAGAAAAGGAAAAGGAAAAGAAAAAGGAAAAGGAAAAGGAAAAGGAAAAGAAGGAAATAGAAAAGGAAAAGGAAAATAGAGCCGAACCCAACTCCAAAACCCAAATCTCCTCTCTCCCACAGCCCTTAATAATCTCTCTCCTATATTCCTTAAAAAATCCTTACCATTGCTATTTTACCTTCTCTATGGAACATGCTGAAAATGGAGCCTATTTTTAAAATGGAGGTTATGATAGATGTCTTGATCTAGATTTGAATTTGTAACTCTTCCTTTCTTGGTTT